>NC_083882.1:1212121-1515151 GCF_032452875.1 Bos javanicus
AACCCTGAGCTTGGACCTTTGAAGGTCTGGCTCGCACCGCCAGCACAGCTTTTCAGAGCTGACCTTCCATCCCCTGTCTGTCCACACTGTGACCTCTAGCTTGGTTCATGACACCAGCCACCCTGTTAGATCAGCCACAGATCTGAAGGCCACTGAGACTCTGTCTCCTTCCCCACATCCTGGCCATCATCGAGCCCCATCAGGTCTGTTTCCATAAGCAGCTCTGAGCCCTTCGCCCCTCAGTCCAACCCCCAGGACCACCGCCTGTCACCTCGCCCATGGTGCTGCTCTCACCCCACTCTCCTTCCACATGATCACAGGGGCTCTCTTTGGCCTGATTGTCATTTCCCTGGCTTCCCCGATAGCTCAGTTGGTAAAGAACCTGATGCAGGAGACCCCGGTTCGATCCCGGGTTGGGAAAATGCCCTGGAGAAGGGAAAGGCTACGGGCTCCAGTCATTTCCCTACACAAACACCTCCAGTGTCCTTATGAAATGTCTCTGTTTCTTTAAAAGGAAAACTATGTTGCCTAACAAGTTCACTCTCCTCCCTCTGGCCCTGTGAACCTTCCCCCCAGCCTCACCTCCAGACCGAGCCTCACCCCTGCCGCCTGCACCCTGGGGGCCCTGACTTTCTGCAGGGCTCATGCTTCTTGGTTATTTCACTCACATTCTACTTTGAAGAGCCTTCCCTGTTACCTCCACCCCTGAATCCGGGGAACTCCTAATTTGGTTTTCTAGTCTCAGTTTAAATGTCATTTCCACCTAGAAGCTTCCCCTGAACCTCTAGACTGAGGGTTGTTGCCAGTTCAAACTGCTTCAAGGGCCAAGTGTGTGAATGTGAAGCTTCCAGGAATAAGACTGTGGGCTGGCTGATAGTAGAACACACGCCCTGCCTCAGACATTCAGACCTAGAAATGGGGCAGCAGCCAAGCAGAATGTCATCTGTACCCCACCCTGGTCTGCGTTGCTTGCTTGTGTGTTCCCAGAGCAGCCTGCCTTTTCCTGGAATCACCCTGGGATATAGTCTTGCCTTGCGTGCTAAGTCGCTTCAGTCATGTCCGGCTCTTTGCGACCCCATGGACTGTATCCCTCCAGCTCCTCTGCCCATGGGATTCTCCAGGCAAGAATACTGGAGTGGGTTGCTATGCCCTCCTCCAGAGTATCTTCCCCACCCGGGGATCGAACCCGTATGTCTCTTGCATGGGCAGATGGGTTCTTTACCACTAGCGCCACCTGGTGCTTGCCTTAATTACTCGCCTTAATTCTTCTCAACTAATTCTTTACTTCCAAGATTCTAAGTTCCATGCAGGCAGAGACCATGACGTGTCTTGTTCACCCCTGTGTCCAAGGACTATGCACTGTCCAATGTGGGTGCTCAGAACACCCATGTGGATGGGAGGAATGAGGTGGTGAGGAATGAAGTGGCTGCAAGTCCTGATCAGAACCAGACATGGTTCTCCAGGTGCGTTCTGACTAGTGCTCATGTTGAGGGGTTAGAGACACAGGGTTTATGTGAACACTTCTCAACTCAGTTCTGATGCCAGAGTTAAAGCCAGAAGACCCAGGGACTTCCCTGGTGGTCCAGTGTTTGAGAATCTACCTTGCAATGCAGGGGACGCAGGTTCAATCCATGGTGGGGGAACTAAAATCCCACATGCCACAGGGCAACTAAGCCCGTGCACCACCACAAAAGATCCCACATGATGCAACTAAGACCTGATGCAGCCAAAACAAGAAGACCCAAATTCCCCCTCAAGAAGTTACTCAGTGGAGCACTGAAGTGTGCATGGGCGTAATTTATGGCAATGGTGTAATTCATGCTGTCATTCCTCCGCACCTACTTTTTTCATGTCTCCTGCCCTTTTCCTCCTCTCTTTCTCTCCCACTCCATTTATTTCTGGTGACTCCAGTACCTGAGTTGTCTCTGGTGGAAATGTGGGTGCACTCAAAGGACCAGCAGGTGGCACTCTAGGACTGTTTGGTAACTGGTCTTTTTTTTTTTTTTTTTTTGAGTGTTGTTCTCTGTTCAAGTTCATAAAGTAGGCAACCGTTAGGCACAATTTCTTTCTGAAACAGAAAAGCCAGTTTTTGACTGAAAAGCAAACAGACAAAAAACAAGAACAATAAAATAAAATTAACAGAGTTGTCCGATCTTGCTATGCTTCCTTTAAGTGGATTCAAAGAAACTTAGTTGGAGGGGTTCGCTGAGACTACCAGACCAGAGGTTTTCAAACCTTAGCATTATTCATGTGAAAAAACAGGACCCTGGGCCCCAGTCAGACTATTAAGTTGACACCTGTGGGTTTGAAACCTGTGGGGTTAAGGCCCAGAATGTGATTTTATCCACTTTTCGTGAGAGTCTGCTTCTGCTGGGCCAGATTGGGTTCCACTGTAGACACCAGTCATCTAAACCAGTATTTCCCAAACTCTGTGTGCACGCAGATCACCTGGAGATTTTTTTGAAATTTAGATTCAGACTTTCATGTTTTTTCCCACGTCTCATTTTGTAATGGTAGTTGTTTTCTTGTTGAAAACTGGACATCGTTGAGAATATATTGTAGCCCAGCCATATAGGTTACTAAACAAAAAAGCAAATAACAAAACAATTTTGGATGAAGGAGGGATCAGAATCTAGAATCCAGAGCTGCTGCAATATAGACTGAGATTCAGTAGGCCTAATGGGGGCATGCATTCTGCATTTCTAACAAGCTCCCAGGTGATACTGACGGTGCTTGTCTGTGGATCACTGGTTGCAAAGCAAAGATCCCAGACAGGGTCTGGCAGACTGACATACATGTTCCAGCCAGATCCAGCCCATCACCCATTTCTGCAAATAGTTTCAATGGAACACAGCCATGCCCATTCCTGTACACTTTACCTGTGTCTGCTTTTCTATGACAGAATCACCTAGTTGTGACAGAGGTGGCTCACAAACATTTCCTGTCTGGCCTTTTGCAGGAAAAAGTTTCCCACCCCAGATCCAGAGCTCTTAAGCCCTCCCAGATGATCCAGTGAAACAGAACTCCTCACCTCATAAACTGTCCATTCCATGTTTGTACAGATCTTTAGGAAAGTTTTTCCTTGCTTCCTTGTGACTTGGTTCTAATTCTGTTAACAGGAGTTTTTTCTTCTTTCACACACAAATGTTCCGTTTGCCATCTTCTCTTTTCCAAGTCTCTCTTCCTGTTAGGTCCCTCCCAGAATGTCACCCAGCATGAAGCCTGCTGCCTTGGGTGTCTTCCTTTGACTGCAGAATAGAATAACATACCACCTTTCTCCTGTCTCCTCTGTAAACTGCTGATGTAATGCATTAGTCTTTCTGGGGAGCTCTTCACTCATTGGGCTTTGTGTAATTGAAGTTATCTTTAAGTGTTACTGTCCAAGCAACAGGCATCCGGGAACAAACATAATTTGTGAACCTTATATGTCTCGTCCCCTATGGAATTTGTTCTTGATTAACCTGATTCCTGCTAACTGATCCTGAAGTATTAGAATGTCACATCCTCCATGGTTCTCTTGTCTTTTCCTACACGTTCTGCTTGGATCCTTACCATGCTCTTGGCTTCTTTGACTATGCTACAAAATCTGAAATTGAAAAGACGGTCAGATTTTCTATTTTTAGTTATCTGCTACACGTTTCCACCAGACTACTCTTGACTGTGGTGTCTCATGTTCAGACTTTCTTCTCAGCTGTCTCCCACCCCGCTCCTCTCTGCTCTGAGTCTGTTCCTTGTTTCTTTATTTCAACTGATGGCACTACCACCCATGCCCTCACCTAAGCTGGAAACCTGAGATTATTAGCCCTAGTGCTTCCCCTTTTCCATCCATCGCTTCCAGCTGGGCACTGGAAGATATGTTTTTCCCTCTTTGTATTGAGTTAGCCAAAAGGTTCATTCAGATTTTGCCATAAGATGTTACAGAAAAACCCAAACAAATTTTTGGCCGACCCAATAGCTCTTAAATGCGTCTTCTTGTCCCCGCTGCTGCTACCTTGTTAGTGCTTGTCACTGCCCCTCTTGAATGCTGTAACCTCTTGAATGCTGTCTCCTCTCCAGTGTTGTCCTTTCATCACGGCTGTAATAATCTTTCTAAAATAAATTTCCACCAGTGCCTTCACATACTGTGGGAGCTTCATAATTCAGTTCATGCTTCCCCTTTGTGGGAATTTCCTGGGACTGCTATGACAAGTGACCACACACTCAGTAAATTAAAACAATCAAAATTTCCTCTCTCCTAGATTTGGAAATCAGGATGTCAGCAGAGTCAGTCCCTTCTTTGGGCCTCAGTGGGAGGATCTGTTGGTGTCTCTCTGGTCATGGCTGGCGGTTCCCTGTCTTGTAGGTGCAACACTCTAGTCTCTACCTCCATCTTCACATAGTTTCTACCCTAGGTGTCTCTGTGTCTTCTTATGGCCTGCTTAGAGGAATACCAGTCACTGGATTAGAGCACACTTTAAGTTAGTTAGCTTGCTCCTTGGAAGAAAAGCTATGACAAACCTAGACAACATATTAAAAAAGTAGAGACATTACTTTGCCGACAAAGGTCCGTCTAGTCAAAGCTATGGTTTTTCCAGTAGTCATGTGTGAATGTGAAAGTTGGACCATAAAAAAGACTGAGTGCCCAAAAATTGATGCTTTAGAACTGTGGTGTTGGAAAAGACTCTTAACAGTCCCTTGGACAGCAAGGAGAAAAACCAGTCAATCCTAAAGGAAATCAACCCTGAATATTCGTTGGAAGGACTGATGCTGAAGCTGAAGCTCCAATAATTTGGCCACCTGATGCGAAGACCCGACTCACTGGAAAAGACCCTAATGCTGGGAAAGATTGAAGGTGGGAGGAGAAGGGGACGACAGAGGATGAGATGCTTGGATGGCATCACTGACTCAATGGACATGAGTTTGAGTGAACTCTGGGAGATGGTAAAGGACAGGGGAGCCTGGCATGATGAAGTCCATGGCGTCACAAAGAGTCAGGCGTGACTGAACAACAACAACAACTAAGCTAGTATAACGGGCTTCCCAAGTGGCTCAGTGGTAAAGAATCTGCTCACCAATGTGAGAGATGCAGGAGATGCGGGTTTGATTTCTGGGTTGGAAAGATCCCATGAAGGAGGAAATGGCAACCCACTCCAGTATTCTTGCCTGGTAAATTCCGTGGACAGAGGAGTCTGGTAGGCTGCAGTCCATGGGGTCACAAAGAGTCAGACACAACTGAGCATGCAGTGCTAAGTTAATATGACCTCATCTTCACTATTTACATCTGCAAAAACTCTGTATCCAAATAGTGTTGCATTCTGAGGTTCTGGGTGGACATGAGTTTTTCAACCTGGTTCACATCCTTCTGACCTCAGTTCTTACTACTTCCTCAGCTGTGGGCTTGCTCATTTACTTTGGTGCCCTGGGTGGGTGAAAATTCACCAGGAAGACAAGGAGAAAGAATTCTAGGCAGAGGAGATAGAATGTCAGAAGGGCCACAGAGAGCTGAATCTTAACATAGTAATGCTTTATGCGGTTTTTTATTGTTGTTATTGTTGTTTTGCCTCACTGTACTTTAAAACATAGCTCAGATGTTATCTCTTTTACAAAGCCTTTCCTGACCTCCCCAAGGACATTTCTATCCCCTCAGTACATGGTACCTACATATTTTGTGATCATCACTTTTATGTTCGGATCATTTAACTATTTTCTGGTATTCCCACCAGGCCTATGTGATCCTGTGCACATCCTCTGTGGGCTGTGCTCCCAGCCCACTGCCTGGCACTTGTGAGGTGCCTGGGAGATGTTCTTGAATGAATTTATCCATGTGCATTTAGTACTATAAGACATGATCACATACATTTTGCAGGAGGAGTCATTCAGTCTTAATCCAATCCTTTTTTGCCTTAGATGAGATAGAGGGCACTTGAACATGGAGGGAGGCTGGGTCAGATCTCCTCCAAGGTTCCTTCTCTCTGGAGGATCTGCTGTTCTAACTACAACTCTTCCCAGTAACAAAACAAAATTTTAAAGCAAATAGACTGAAAAGTGTACCAGCATCTTATCTTGGTTTCACCTTGCTTTGAGAAGCTTCACCAACTTTGGAAGAGTCAGCACTGAATAACATGAATATCATACAGAATCATGCAATCATGACTTTGAAAGATGCTGAGACCTCAGAAATAACTGGGAGTAAAAAGAGCTTAGGAACAAAGCTGTTCCCCTCCCACAGATGCACTTGAAAGCCTGGTAGTTTTTCCATGCTCCTTATTTGGACAAAAGGATTTTAAAGAATATAATTTCATGGCCTTTTTTTATTCCTATTTCAGTGGAATTAATTTTAAAACCACCTTGCTACAGTTTCATTGAAAATCACCTTTTTCTTTCTGATGGAAAAGAAAAAGACAGGTTTAACTATGGAGAAAAACTAAGAAATGGGACATTCCTCTACATTCTACTAGAGGTGATCAAAGTACAAGGATATTTTCGAAGAAAGCAAGCACTTGATATATAATACCTTTAAACATTCATTTTTCTAATTGCAGTGAGGGGTGTTGAACAATTCATTGGTGCTAATTATCACATGGTGTTGGCATGTTAGAAAAGTTATCACAGACTGTAAACAGTTACTTTTCAACTCAAAAGAATGCTTGGAGGTAAAATGTTATTATTCAAATAGCTTTGAAACAAAACTGACTTAAACATATATTTCATAGCCCCAAGTTAGAAACATGTTCCCTCCATGGTTCTCAAAGGAAATCCCTGTTTCTTCTGGTTATGGAAGCAATACAAACTCATTTTTATATTAATGGGTACCCTTCAGGGTGACTAGGAGTGAAGGAACTGCATCTCACTGTAGCCAACAATAAATCATGTGGCCAAAATGCAGCTAATCACAGCCTGCTGCATGTGTCATTATGTAGCAGCTCTTTGTAAATTGGGTTAGCAATTTTGAGGACGCCATCCCATGCCAGAACTCCCAAGACTTTGTGGAGTTTCTGAGCCATTTCTGCTTTTTCTCTTGCCCCTGGGGCAGGGCTTCCTAATGTGGGCTCCATGAGAGTGTCAGGAAGTCCATGAACTGGGATAAGAAAACATAGGGCAGCTTTATTTTCTATCTACTTCCAACTAAAACTTAACATTGTAAACCACGTCCGTAAGTAGTCAAGAATCTCAAGTGATATTAGTACCACCTGTGACTGTCACCCATGGAAATCTCATCTGTCTTGAAGTACTTCTTCCTCTTCATCATCCAAGTTACTGTGTTGTTGGGCCATCTGTTAGATCCCACCAAATGTGCAAATTTGTCTTTTAATGTTGTGATAGCTGTATATCCATGTCATCCATTTCGTTTGTGGATTTGTGTTATTTTTAAGCATTTTAAAACACTATTCTTCATGAAAAACAGGCAAACTGAGAAACTGTCACAGAACCAAAGTTTCTAGGGAGACATGACAGCAAAATGCAATGGATACCCTAGATCTTGAAACAAAAAGAAGGCATTAATGGGAACACTGGAGAAATCCAAATCAAAGCCTGAAATGTAGTTAATGGTGATATATCAACAACGGTTTCTTCCTCTTATCAAGGCTACCATGGAGATGTCCAGTGTCAGCAGTGGGGCAAACTGAATGAGGGTCATTCAAGAACACTCTGGACCATCTTTGCAAGTTTTCTGTACATCTATTAATAACCTATAGTGACTTCCCACGCTTCCCCAGTGGCACTAGTGGTAAAGAAACTGCCTGCCAATGTAGGAGACAAAGAGACTTGTGTTTGATCCATGGGTTGGGAAGATACCCTGGAGGAGGGCATGCCAACCCATTCCAGTTTTCTTCTTGGGAAAATTCCATGGACAGAGGTGCCTGGCGGGCTACAGTCCATAGTACCAGAAAGAGCTGGACACAGCTGAGCGACTAAGCACACACACATAATCTATAGTGAGAGTCACACTCTCACTTGGTCTGCTGCCAGCTTCCAGAGATGTCGGGGTGGGGGTTTTGTGTCAACTCACGGCTGTGGAGAGAAACCAGTCCAAAGGGAAGGAGAAGTTTTCCAGAGAAGTAAAATAATCTGCAGCGTATTATGGTGGAAGAGGCATGATTCTGGGATCAGAAAAGTCTGGCTTTGTATTCTGTCTCTGTCATCAGCTTTGTGCTCCCTGGCCAGAAATTGCTCTGGGCATCCTCTTCCTCTTTGCAAAATGAAGCCCTAAGTAATGGCTTTTCCGGGGTCATTGTGAGAACTGAGGTTAACGCGGCCACTCAGTTGATTCTAGCTGATATGTTTTCGTGCCTGTGACATGCCAGGCACCATGCAAAGCATTTTTCATAAGGTATCTAATTTAATCTTCATAACACCTGTGTTACGTGACCATTTCATAGATAGGGAAACTGAGGTCAGAAGCTCAGCAACCTTGCTGCCAAGGACACTACCTGAGTTTGACTTCACATCTGTGTTGGCTGCAGCTTCCTCTGTCTTCTTTGAGGCTAAGCCTTTCCTCCCTTCCCCAGGGGACTTGGTTACAGGACGCTCTTCCCTCTGACTTCTGAGTCCTCTCTTGTTGGTTTTGCACAGCATCCAGGTTGGGATGCTCCCCCATGACTGTTGTCCCTTATAGTTTGCTTCTCCAGACTTGAGATTACCTGGCTGTAAAATGAGGATGTTGTGTGGTCCTCACCGTCTGTCCCTCTACAGAAGGTCCAATTCTGCACTTTGTGGATTTTACCTGCTTATTTCCACTGTTTCATGGGGTGTTTACTGGGTCACTGAAACCAAGATTTTTCTAATTTGTTTTGAGCAAAATTTGTGCATTTCTGTGTCATTCTCCCAGATTCCAGAGAAGGAGAAAAACAGAGTTCCAAAAGCCTTCATGACCTCCTAAAACCATAGCGAATAAAAAAAGAAAAAAAGAACCCAGAGGCCACTGTGACATTAACATCTTCCTTAATTGTGATTTTGCTGAGGAATTATTTTAAAAGACCAGGGAATAATTTTATTTTTTGTTCCTTTCTTTGATTAGAGTGGAGACATCATGTGTCATAATGTACTTGCCAATTATTTCAAATTGAAGTCTAGCAAAGTCAGGGGAGAAGGGGAAGGGAGTTACTAGTGTCAAGTATTACCTGGACAGGGGAATTTAGCCATAAGATGTAGCTACTGGGTAAGGAGCCTGATTTTCACAAGCGTTGTGGGATGCACTTTAGTGGCAAAATGAGAAAACCGCTAACAGTGCTTGGCAGGGTTACTTCAGTGGGGGCTGGGGGGGGAGAGGGTCTGGTGATTGCATGATCTGCTCCCCTGTTTTTCAGTTTTTCCCCTACATCCTGCTGCTGGTGGCCACCCTGCTGTGCCTGCCCTCCCTGTTCTGGCGTTTCACAGTTGCTCCTCATGTTTGCTCTGATTTGAAGTTTATCGTGGAAGAACTTGACAAAATTTACAACCGCGCAATTAAAGCCGCAAAGAGCATGCATGACCTTGACTTGACAGATGGTGCCTGCCCAGCGCCAGAAGTTAATGAGAACATGGGGCAACGGTAACTCAGCCTCCAGCCCATCGGGATTTGGGAGTATGAGTTTGCTGCCCTTCTCCTGTCCATCTGGGCTTCGGGTTCTCACTACCAGTACGTGGGGGACTGCCATCCACCTCGCCCCAGATCTCACCCTGCCTGTCTGCCTCAGCAGCAGTCCTCACCTCAAGTCCTTCCCTTGTGGAGTGAAGCATTACTCTCTCATGTTCTCAAGTGCAGGGTGAGTTGCTTTGACCTCCCCCTTCATGGAGAAGCATGGAAGATTATAAGGCTCCTGGACACAGAGAATGGATGTGACAGAACTAAGGAACAAGTAGAAAGCACCCTGCTTTTTTGACCTTCTTCCTTTGGTTTTTGTTATGGACAATAGCAATAATAATATTAGTAGGTCTCATTTTGGTCTTCCCAGGTGACACTAGTGGTAAAGAATCTGCCTGTCAATACAGGAGATCCAAGAGATGTGGGTTCCATCCCTGGGTTGGAAAGATCCCCTGGAGTAGGAAATGGCACCCCATTCCAGTATTCCTCCCTGGAGAATTCCATGGGCAGAGGATTCTGGCAGATTACAGTCCATGGGACTGTGAAGAGTCAGACACAACTGAGCACAGGGCTCTTATTTTAAAAAGTACTTATTATGGCTCAGACACTGTTGAGTTTTCCAAAGTACATTACCTCACTTAATAGTCAAAACATCATTACAGATAACTGCATTTGTTTATCCCCCTCACTGCCGCCCTCCCCCCTCCCCCCACCCATGCCCAGCCAGTTGAAAACACTGTCCTGTAGCTTTAAGTGGGAGACCTGAAACCAGGACCAGGTTTAGCCCACAGGCTAAACCCACACCATCTCAGCTGTCTGCCTCCCACTGCTGGCCTATAGAAGGCAGATGTGTTCTAGTTAGGCTAGAAAAATTGTCTTTATCCTACACACTTGAATGGAAAATTATAGTTTAAAAAAACAGCAGTTGAATAAGTACGATCAAATTTATGTAACAAACATTTACCATTCACTAGGATGCCAGAATGTGTGGATCACAATAAACTGTGGAAGATCCTCAGAGATGGGAATACCAGACCACCTGACCTACCTCTTGAGAAACTTTTATGCAGGTCAGGAAGCAAGAGTTAGAACTGGACATGGAACAACAAACTGGTTCCAAATAGGAAAAGGAGTACGTCAAGGCTGTATATTGTCACCCTGCTTATTTAACTTCTATGCAGAGTACATCATGAGAAACGCTGGGCTGGAAGAAGCACAAGCTGGAATCAAGATTGCTAGGAGAAATATCCAAAACCTCAGATATGCGGATGACACCACCTTATGGCAGAAAGTGAAGAGGAACTTAAAAGCCTCTTGATGAAAGTGAAAGAGGAGAGTGAAAAAGTTGGCTTAAAGCTCAACATTCAGAAAACGAAGATCATGGCATCTGGTCCCATCACTTCATGGGAAATAGATGGGGAAACCATGGAAACAGTATCAGACTTCATTTTTTGGGGCTCCAAAATTACTGCAGATGGTGATTGCAGCCATGAAATTAAAAGACACTTACTCCTTGGAAGGAAAGTTATGACCAACCTAGATAGCATATTGAAAAGCAGAGACATTACTTTGCCAACAAAGGTCCATCTAGTCAAGGCTGTGGTTTTTCCTGTGGTCATGTATGGATGTGAGAGTTGGACTGTGAAGAAAGCTGAGCACCAAAGAATTGATGCTTTTGAACTGTGGTGTTGGAGAAGACTCTTGAGAGTCCCTTGGACTGAAAGGAGATCCAACCAGTCCATTCTTTTTTTGTTGTTGTTATTGTTTTTTTTTTTTCTAATTTTATTTTATTTTTAAACTTTACATAATTGTATTAGTTTTGCCAAATATCCATTCTAAAGGAGATCAGTCCTGGGTGTTCTTTGGAAGGAATGATGCTAAAGCTGAAACTCCAGTACTTTGGCCACCTCATGCGAAGAGTTGACTCATTGGAAAAGACCCTGATGCTGGGAGGGATTGGGAACAGGAGGAGAAGGGGATGACAGAGGATGAGATGGCTGGATGGCATCACCGACTTGATGGACATGAGTTTGAGTGAACTCCAGGAGTTGGTGATGGACAGGGAGGCCTGATGTGCTGCGATTCATGGGGTCTCAAAGAGTCAGACACGACTGAGCGACTGAACTAAACTGAACTGAACTGAGGATGCCAGGAGTTGTGAGATTTGAATGTACGCAGGAAACGAAAATAAATAATAAAGAGAAGAATGCCTGATAGAGACTTCAGGACACTTCTTGCTGGTGATTTTTGTCCTGTGAACTTCAGGTCGGTGACTTTGACCTGGGATTCATTTTGGCTGCAGCATCTCTGGCAGGCACCCAGCTGATTGGCACTAAATGGTTCTTGGTAGAGGTACTGAGCGAGTCTTATCAGAGTCCCTGGTGGAAATGATGGTCAGCAAGCATTGCGGAGGGTGGTTCATGAACTTCCTACCAGACAACACGGAGACAAGTAAGCCACAGCATATGTCGACGTGAATGTCCTCATCAGATGGAAAGTGGTAAGCCTAATCCCAGGAAGAGGAGTAGCGCTTTAGTGCTGCAAACAAAATGCCTTTCTGTGCAGATGGTGCAAAGAACCTCTGAACTACAGAGAGCAAGGACTTGGGGAGTTTTTTTGTTTTGTTTTATGGGATAATAATATCAGGGTTTAATTTAATATGAATCTCGTCTATGTCCCAATGACTGTTGGATGAGAAAAATATTCACTGACTGACTCTGGACCCATGGGGGCCTCTTCCTGGTGGTGCCCTACTCTGGGAGAATCGCTGGCACTTCCATTCTCATAACCAGGCTCTGGGCCCTGCTGCCTATCACTCGTGGCCAACTGAGACCCTCTAACCACCATGTGATGCCCTGCACTGCAAAGGGCAGTGGACCCAAGTGCTGCTCTGGCTGAGAACGTTGTTAATAAGGTAGAGTCGAAAGGATGTTTAATTGTGACTCCCATACAGGAAGGAATGCTACTAAATGAACCCGGTGGGGAAAGCGGCACATACAGAACAAGTTAATCCAGTCACTTTGGAAAAGGATGTCTGCAGGGCATTCCTCTGTTATCAAAAGCATTTCAGACAGGAAGTTTACTGAGGCAAATTCACAGAACAGAGAAGGCTTCAAGTGAGGGACCTTTTTCGCCTATTAGGATCAGAACGTATAAATGACATTTGCCATATGGATGTGCAACTTTGCAACTTATTTATATTTAAGAACGTCTTTGAAAAATCATCTAATTTTAGAATTGTATGATATCAGAATTGAAGCCATTTGGGATGAACATTCTAGTATTGATGGGGAATTACAGAATAAATGTTGCAGATGGGTATATATTGTATCAAACAAGCATTACTACATAAACATTCAAGCCTGACTGAGAATATCAAAAACCTTTACCCACTTCTAGTCATGTAAATAGATCCCAACTATGTTTACATTTTATACAAAATTCTCAAAAATTACATCCATTGACCTCCCTGTTTTTCCTATTGGAAAGTTAAAATTAATACATTGCTACTGAATAATACTCAGGAGCCTCAAAGTTTATGTGTGGCTCTTAGGGACAGCTGTTTACCTTATCTAATTACATAAGCTGCTCTTTACCTTTCAAAATATTCACAGAAGCAGATTTTATTTGTGCTTCTACAATGGTTTCTGAGATGGAAATCTAATGATAAATATCCAGGATGCAATCAGTGTTTTAAATTATTTTTATTGCATAATATCTATTACCCTGGAATAATAGTGTGACTTAGAAATGTCAGTAATCTAAATCATCGATTTTGCTGCTTTTATATATCACTGTTTCTGAGGTGTTTTATTGTAGTTCTCTCCACCTGTTTCTTTGTATAATTTGAAAATTTTCTGAAATATAGTTTTCTATGACATGATTTTTCCCCCCTAAAGCCTCAGATTCTTTAAAGACTGCCCCTAATTTATAGTTTGAAGTGGATATGTTATTTTAGGAGATCTGGAACTCTCTCAGCCCTGTCGCATGTAATTCTTTAAGTAGACCCCTTAATGTCTGTGCATCCCCCCATCCCTACTCTCTGAGTTCCAATAGTATCTGTGATGTCCCAGAGGTCAGCTAGTGACTGGCTGCATGGATGTGAATAAGGCAGGTGCCCACCTTCGAGGAATTCAGAGATGAGTAAAAGGCAGTGCAGACAGAGGCAGGTACCAAGAGGAAGAGCAATAACCACAGTGAAGGACCTTCCAGAAAATTCCTAGCAAACGCTGTGTTCTTGGGGGGCACAATACTGTTTTTCTCTTTCCCATCATTTCTGTAGCTGATAGTTTTGAGAGTCTGGTTACCACTTTTCCCAGAAGTTCTTTAGCCATGTATCCCCCAGGCTGAAGCTTGAACAAAACAATAACACAGACAGTGATTTTGAACAGAAAGAGCTACAATTGCTCTTTGTATATTACCTTGCAGGACCTGGGGAACACAAGCCTCGGGGTACATGATGCTGTCCATGAGCAATCATGGTGATAAGAGGCTAATGGGGATGTCTGGCCATACATTTTGACTTGAGAAAAAGTGTTATTAGGAAAGTTAGCTCCTCGATCCACTGCTGGCTTAGGTGGAGGACTACCTTTGAGCAGATTCCCAAGGATGCGGAATCGATCATTGTTTTACAAAAGGGGGCAAACAGATCCTAAATTACCACTGCTGGGAGCAGCTAACTTTGTTTCCAGCCAGTGTCTTCCTAATAAACCACCACATGTCCTCTAACCCAGGCTTGTAGCTCCAGCGTTGGGTCTGCGGCCTGACCCACCGTTCTCACAGCAGTGTCCGGCGGCTCCTTTAATTTCACCAAATGACAGACAGACACCCAAGACAGAGGCTCTTAAATTTGGGGGAGGTTACAAGCCCTCTTGTAAATATATGTTCTAAAGCTAGGGACCCTCTCCTCAGACACACACACAACTCTAAATACCTTTCAGGGGTCTTCGTGGTCCATACACCCCAGGTTAAGAAGCTGGGCTCTAATGGCTGGGGACCAAGCCATGTGGCAGGGAGATTCCCGTAGCCCTTGTGGAAAGCCGCCACTCCCAACAGTAAGTCTCAGCTGTTCATCTGCTTAGTGTTTGCACACTTAGAATGAGTAACTGATATAATCTCCTCAAGTCAGACTGAAAGAGTCCGTTAAGACAGCAGGGGGTGGGCAGTAGCCTGGCCTGATCAGGGGTCCGCTCAGCCTCCAGACCTTGGCATCGTCCACTGCAGCCAGCCTTGCTGGGCAGCGGGGAGGGTGGGCATACCCCTGACCTGTACAATGCTTTGAAGAAATGTCCCACATTGTATGGCAGGTCCTGTTGGGTGTTCGTGTTTCTTTTGTGGAGGCTTCTTGTTCTGAGCTTCTTGTTCTCCTTTCCAAGGATAAGCTAACCTGGGACGGAGACAGGGCACTACAGGCACTAACCCTGTTGAACTGTTGACCCTGAGAACTGTTGAACTCTTAGAGGTGGATTATTGCACAGCTTTTAAAATGCATGCATGTTGGTTTCTTTTGCTTATTTCCGAGATAAATCAAAGATCTAGGAGAGTGGGAGTTTTAAACCCATCACTATATCACAAGCTCCAGGAGAAAAATGATTGGCATGGAATAGGCATTCTGTAAATATTTGAACAAAAGAACACACCATTATAATAAATCCTAGTTTGTGAACAACTGTAATTTGATTTTAAAAGACAAATGGTCCTCTGCAGGTCAGGAGAGGGGAGGCTTATTTAACCTCTTGGTGTAGAGAGGACCAGTTCTGCAAATGGATAGATTTCTGCATGTAAGTAGTGACAGTTCTTAGTTTTTTATTTTGAAGTAAATTGCGATCCTTTCCACGTTCAATACAAGTTTCAGTGTTGCCTCCCAGTGACTAGGGCAATTGAAGTTATAAAGGTTCTGGTCTCTGTAATTTCCCATAATAACTTCTTGAAAAGGGATGTTGGCTGAAATGTGCAATCCTGAGTAATTGAGGTTTCATCTGAGGGTACTGGGATGAAATAGCTCCTCCTGGGCAGTCATTGGCCTTTTTGTCCTGTTTTCACAAGTAAAGTAAAACCTTTTAAAAAGGTTGGCAAAGATGACATTGTGTCATTTATGGAATGTAATAGACATTCATCCATGATTGGTTTGTCCTGCCTGCTTTAGATGAAATGTATTGTGTTTGGGGGTTCTCTTTTTGCTGTAAAAATACTTGTCACTTAAAGCCTGTGGTTTGATCAGTCATTGTTCCTGAAAGTTGTAGAAGTTTCTCATGCCTTGAGTGTTTTCTCTGTGCCTCACCAGAAGAGGAAAAAAGAATTCTGCAATGTCCCAAGGGTTTTCTATAAAAACTGAAGCCATCAGCTCCTCTTTAACAAGTTGGCTTTTTTTAAAAGCAGCATAATGACAATTTAATGGTATTCTATAAAGTGGTGCTCTAGGCATAATTTACATTCTTTTTAATGACTACATTTCTTCAAATCTTTTAAAGAAAAACATGTTTTTTTTTCTTTTTTCTTTCCATGTCATTTAGTAAGAATGATTCGGTTATATTCCACAGAAATTGAAGGATGGGAACAAATTACAGTCTTAGAAAATGACTGTTAAAAACCAAGAGCCTTGAAAACTCTGCATTTGGGTGGTTATCACCATTCTATTTCATATTTCCACATAAGTTACCTGTCCATGCCCTACCTTCTGACCATGCTGATATTAAGGAGAGTTGAAAGGCTGAACACCATGGCTGCTTCTTTCTATACATAAAAGTGAAACCATGTTTTTGTTCTGCACTGTTGTGTCTACCTAAATAAAACTTCTTTTCTAATGAAAAATGTGTCTTGTCTTCTCTTCAGGGAAGACGTGGCAGAAGATGAATCCCAAAATGTCTTGAGGCCTGTTCCTCTGCTGGATACCTGAGATTCAGTAGGCTTCATGGCACACACGAAAATCCAGCTGGCACTAACTAACGGAAAAAAGTCCTTGATTAAGGGTCCACAGATTCTGGAATTTCTAAAGCAGAGATCACATGCTTTCTGATTGGGAATTGTTTGCCTGGGCGTGGAGAGGAAGGATCGTGTGCTCCTAAACACAGGTTTGCCTGCCTCCTTCTCTCAAGAAGGGGACTCTCTTGTACAGCGGTCAACTAGCACAATTGACTATTGTGGGTAATAAATCAGCTGCCTGAAATCTTAATACAGTGCCTGCCCCATAGTGAGGCCTGTAAGTGCTAGCTGTAACTGTCATCAGCTCCTCCCGCAGCCCCACTGTTCCCGAGGAAGGCATCCCCAGGGAACTCGAAGGTTGTGTTAGTCTATTGTTCCATTTTACTACAACCATTGCAGCTTAAAGCAACACATATTATTATCTGGCAGTTTTCTGGGTTAGGAGTCTGAACATCACTGAGCTGGGTCCGCTGCCTAGGGTCTGACAAGGCTGCAATCAAGGTGTGGGTTGCACCTGTGCTGTAATCTGGAGGCTCTGCTGCGGAAGGGACCACTTCCAAGCACCGCCACCCCCCCACCCCACCCCACCCCACCCTGAGTTGTTGACAGATTTCGTTTTCTTGGGATTGTACGACTGCCTTTTCATTGGCTGGAGGCTGCTCACAGGTCCTGGTGTGTGGGTTTCTCTAGCATGACTGCTTACATCGTCAAGCCCATAGTGTTACTCGCCCATGCTCGCTCTGCTTGCTACAGGATAGGTCAATGAATCTGAGAGACGAGGGTCTGAGGCACGGAATACGACTTTATTCAGAAAGCCAGCTGACCAAGAAGATGGCAGACTAGCATTTCAAAATAATCATCTAGTCGGGGTCTGGATGCCAGTTTCTTTTATGGGTCAGAGATGAGGGGGAGGTGAGGAAACAAAGTAAAAAAAAAGGACGTTAATCTTGCAAATATCTCCTAGAATGGCAAGCCTCAGGCACGGGGATGTGTTAGTTTCTTCCTTCCTGCCATCTGCAGGTGGGCAGGGTTCTGAACAAAGGCACTGTAACAGTCAAGCAGAGGGTCAGGGTCCTCTGCAGCAGGCCATTATGTATGATTATAATAACAAAAGCAATGGAAAACAAGTCAAAGAAACAGTTTCAACATGGAGTCAGAATCAACTTCTCCCTGCACCAACAGCACTGTCTCTCAACTGGAAAGGGCCCAGTCCCTCTTTTAAGGGTTTTGAAATCAGGCCTCTCAGGATACTCTCCCTCTTGATGGACTCATAATAAACTGCTTTACAGCTGAATTTTATCTGTAAAATCCGTTTGCTTTTGCCTTGTTGTCTAGAAGTGAGTCACAGGTACCGCCTCACTCGGGGAGAATACACAGGGCATGAACATCTGGGAAATCACAGGGCTACCTTAGGGCCTGCCCATGGGAAGTTATCCTGAATCACAGCATCTCTGACTCCGACCCTGTGGTGTAGCCTCCTCCACACCCTTCTGAGTCCTCCATCCAGCCTGAGCACCGTTCTTCAGGCTCTTGTCTCTGCTTCCCGGAAGTGCTCTCATGGACTTGCTGTGTCTAACACATCTTCCACACCCCTGTCAGTGGATTTCTTGGAAAACCAATCTCTTATGCCATCCCTCCCCACACACCTCCATCACCACTTTTAAATCCTCCATCTCTCCTTGGATTTCAGTATAAGGAGCAAACTTTAGAGGCCCACCTCCTGCCCACTGCTTCAGGTTCATCCCCAACATCCCTCTTCTTTTTGATGTGGCTTTTGGGGCCAGTGTGAGAAAAGCAAGAGAGACTCCATCTTGAAGCCTGTCATCCATCTCAAAGACAAGACATGAACTGGGCATGAACCTTGCCCAAGAGTGAGGAAACTTGCTAATGAAAACTGGGTCTCCTGGAGACTTCCCTCCCTACAGATGACAAATGGAGACTGTAGTTGAAGGCTGCCCCTGTTAGATTAAGCATGGAGACATCTCTCCTTAATGTATAATGATTGTCCCCCAACCTTAACCTTAATTGTTTGTTCTCCTAGCACCTATTTCTTGTAAAACTCAGTCACATACAGCAAAGAGGTTGCTAACATCTAACCAGTCATGTAGTAGAGGGTATAAAAGTCTCAGAAACATCAGGGTCTTTGTTGGGAACTGATTCCCCTTGAACCCACTGGCATAAGAAACAGTACTCCACTGAATTGAGTGGCCTCTGAGGTGTGTTTTGTGACTCTGGATCCCACAACATGGCCACATGTATCATTCCTTCAAGTCCTCTCTGCTTTCTCAGGTGCTTTTCTCTGTCTCCAGTCTCTCTTAACTTTTATCAAAGTCAGCTCCAGGTTGGTGGGAATGCAGAATGGTACAGCCACTATGGAAACCAGTATGGTAGGTTTTCAAAAAAAAAAAAAAAGCATATCATTCCCATATGATCCAGCAATTCCAGTTCTGGATATATATTAGTCCAGGCTCCCATAACAACCCAGAAACTAACCCCATCACCATAAAACCTGAGACTGCCAGCTGCATGACAGAGCAGTCCTCCTGGGTTTCCTCACCCTGCTGGTCTCTGCCCAGGTGCCCCTTCCCAATAAAATCTCTTGACTTTGTCAGTGCATGTGTTGAAGGAGGGAACAGACAGAATAGGCTCCATCTTGAAAGCAGGACTCCATCTTGGGCTGGACTGTGGGCTTTGAGCTATATGCCCAGTATCTGTGGAAACAACATACCAACTGGAAAACCAGACACACACCCCCACCCCCCACCATGGAAGAGCCCCAGGGCTCAAACCTATACTCTCCATCACCTAAAAGAATACCCTAATTATCTGTGTAACCAAATAGAATCATAAATTCTATTATGCTTATTAGGGTATGACCACAGGCCTATTAATAACTGTCCACTGTTAACTACCTAAGCTTAAGGCATATGAATCATGGGTTAATTTTTATTCTTTCTTTTCCTTTTTTAACTTTGTATCTTTTTCCTTTGTTCAGACTAGTTTCAGAGAATTTTGGGAGGTGAGTTTGAGCACATACACTTAGGGTATATAAGTTTTCACATAAACTGGTTGGGGTCCTTGGCTAAGAGGAGACTCTGTCTTGGGCCTGCTGGTATAATAAACCACACTCCACTATTTGCAATGTCCTTCTGAGTGAGTTTGTTTCCCAGAACGCGTGGCTACAACAGTGTCTCTCAGATAATTTATTTCTGAGAGACATGAATGTTGGACAAGAGCCCCCTCTCTGGCTGTGGAAGGGATCACCCTCCCTGCAACAGGGAGAGCTTATATGTCTGAAGCAGGGCCCTGGAGTGACACCCAACCTTGTGCGCCAGATGACCGGCAGGACACGGCAGCAGGCTTTGCTAGTGAGAGAAGAGGGAAGTTACCAGTTATAGAGGGAACTGACATCAGGTTACCTGAGAAAATAATTCTGCTCTGAAGATTAGAACCAGCACTGGTGAGGCTCTCTGATTAAGAGCGAAGGTCAGTCAGGTAAGTAGCCTGTGGGTGAGGCAGGGAATGGTCAAACAGGATATATTCAGACAGTAAGAGAACAGCCATCTTGAGTGGCCTGACCATATGTAGGGGTCTAACCTACATCACCTATTTAAACACTGATGCTGAGGAGTAAGACTGTAACACCTTCTATTTTTGAGTCGTGCCCAGCCAGGAAAGAGGCTGAGTCTACGCTTCTTCCCCTATGCCACTACCACCACCACCCAAGTAGAGAGCAGCGCATAAGGATAGATACTGGATGCAGCTGACTCAGGCCAGCAATTCTGTGTTTCACCTGATAAAATCAAATTGCCGTAACTAGACAGAATGGAGAATTCATTGATTCGAATCCTACCTCTTTCCCTGTCAGATAATATCAGTGTTCCGATTCCCTTCTTGAAAGTGAGATGAGGGACTTCCCTGGTGGTCCAGTGGTTAAGAATCCACTAGGCAGTGCAGGGGACTCAGATTCGATCCCTGTTTGGAGAACTAAGACCCCATATGCCACGGAGCAACTATAGCTGTGTGGGGGATCTTCTGAAGCCCAACAGCTCTGGAGCCTGTGGTACCACAATTGGAGAGTCCATGTGCTGCAATAAAAAATCCCAAGTCCCACAACTAAGACCCAATGGAGCCAAATAAATAAGTGTATATATATATTTTTTAATGAGATGAAAAAAGAAAAGGAACAAATAAGTGCTCCTTTGTGGTTCTCTAAAGACTGTAGACTCCTCAGGGAAAGCATAAGCAAGTCAAATCCTGTAAATGAAGGAAAACCAAGATCCATTTCCCAAGAGGCCTGTTTCAGTGCTTCAGTGTGTCTTTTCTCAGACAAAAGAAAAGAAAAACCAGAGAAACCAAAATGCTATCAAAAATCACTTCCAAATCCCCAGAGATACAATTCTCACTACGTCAGGAAGTGAAGAATCAGATAGAGCCTGAACCTGTATGGAAAATTCAGAGACATGAAAGGAAATGCTCTCATGGTAATTTCAGAAGTAAAGAGACTCAGAGATTTTAACATTCATGCATTGGTTCATTTTGAATATCAAATTTGTCTGTTGCAAAGGAAGTATTGTTAAGCACAGAGGCCCTTGAGGCTCTTTCCCATCTTTCAAAGTACTTAATAAATTATCACCCTTGAGATCAGGGAGGCTACATTTTTTAAGAAAAAATAAAAGAAATTGCCCCAAACTATGGCTGCTGCAAATGGGAACCGAAAAAAGAGTAAGCATTAGACAGAATAAGGGTGGTCTAGAGAGCTGCCCAACAGAATATGATGGCAGCCACATAAATTTACAACTTTCTAGTAGCTGCATAAAAATAGTAAAATGAAACAGGAGAAATCAATGTTAAAAATTATTTTAGCTAACCCAACATATTCAAATTCTCATTATTTCCATATGTAATCAATAAAAGAAATACAGAGATATTGCATATTTTCTGGACTCCAGCCCATTTCATTTCAGACTGGCATCACTCAAGGTGCTCAGAAGTCACATCAGTGGTTACCATATTGGTCAGAGCAGGTCAAAACAACATTCCCCCACATCTGTTGCAGGAAGGGGGACCCTTTCCAGGGTCTGAGACTAGGCTCTTGTCTAACATTCAGAAAAGAATTATCCAAGGAGACACACGTGCTGACAAAGCAGGAGACTTTATTGGGAAAGGGCACCCAGGCGGAGAGCAGCAGGGTAAGGGAACCCAGGAGGACTGCTCTGCCACGTGGCTTGCAGTCTTGGGTTTATGGTGATGGGATTAGTTGCAGGGTTGTCTTTGGCCAATCATTCTGACTCAGGGTCCTTCCTGGTGGTGCACACCTTGTTCAGCCAAGATGGATGCCAGTGAGGATTCTGGGAGGTGGCATCTCATTTTGACCTTTCCTGAACTCTTCTGGTTTGTGGTGGCTTATTAGTTCCCATTCTTTACCAGGACCTCCTGCCATAAAAAACTCATGCAAATGATTACTATGGTGCCTGGCCAGGGCAGGTGGTTTCAGTCAATGTTTCTTCTAACATGTCCACTCACACTTGATGACATGAACTTTAATGTCTTATGTAATTTCCAATGTCTTTCTTTTGGCCTCAGGATCTTAAAGTCCAACTCCTTTCTGAAATATTATCTATCTGGTTCATCAGAAAGAACTGGGTGCACATTCTCTGTTCTCTGAAACACAACAGGTCTATGAGTACATACCATTTGCACACCAGGAGATGCACATTAAATACCTCCTACGTTTGCAGCAGCTTGCCTTTTTAATGTTAAATTGCTTTTTACTTTATCTTTTTATTTAGTTAATTTTTATTGGGGTATAGTTGATTTACAAGATTCTGTAAGTTTCTGCTATACAGCAAAGTGAATCAGTTCAGTTCAGTTCAGTTCAGTCGCTCAGTCTTGTCCGACTCTTTGAGACCCCATGAATTGCAGCATGCCAGGCCTCCTGTCCATCACCAACTCCCAGAGTTCACTCACACTCACATCCATCAAGTCCGTGATGCTATCCAGCCATCTCATCCTCTGTCATCCCCTTCTCCTCCTGCCCTCAATCTCTCCCAGCATCAGGGTCTTTTCCAATGAGTCAACTCTTCACATGAGGTGGCCAAAGTACTGGAGTTTCAGCTTTAGCATCATTCCTTCCAAAGAACACCCAGGACTGATCTCCTTTAGGATGGATGGGTTGGATCTCCTTGCAGTCCAAGGGATTCTCAAGAGTCTTCTCCAACACCACACTTCAAAAGCATCAATTCTTCAGCGCTCAGCTTTCTTCACAGTCCAACTCTCACATCCATACATGACCACAGGAAAAACCACAGCCTTGACTAGACGGACCTTTGTTGGCAAAGTAATGTCTCTGCTTTTCAATATGCTATCTAGGTTGGTCATAACTTTCCTTCCAAGGAGTAAGCATCTTTTAATTTCATGGCTGCAATCACCATCTGCAGTAATTTTGGAGCCCAAATAAATAAACTCTGACACTATTTCCACTGTTTCCCCATCTATTTTCCCTGAAGTGATGGGACCAAATGCCATGATCTTCGTTTTCTGAATGTTGAGCTTTAAGCCAACTTTTTCACTCTCCTCTTTCACTTTCATCAAGAGGCTTTTTAGTTCCTCTTCACTTTCTGCCATAAGGTGGTGTCATCCACATATCTGAGGTTTTGGATATTTCTCCTAGCAATCTTGATTCCAGCTTGTGCTTCTTCCAGCCCAGCGTTTCTCATGATGTACTCTGCATAGAAGTTAAATAAGCAGGGTGACAATATACAGCCTTGACGTACTCCTTTTCCTATTTGGAACCAGTCTGTTGTTCCATGTCCAATTCTAACTCTTGCTTTCTGACCTGCATATAGGTTTCTCAAGAGGTAGGTCAGGTGGTCTGGTATTCCCATCTCTTTCAGAATTTTCCACAGTTTATTGTGATCCACACACTCAAAAGCTTTGGCATAGTCAATAAAGCAGAAATAGATTTTTTTCTGGAACTCTCTTGCTCTTTCGATGATCCAGAGGATGCTGGCAATTTGATTTCTGGTGAATCAGTTATACATATACATATATACTATTTGGAAATAGAATCTTTAAAAAGAGGATATATGCAGCAACTTTAATCTGGAGTAAGAGTGGTGACTGCTCCCCCAACCTGAATGCACTCTTGCCTTAATTGTTGTTCTGTTTATTGTTTACTACTTGTCTTTGTTCTCCTTAAACAGGGCGAAGTCTCTGCTAAATTCATGCATCTTGTTTTAGCGTCTTCATAGTGAAACAGAGCAGGACCCTATGGGTTCCTCCCAGGAAAAGCCCTTCTGTGTCTCTCACTTCTTGTTTGTAGGAAATAGGCTTCATTCAGCCTCCTTGACTTTCTCTGAGTCTAAAGGACAGATTCAAACAGTTGTTAACCAGGGAAGAGAGGAAATGCAGAAACAAAGGAGGACAGTCAGTAGTGCAGCCATTGGGCAGAGCCCTGGTTCTGCCTCAGGGAATATACCATGACAAAATACCTTTGAGTTCTGTAGGAACTAAGGCCCCCATGCAGGTAGAGGATGGAAGATAATGAAGACTCTGACCCCCTCCCCAAGTGATCCTCCCTTGAAAACCTTTCATGGAATTGGTTTTTGGACATGAGCTCACCTTCTCCTCAGGTTGCCAGCCACCTAAATAAAGCAACTTTTCCTTTCTTACCAGCATTTGTCTCAAGTTGAAACAACCTTTAAAAGAATGACATAGGCCAAGGACACAACATAGGCTGGTTAGAACCAAAGAGGTCCAAGCCGACTTCCATTAAACCTTGAGCCTCAGTATAGGCTCATTGTAACACATTAGCAAACTAAATGACACGCTCACACTGCCAAGATGGTTCCAAGGCTGACCATAAAAGTCAAAAAGTGGATAGTCACCCAGTTCCTGGAAGTCCACACCCCTGTCCCAAAGAGCTGGAATCCTCCTCCTACTCATTAGCCTAGGAAAGCATCCACCCCTGTAAAAACGGACAGCCCATACCCTGGTGCCTCTCTTGTCTTCTGAGATGACCCAACTCTGTCTATGGAATGTGTTTCTCCCTGAATAAACCTTCCTTCACTGCACTATGGCTAGCTCTTTAAATCTGTCCTACACAAAGAGCCTACACTTGGCAGCCATCCCAGGACCTCAGACCTGACCTGGGATGTGACCATCCTCTCGTTATCCACTCTTTCCTGCAACAGAATGTTGGTTTATCAGCTTTGGGCAGCCGAGCCTCAGTTCAGAGCCTGGTGAAGTGAGATGGGAGGGAGAGAAAGGACATGTGTGGGTGAAGACATCATATGCGTTTTACTCTTCTGAGCCCAATGAAACTGCAGGGGCTCAGAGTCATTCTTCCTTCAACAAATGCCTTGATGATGGAGGGAAGGAAGTATAATAAGAGCACATGGTAGAGCCCCTCCAAAATAGAGAGAGAGAGAGAAGTTGCTCAGTCATGTCTGACTCTTTGCAACCCCATTCTCCCACAAATGAGCTGACTAAATCACAGGCTCTCACTGCCCAGGTGGGAGAAATGAATACTTCATCTGCTCCCTTGGCAATATCAGACACTGGAACCTCTGAGTGTCCTCCACAGAGGAACATCCACAGAGGAACCTCTGAAGTGGTGAGTATCTTGGAACTGGAGAACAACTTCTGAACAGCTATCCTTGCACACTCAAAGCCCTGTGGTGGAGAAGAAGCTTGCAACTCTGGGGTCAGAAGAGAAATGGAATCTAATCTTTACTTTCCTGCTCAGCGTTATACGACCTCAGGGAGCCTCAGGTTTTTCATCTATAAAATGGGATAGGAATGCCTCACAGGCTTTCTTTTAGACTTTTAATTTGGACATAATTATAGAACCACCGAAAATTGCAAAAAAAAAAGTACAAAGAGATCCCCTCTTCTTCACCTAGCTTTCCCTAATGGTAACATCTTACATAATTACAATATAACAACAAAGCCAGGAAATTGACATTGATACATTGGCTATAAACTTTAACTAGTTTTACATGTACTCCTGTGTGTGTGGGCACACATAGTTCTATGCAATTTCATTGCATATATAAGTATGTATGACCCCCACCACAGGCAAGATACAAGTCAAGTAGTTCCATGACTACAAGAGAACTCATTATGGCCAATGATCCATCCTCAATCTCTGGCAATCACTAATCAGTTCTCTATAATTTTGTCATTCCCAGAATGCTATATAAATGGAACAACACAGCTGTCCACCAAAAAAAAAAGAAAAAAATGCACAACCTAAATGTTGAGAATTATGTTTTATTTGAGGATATTACTATAGCCTGGAAGACAGCATCTCAGATAACTCTGGAAGAACAGTTTCGAAGAAATAAGGAGGGAGCCAGGATATATAAGTTTGTTTTTTTTTTTGCTGGGAAACAAAACAAAAAAATCAAACAAAACAAAACAAAAAAAAACATGTAGTAAAACATCGGAGATTATTACTAATCACAAAGCATATACATCTCAAGTTGATGATTTTAGTACTTCTCTATGTATGGGAAGATGTAAGAGTTAGCATGTGTGCTAAATCGCTTCAATCGTGTCCACCTCTTTGCAACCCTATAGACTATAGCCTGCCAGGCTCCTCTGTCCATGAGATTCTCCAGGCATGAAGAGTGGAGTGGGTTTCCAGGCTGATAAAAATTATTCCTTTGCTATTCTCCTTAGCTATCTAGGAACAGTATCCTGTTTTTCTCCATCCTGAATTCTCCTCAGGGCACACCCAGGAGCAGCTTCAGTCTTTATAGCCAGGACATCCTTTGTTTACTGAAGTGGCTGCTGGCATTCTTTGTTCACACAACATACAATCTTTTGAAATGAACTTTTTTTTTCTCCCACTCAGCACAAGATCATCCAAGTTGTTGCACGTATCAATAGCTTGTTCCTTTTTATTGCTGAAGAGTATTCCTCACAAAGAAAAGTTATGACCAACCTAGACAGCGTATTTAAAAGCAGAGACAACACTTTGCCGATAAAGGTCCACCTAGTCAAAGCTACAGTTTTTCCAGTAGTCATGTACAGATATGAGAGTTGGACCATAAAGAAGGCTGAATGACGAAGAATTGATGCTTTTGAATTGTAGAGCTAGAGAAGGCTCTTGAAAGTCCCTTGGACAGCAAGGAGATCAAACCAGTGAATTCTACAGGAAATCAACTTTGAATATTCATTGGAAGGATGCTGAAGCTGAAGCTCCAATACTTTGGCTACCTGATGCAGAGTTGACCCCTTTGAAAACATACTGTTGCTGGGAAAGATTGAGGGCAGGAGGAAAAGTGCGTGACAGAGGATGAGATATTCGGATGGCATCACTGATTCAATGGACATGAGTTTGAGCAAACTCCAGGCGATGGTGAAGGACAGGGAAGCCTGGCATGCTGCAGTCCATGGAATCACACAGAGTCAAACACGACTTAGTGACTGAACAACAACAATTCTGCACAAACTTGTTTGAAGATCCCACAGAATAGTGTAAGAAGAGCACAAACCAACAAGTCACTAGCAGAGGATTCAGTAAATGTTAGGTCTTCTTTCCGGGGCTGATTCTGAGACCTTGCTGAAAATGGACACCAGCAATCCCCAGGGCGTAGGAATTCCGCTCCACCTTGGTTTACCTTTCTTCTGGATAAAACCATATGGTCAGAGTGCATCCTAGTCCACTCCTTCCTTTTAGAGCCAAGGAGAGTAAGGCCTAGAGAGGGGAGGAGGCTGAGATTATAAGACCCTAGGTCCGGGATGCTCAGCCTAGAGCTCTTAGCATTGTTCTGTGCCTGCTTCCAGACCTCAGGCTATGTCAGCTGGCCAATCCCCTTCTTGGCCCTGGAGCAATCTTTCTTCAGTACTTCAGTGGGGGAACTAGGCTCCTTGCCAACATGTGAGTCATTCTTGAGCACCAATTGGTTGGGGCATGGAGCCAAAAATGGGAGCCAAAAAAGATGGGTTTTTCCCTAGATACAAATTTCCTATGAGGATGAAGTCTAACAGCATTTTCTTTGTTTGCAAAGTGAATCTTGTTTGAAAACTAGAAAATTCTGAACTATTGGAACATAACAGAAATCCTCATGCAATTACCCATTGCATACTGGAACAGTTCAATTTTAGGTTTAGATCAGAAAATCTGGTTTGGCACTTGACCTCTGATCCAAGAGGACATGGTGGGAAAGTGATTTAAAATATTTTTCTCTGTACCAGTGTCTACTTTTCAGAGCTGCTGTGAGGATTCAATGAGACAATGCACCTGAAACTCCAGAGGAGCTAAACAAATAGTAGCTGTTTCTCTTCCCTCAAAGAAAAACCCACTCACAACAGCTCAGCACAAAGGATCACTCCCAGTTTCTTCATGACAGCTGGTGGTGGGACATTTGACTGGGAAAGCACCCTGGAAAGATGACACTAAACACCGGAAAAGCTCCACTTTTTTCAAAAGCAGTCCTACACCCTGCCCTTAGCCCCTGGGTTTTGTGGCTGGGCCCCATGCGAGTGGCAGCAAAGACAGGGGAGATTCTGAGAGTGACGTGGGTAGTTTCAAAACTACTCAGGAATATCCCTGAGTCAGACAGCCCCTGAAGAGCAGCCAGATGGGCCCTGTGGGTGTGAACCCCAGAGCACTTGGAGTGGAGGCTGGAGAAGCCATGCGGGGAACCCAGCGCCGCCCCAAGCTTTGCTGAGTGGGCGCTGGGGAGACCGAGGCCTCATGTCCCAGCTCTGGCCTCAGTGCCCCCAGCCCCAAGTGTGACCCTTCGCTCATCTCTTCTGGCCACTCTCAGTTTCTACTGCCCTTTTCTCACTGTTTCTTTATTTTTAATTACAAAAAAAAGTAAAGATGAGGCAGGCTATCCATGATTACATATGTGTTTCAAAAAGAAAATCAGACAAGATAGAAATGTATGGAGTGAGAGTCCTGCCTGCACGTCTCCCCTTGCTGTTCCAAGCCAGGGTGTCTGTCCTTCCGCCTCCACCCGCTTTGTGGGTGTGAGGTCCCTCAGCCAGCTGCATCTCCCCATGAGCATTTGCTCTGCTCTATCCACTTAATGAGATTAGGACTGAATCGTCCAGGAGAGGGAAGAGTGTCACCATTTCGGAACACATACATTTTTCAACCAACAAACTATTTTAATCAAGCGTTACCTGACTCTGGGTCTAGAGGACTTCTTTCTTAAGTGGATTTAAAGGGTATGAAGAGGTGGGTACTGAAGGCGGGCAGCCTGGCTCCGGGTGGGGGTTTTGCCCCATGACTTGAGCAAGCTCTTCAACCTCCTTACAACTTAAAGTGCATTTGGAACATGGGGATGGTAGCATCTTCCTCCGAAGACTTGTGAGGATGAAATGAGGGACCGTGTGGGAGAGCTACCCCACTGGCTCAGGGGAAGCCTAATGTTAGGACCCCTTTTTTGATTAGAATTCATCATATTTGCCGTAACATTAACTCTAAGGTAGTACTCCCTTTCTTTTCCAGCTCCCTGGTATGGCTCACAGAATGTTAGTTCCCTGACCCAGGATTGAACTTGGGCCCCCAGCATTGAAAGCGAGGAATCCTAACCACTGGACTAACAGGAAATTCTCCCATCTCACACAATCTTTTGTAGCATTTTCAGGTCTTTAGTGATCACCTCACAATGTGAATCCAACCAACTTAGAGTATCGAAATGAGCCTGGTAAATTTAAGCACCTGATGAAGCCCAAAGGAGTAGGATCTGGTGGGTGGGGCTTACCAGGAGGCGCATGCATGTTTCCCCACTAGGATAGTAATATATGTTCATGGGGGGAATTTGGAGAGTACACACAAAATACAAAATAAAAATCAACTGTAATGTGTATGGCTTGACCAGGTCATTTGACAAGAGTGACAGATGTTGGTATTTATTGGGGATTCTTCATACACTACGCCAGTTACTTTATGGGGATGGGCTCATCTGATGCCTGGGACATTAACAGGATATATTATATATTTCCTACACTGGAGACCCTCCCAGACCTCACCCTATGTATCTCTTCATCTAGTTGTTTTGACTGTTTGTCTGTATCCTTTATTTTATATGGCATATATATGTATATACAGGAAATGTATATATGCCATATATGTGACATATATCATGTATGTATGTATGACATATATATAGGTCTCCCCCCAGTTTCTGACACTGCACTCCTGAAACACTTGTAGCTTCCTGGGTGATAGAAGTGTCTTTCGTTCTAATGAGATGACTCTGGGTTGGCTCCTGGATGAGAGCTGATCATTGGAAAAATCAAGCCATGATTAGAAGCTTAGAATTTTCAGCCCCTCTCCATCCTCCAGAGAGGATAATGGGGGTAGAAATGGAGTTAGTAATAGATCATGCCTACATGAGGAAGCCTCAGTAAAAAATCTCAATAATACAAGGTTTTGAGAACTTCCAGGTGGGTGAACAAGTCCATGAAGTGTAAGGGTGATTTGCCCCAACTCCGTAGGAACAGAAGCCCCTACACTGGGTACATTCCCAAACCCCACTCCAGTAACTGGCATAGTGTATGAAGAATCCCCAATAAATACCAACATCTGTCACTCTTGTCAAATGACCTGGTCAAGCCATACACATTACAGTTGATTTTTATTTTGTATTTTGTATTATATTATACATATATTATATTACATATATTATATTATACCCTTTATATTATAAAGGGTATATATCTGTACCCTTTATAATATCCTTTAATAAACTTGTAAACATAAGTAAATACTCTGAGTTCTCTGAGCCACCCCAGCAAATAACCAAATCCAGGCAAAAGGAGGTTCATGAAAATCTCTGATTTATAGCCAAGGTGAACAGAAGTTGTGGATAGCCTGGGGACCTTTTATTTGTGATTGGCACCTGAACTATGGAGGGGACAGTCACATGGGACTGAACCCTTAACCTGTGGGATCTGATACTTCCAGGTAAATAGTGTGAGTTGAGTTAATTGTAGGACACCCATTTGGTGTTGCAGAGACTTGCTTGTTGGTGTGGGAAACAAACACACGCATGTGGTGACCACAGGAGTCAGAAGTAAAGTGTTCAGTGTGAAAGAAGAGGAGTCACTTGAGAGGAGAGCCAGCTGGTCCTCCCGACACGATGCCCATCAGCACTGGAGAGACATACTGTTCATCCCAGTTATGTAGATGTGGGAAAGGAAGCATAAAGAGATCCATTCACCCCAAATCAAACAGCTTTCAAGGGAGAAGTGGAATCTGGGTTTCAAAGGCTGTGCTCTTAACATTATGCCAGGCTGATCTATTATTATTATTATTATTTTTTGACCACACTACACAGCATGTGGGACCTTATTTCCCTGACCAGATATCAGACCCACACCCCCAGCATTGGAAGCACAGTTGTTGTTTTTTAATTCAACAAGGCTTCATTAAGTTTTTTTTGACATGGACACACTTGCTATATTTATTATTTGGCCGTGCTGGGTCTTCCTTGCCACACATGGTCTTTCTCTAGTTGTGGAGAGTGGGAGCTACTCTCCACCGGCAGCATATGGGCTTCTCCTTGCGGTGGCTTCTCTGGTTGCGGAGCACCAAGAATGTGCAGGTTTAAGTGGCTGGGGCACACAGGTTTAGTAGTTCTGCAGCATGTGGAATGTTTCCAGAGCAGGGATTGAACCATGTCCCCTGCATTAGCAGATGGATTAGTACTGGGCCCCAAGAAGTACCAGAAGCGCACTCTTAACCCCCGGATCACCAGAGACGTCCAAGCCAGTCCTCTGCTTTGAAAGGTGAGGCCTGAGGTTCTTGGAGTAGAATCAGCCTGGCAACTTTCTTTCCCTTCTTTACTGAACAGTCATGTTACACACTCCACTGTAGCAGATACCAGGGTCAGTCAGACCCAGTCCCTGCTCTTTAGGGAACACGAACTAGAAGTAGACAGGCAGAGTGTAAGGTCAAGTCCCGCACATCCTGAAAAAAGCTCTCAAGGGTCGGGAGGTGGGGTGGGCTGTAATATGCCCCTGGCATATTGTACAGGAACAACAGAGAAGGAAAGTTCACAGGAGAGGCTGAGTCTAGGCCAGTGTCTCATTTACCAGATACAGAAGGCGGACTGTCTGTGGCATTTCAGTCAAGGACCTGCGCGAGCAGAGGAAAGGTGTGGAAGGGGAAAGTGTATAGCCACAGTGCACGGTGAAAAGAAGTTGGCCCGGCTCCATCTCTCCTTAGCTCACCTCCTTCCCAGGCCCCCTCTGTCTTCCTGCAACCACCAAGGTGAGCCAGCAGCTGGGCAACAGACACACAGCCCCCCGTTGAGTTACGGGGAGGGACGGGGTGGTGGGATGCAGGCTCAAGGCTGGTGAGGGAAGTCCTGCCCAGGAAAGAGAGCCTCTGCTAAGCACCTGCCTTGGTAGGCACCGATCTAGAGGACTGAATCTAAACTTACTAATTTGTCCCTTATCACACATCAGCAAGCAGGTTTGTACCTTTCACAGATGGGGAAATGGAGACGTTAAAGCAGAGTCACACTGCCAAAATCTAATCCCAGGTCTGCCAGATTCTAAAGCCCAGGTCAGTTAGCGTTCACTGTAGTCTGAGGAACACCTGCATCAGAACACCTGGGAGGCCCTACTGAAAAGGCAGATTCCTTACTCATACAGCTAATTACCAAAAAAATCAAACATGTCCCTTAAAAAAATGGGCACAGGACCTGAAAAGACATTTTCCAAAGAAGACACACAGATGGCCAACAGACATATGAAAAGATGCCCAACATCACTAATTATCAGGGAAATGCAAATCAAAACCACAATGGAATATCATCTCACATCTGTCAGAATGGCTATCATCAAAAAAGACAAGGTAAGTGTTGGCAAGGATGTGGAAAACATGGAACATTTGTACACTGTCCCTGTGATGTAAATTGGTACTACCACTAGAGAAAAGAGTATGGACTTTTTTTTAAAAATTAAAAATAGAACTACTATATGATGCAGCTTCTGGGTACATATTCAAAGGAAACAAAATCACTCTCTTGAAAAGCTATCTATCTGTACTTCCATTTCATTGCAGTATTGTTTCTTGTGTGTTGTATCATGCAATCAATAGGTCTTTATGATTTGATTTGGGATTCTTCTGATGCTGGATTTTAATTCATGAAGGAAAGAAACAGGAAAATTCACTTTTAAATTATTTCAACTGCAGTAAAACACATATAAATATGCAATTTAACCATTGTTAGGTATACAATTAAAAAACATTAATTACTTTCACAATGCTGGGCAACCATAACCATTATCTATTTTCAAAGCCTTTTTTATCACCCTGAACATAAATATGTACCCATTAAGCAATAGCTCCCCATGCCATGTCCTCTCCTCCTAGCTCCTGATAAACTCTAATCTATGAATTTGCCTATTCTAGGTATTTCATATAGGTATTTGTGCTTTTTTGTCAGACTTATTTCAATTATCATACTGCTTTCAAGATTTATCCATATCGTAGTGTGTGTTAATATCACAATTCTGTTCCTTTTCATGGCTGAATAATATTCCATTATATGGATAAATCATATCTTGTTTATTGATTGTTCATTTCGGTCTTATTTACAAGATATGTAAACAAACTAAGTGTTCATTGACAGTCAAATGGAATATTGTTGTTGTTCAGTCGCTTTATTCAGCCATAAAAAAGAATGAAATCTTGCCATTTGTGACACTACACGTTGACCTTGAGGGCATTATGCTAAGTGAAATCTCAGAGAAAGACAAATACTGTATGCTCTCACTTATATGTTCTACCTATTAAGACCAAACTCATAGGAACAGAGAACAGATTGGTAGTTGCCAGAGGCAGGGGATGGGCTGTGAGTGGGTGGCAAGAGAAACCGTAAGGTAGACAAAATGTAAAGACTTCCAGTTATAAGATGAATAACTCTGGGGATGTAAGTGTACAGCGTGGTAACCACAGTCAACAACCCTATACTGTATATTTGAAAATCTCTTAGAGAGTAGATCTTAAACATTTTTGTCACAAGAAAAATCGTTTGTAACCATGTGAGTGATTCACGTTAATTAAACCTGTGGTAATCGTTTCACAGTGTATATGTACATTGAATCATTATGCTGTGTACCTTGGACTAATACAATGTTTTATGTCAATTATATTTCAATAAACTGGAACAAATACAATATGAAAAAGAAAAGGGGGAAAACAAAGACAGATTCCTGGGCTTCTCCACATGCCCACTGAATGAGAACCTCTGAGGTAGGAACTGGGAATGTGCGTTTACCTCCTTCCTGGCAACTCTGAAATGAGCCAACAATGGAGAATCCACGCCCTCTGCTGTACTGCCCACTATGCTGAGCCGGGGAGGGGAGCAGGGAGGCTGTTCTGGCAGAGAGATCAGATACTGCTGAGACCCACACTGAGGTGCTTTCAGAAGCTGCAGCAACAGCACGCATGTCTGAGGACCTTTTGTCTGCTGTGGCCTGTGCCCCACATTCTTCTCACGTTCACACCTCCAGCTTCCTTCACCAGGCCCGAGAGAGGACACAGCCCTGGTACTCTTCAGGGGCACTTCCTTCCACAGCACCCAGAAGACAGCACCAGCGTGGGTGCAGTGGACCCACCCTGCTCTAAAGTCTGAGCATCCCTGGGTATCACACCCCCTACTCCAGTGTTGCCCATTGTCAGCTTGGGGCTAATGGCCGCTGGTGTGACAGCCACCCTTAACAGGGAAGGGACTGAGGAGCTAGCAGTATCCTCTGGGGGATCTCATGACACATCACTGGTGTCATCCCATTGTGTCCTTCAACAGCACCTGAGAGAGAGCTGACTATCCCTGTTGGCTTCCCAGAAGACACATGGTAAAGAATTTGCCTGCCAATGCAGAAGACACAAGAGATGCAACTTTGATCCCTGGGTTGGGAAGAGACCTTGGAGTAGGACATGGCAACCCACTGCAGTATTCTTGCCTGGAAAATTCCATGGACAGAGGAGCCTGGCGGGCTACGGTCCATGTGGTCACAAAGAGTCGGTCATGACTGAGCACACACAGCAACAGATGAGAATGATGAGGGCTGAGAAGTGGAACGGGGAAACAGAATGGTGAGTGAGGGTGTCATGGGCCCTGGTGGGTCCTGAGATGGGCAGAGGAGAGCTGGCATCTGTCCCACAAGTGGCCACTGAGGAGATCAAGATGAGGGCCTGCCTGCAGGGCAGGACTCAAAAACACTAGTGGAGGGCCTGGCCAGGGAAAGAACCCTCAAAAGGATACCACAACAGTCACTATTTGATCATCCTTTCAGCGGATATTTCCTGAATGCCTTCTCTGCGCCAAGCACTGCCCATATGTCATTTTTAATATCCGGAGTTCACAGCTCCACACTTGGACTGTGTTGGCTAGAGACCTGGTGGGGGGGTGGGGGGTGGTTCCCACAGCCCAAGAGCTGCTCTACCATCCAGATGGGGCAAGGCTTTCGGGCCAGCAAATGTGAGTGCTGCTCTGACACTGACTGCCTGCGGGGCCTCCGGGGGTCAACATACCAACCCAGGGAAGGTGCTCTTCACCTGTTTATTTTTGGCCGTGCATCATGTGGGATCTTAGTTCTCAGACCAGGGATTGAGTCCTTGCCACCTGCAGTGGAAGTGCCCCACCAGGGAAGTCCCTCTTCTCACATTTAACATTGAGAGGATGAGACTTGAGGGGTAGGAGCACAGACGTGTTTCCAGGGGTGGTCCCACAGGCTTCAGCATCTTTGGGGGTGTTTGGAGAGCACAGATTCCCAGCCCCACTTCCAACTCCCTAGTAGAATTTCAGTGGTTTGGGTTCAAGAAGCTGCCCTCCCCAGAAGCCTCCTCTGCTCAGAAAGCCTTGAGATCCAGTCCTCCTGCTACCTCAGTTCCAGTTAAACACAGGCATCTGTCTGGCAGCTGGAGGCAGAAATAATCAGCACTCTGGGAACACAGTTTGTGAGTCCTGTGTCGCCTACAGGGAGAAAGGTGCCTCCGTGGCTGGTGTGACGTCTGTGTCAGAAGGACGTGAGTGAGCCACCAAGAATTGCTGTGGGTCAAGTCAGGGAGTGCAACCGAAGAGCAGGGCACAGCCTTTCCTGCTGAGAATTATACCTATCACCCGGTCAGAGAAATCGAAGATGACATCAGAGCTTCAATGGAATTATCTTGGTGCACGTACATGCTTAGCTGTGTCTGGCTGCGTGACCCCATGGACTGCAGCCCACCAGGCTCTTCTGTCCATGGAATTTTCCAGGCAAGAATACTAGAGTGGGTTGCCATTTCCTTCTCCAATTATCTTAGTATATATAATTTTTAAATTATATTTGTTATAAATGTTTTAGATTCACCATTTCTTAGAGTATGCTCAAGTCTTTTTTATCTTTGTCCTACCCAGAAAATCCCCAGTGAAGGCACAGTGAGTGATGTGAGCTTGAAACATCTTAAAAAATATAGGTGACATGGGGCTTCCCAGGTGGCACTAGTGTTAAAGAATCTGCCTGCCACTGCAGGAGATATGAGAGATACAGGTTCAGTTCCAGGGTGGGGAAGATCCCCTGGAGGAGGGCATGGCAACCCAGTCCAGTATTCTTTCCTGGAGAATCCCACAAACAGAGGAGCCTGGCAGGCTACAGTCCACAGGGTTGCAAAAAGTCAGACAGGACTGAAGCAACTTAGCATGTACATACATACTTGTATGTGTGTGTGTGTGGGGGGGGGTGGTTGGCTTAATTCCCCATAATCTTAATTAGATCCATCTCCCAGCTACCCTAAGTGTATATATAAGTCAAAGTTAATATGCTTCCCTTGTGGCTCTGCAATAAAGAATCCACCTGAAATACAGGAGCCATGAGTTCAATCCCTGGGTCAGGAAGATCATCTGGAGCAGGGAATGGCTATCCACTCCAGTATTCTTGCCTGGAGAATTCCATGCACAGAGGAGCCTGGTGGGCTATAGTGCATGGGGTCGAAAAGAGTCAGACATAACTGAGTGACTAACGCTTTTCATTTTCTCGCAGTTAGTAGGGGCTTCTCCAGTGGCCCAGGGGTACAGAATTCACCTGCCAATGCAGGAGCCACAAGAGATGCAGGTTTGATCCCTGGGTCAGGAAGATCTCCTAGAGAAGGAAATGCAACCCACTCCAGTATTCTTTCCTGAGAAATCCCATGGACAGAGAAGCCTGATGAGCTACAGTCCATGGGGTTATTAAAGAGTTGGAAATGACTTTTCAGCTAAAAAACAACAGCAATTTGCTGTTAAATACCAATTTAAAGGCAGTTTTAAGACAAAAGTTTAACCCATGCCCACACCAACTATATGGCTACTCTAATACCTCTTCTATAAACATTCAGGAGCTGCTCAGGCTCCTGTCACATTCCTTGAACACAATGAAACAGCAGTGGCTGTGGGGTCCAGAGTGGTGAGTGGTAGCTCAGAGCAGTGCCTGCCAGCCTCTGAATCAGCCTGCTTCCAGCCTCTCAGAACACAGAGGTTCCCTGGAACCCCCACAGCACAGCTGTCATGTGTCTCCTTGCTGTCATGTGTCTCCTTGTCTACTTCCTTCTTCCCACTTCTCAGTTAGGAACAGCTGACAGGCTGAGTTTAAGCTGACACTCGAGAACTCCTTGTTGATTGATGACTGGCTCTGTTGCTGTGGGAATCACCAGGTTCTAGTGCAGCTGTGGGCCTCCTTCCCAACTTGATGTATGAGGAAATGCTGACACTCTGGGCTTTCTTCTCCATAAGCCACCCTACCTAGGTAAGGAGGAGCAATCACACACTCAAGATCCAAGAGAAAAATGGGATGGTGGTAATCATTGGTGGAAGAAAGCAATGAGGAAGGGCCAAGCAGCCTTGAGATGTGGACAATTCTGTCTGAAGCAGCAGGTACAGTGATTATGGGCATCAGGATTTTAGGTTCAAGTTAGACCCAAGCTCCAGTTGCAGTTCCTCCACTTAGCAAAGGCTTAAGTTTAGGGAAATCTCCATTTCTTCACTTGTGATATGCCAATGTCTTTGGGTTGCTTTGAAAAATGAATGAAATGCAGGAATATGCTGACAGTCCAGTGGTGAGGACTCAGCACTTTGATTGCCAGGCTCCGGTTCCATCTTTGATCAGGGCAATAAGATCCCACAGGTGGTACTGTACAGCCAAAAGACAAAAAAAAAAAGATGTAAACAATGCCAATGACGTGTGTCTTGGACCCATAGGGGCCTCATCCAGGACTAGAGGGGCTTGAGTCATCCCATTTTTTGAGGTTTTTGGATATAAAATGGATAGTCAAACAATATTACATAAATTGGGGAAGAATTATGACATATACACTTAGTGATTTTCACATTTAATATAAAAATACAAGATAAGATAATTATGGGAATTCTAGAAAATATTAAATCAAGGAGTCTGAGGACTCTGTGTCCAGAAACTAGGCACAAGCATGCATGATGAATAATCTTTTCTCAGGCACTCTCTGTGATTATATTTATATATCATTTTTGGACATAACAATAGTTTAAATGTACAGTCCTTTGTGAATGAGCCACCTTGGTGACCCTTTTAGCCCCAGTAAACCTCATTGGGCACAGAGGAATTGTTTCAGTGAACAGTAATGACTTTAGCATCACCATCATGTCTCCAGCAAAGCTGAAACCACCACACTTACTGCAGATGGAGTCCTGCAGTGCACACTTTGTTTTGTCAAGGCAGAACATGATGTTTTTTAAGAAATCAAATTTGGGGAATTTCCAGGCTGTCTGGTGATTACAGTCCATGCTTCCACTGCAGGTTCCATCCTTGGGAGGGGAACTAAGATCCCAAGGGCCACATGGTATAACCAAGAAAGAAAATTGATTCTTTAAAAAAAAAAAATTGAGTATGTCCAAGTCAATAGCCAAACACAGAACTGGTTTTTATCCCTGTGGATAGCTTCATGTTCAGTTTTTCCCTTGCATTGTTTTGAAGCTACAATGTTTGTCTTGAAGCTCATTCCAGATCCCAGCAGATTTCATTCAGATGCACTGCTTTGCTTCAGGAAAAGAGACATAGATTGCAGCTGGACACCCCATGTGCACAGTTAACCAAGCCCACTGAACACTGAAATACTAAAATCAAATCCAAAAGGTCTGCTGTGCTTCACCCAGGGTTTTAGGAAGCTCTGAAGCCCTAACTGCCCATTGAAATCACTGTTTGTGACCCATATGTAACCCACCAAAGGGATGTAATGAAAAGAACATTCAGGCTGTTCTGAACCAGAGCCAGAGGAGACTGGGTTCCATAAAAGGTCTCAACTTTTAGGATGTATGCAACCATAAACTGAATATAACATCCAGAAACATTTTTTTCCCAGGAGTTAGGAAGGATTTTCAGGGGAAAGAATTGAAGTTGTTTGAAAAGTGAAGATATTTTCAGTCTCTTTTGTTCTCAGAATCATTGAGTTGCCCTAGGTCAGGTCCCAGTCTCCTTACCAAGAGAAGGGCAGGAAGAACAAGGAACTCTGTTGGGGGCCAGAGTGAGGTACTCCGCCCATGGCAAAGGTCATGAGGAAGGAGGCTCGACATACGCAAAGGCGGGATCGAGCCTCAGGAGTCCCCCTGGAAATCCTCGAGCGTCTACCCCCATAACCAGAGCCTGCCTACTTTACTACTTTGTGCTCTTACCTACACCTCTGACTTTACGGGGGGCTGTCCCCCACCACCTCTTTCGGAGAAGGAGTTAACCTAGAGCTCCAGTCAATAAAAACTCTTGGGTGTGACAAGAGTGTTTTAACCTACAAACTCCTCTGAAGGTTCTCTAGCCTGCCTGACAGGCTCGTCCGGCCACATGTCATTGCTCACAGCCTCCCAACCATGAGAGGCACGAGATGCTTTAAACCTTCTAAAAACAGGTTCCTTAGAAAAGTTAGAAAACTATTAGTATAAGTATAATGGGCTGATTAGAAATTGTATTGGTGAAGGGTTTTTCATTTGTTGAGCCAATGTTTGTTGCTAAGTCTCCACATCCCCTGCCCTTACACACATTAATGAATATATAGAAGAAATAAGTATTAACCTTTGATATTAATCACGTTAGACCTTAGGCTAAGTAAATTCTTTCCTTAACTAAAACCCACTACACCCTCACCCTGTAGGAATGTAACTTTACTTGGGTGGCGTCTGTTTTGAGAATAATCAGCCCTGGAGAAATAAGTGTCCTGATTGACTGACCGCTGTCACAAGGAGAGGGTCGTAAATTGTCAGCAGGCCGCCCTGGCCAGAAGATGATGTAACACCCCTAAGACCTCTGTATACATTTGTGTGAAGCACCTGACTTTAATAAAAGTCAGGACTGCTGTCCCCACGTGACTTTTGTATAACATCTTAGTGTATAAAAACAGACTCTGGAAAATAAAGAATTGGGATCAGTTTCTCGAAATACTGGTCTCCCCATGTCGCTCTCTCTCTCACTCTGGCTGAGTCTCCATCTGGAGCGCGGAACCCACCATGCTTACTAATTATGCCTGGGCTTCTAAGATCCGACCGGGGAGGCCTCAGTGTCTCCTCTCCTTCGGGAGAATGGAAGGACGCCTGCGGCCTACGTAAGTGGTGCAAACTTCTTGTCTTGAAGTTTTATTGGTCTCCCGCGTAAACCAAGCTACTCAGCCTCTTTTCTCCACTGAATTTTCCTACTGAGCTATCCTTATTCTATTACTCTTTATATCTTTAATTAATATCTAATTGAAGCTATTGTATCCTGATCCTCGCCTATGCCGTCTCTCCTTCGAATACCCTGGATCAGCCGGGGCTGGTCCCCGGCAGAACTCTGTTCAGTGTTATGTGGTAGTCTGGATGGGAGGGAGTTCAGGGGAGAACAGATATATATGTATGACTGAGTCCCTTTGCAGTCCACCTGAAACTAACACAACACTGTTAATCGGCTATGTGTGTATGTCCTCAGTCGTGTCCAACACTGTGTGACCCCATGGACTGTAGCCCATCAGGATCCTCTGTCCATGGGATTCTCCAGGCAAGAATACTGGAGTGGGTGGCCATGCGCTTGAGAGGGTAACAGGCAGGAAGGCCAGGGGTCTCCAAACAGAGGAAATAGCCTGCAAGTGTCAGACATTTTTATCTCTTAAGCGGCAGGAGGAAACAAACTAGCAATATTTTTTTCCTTCTCTATACAAATTTAAAAGGAGAAACCTCCTTAAAATACTGTGTTGCCATAATGACGCCTGGTTTCACCTGAAGTTAACTACTCTCAAACCTTGAGATAACCAATGCATTTTTCTTACGGAAATATTTGTCTTAAGCTATGCTAATGTACTATGCATTTACCCCAAACTTGTCTTCAAGTCGGTTCCCACCTAATGGCTTCAGAACCTACTTGACAAACCAGTATGTTATACTCAGATGTTGTTCCCCTAATCTATGTAAATGAAACTATTTGTATGGTAATCTGTCCTTCTACAAGATTCAAGTTAATCATTTTATAGCCCAGGATGAACCATCTGGTGCCAAGATTATCCCAAAATGTATCTTATGGGCGAGGGCCTGGTGCCATTCTGAGTTTTAAGACATTCCTTTCTTTCATTAACAGACTGCTAGTGACTATATAACATCCAGCTGAAGACTAGCAGGGGGTACTCTTTCTGCCCCCTTCTGATGCCTATGTCAGAAGCTTTCTCTATCTCCTTTATACTTTAATAAAACTTTATTACACAAAGCTCTGAGCGATCAAGCCTTGTCTCTGGCCCAGGATTGAATTCTTCTCCTCCGGAGGCCAAGAATTCTGGCCATCTTTTCATTCAGCAAGAACCTTTCACCCTCCTCTGGGGAATCTTCCTGACTCAGGGATCAAACCTGTGTCTCTTGTGTCTGCTGCATTGGCAGGAGGATTCTTTGCCAATACTCCAATATAAAACACGAAGTTTTAAAAAGAGAGAGAGAGAGAAGGGCAGGTGGAGACCAGTGGTGGAGGGGCATATCATGTGTACCTGGGTACAGTCAGTATCCAAGTGTGCTCATACTTTGAAGGTTGAGGGAAAGTTGAGGATCCAGATGAGACCAGTGAAGGATGATCAGGTGGACCCACGCTGTCCAGTGGTGGTAAGAAGCAATCATCTGAAACACTATGACATAAGCAACTTCTTGCTTAGGAAAATTTCCAGTGCTGTCGTCTTTCTTGCAGTTCACATAACATGTAGTTGCCTCTTAAAATGTCCTGCTATAGCTCAGCGCAGTCTTCCACTTGTAGATTAAAGAGCAGAGGTCCAGAAGGGTTATTAATTCTCATGATCTAAAAGCCAGTGAGCTTGGAGCCTTTAATAGCACTGAGTTTACCACATTCTCAATCCTCTCAAGTTTTGTTTTCTGGGTTTTTTTTGTTTTGTTTTGTTTTGTGAGACATTTATTTTTATTATTTGTACTACTTAAATTTTGTACTATCTGCTTGCATTACTTAAAAAACACACAGAAAACATGTTTTAAAAGCACCTTAAATCCTCTCAACGATATTGAATTTGACATTGTGAAATGACATGTCTATGCACCTACATCCATTACATGTGAAATTACATCCACCCATGCACCCATTCACTCATCAGCAAATTTATATTGCTACTAAATGCCTTTCTTTTTGAAACATCACAACCCTGTCTCCCACTCCCCAAATTGTGACACCCTCATCTTCCATTCTTCTTGTAACTTCTCCTTTTCTGCCTAGGAAATATCTTTAAGATAAGAATTGTGGTATAATTTATACAATATCCATGATCCGTGTAGTGAGCTACCTGTTTTTACTTATATTTTTACTTGCTTTGATTGATGTGATAACTGAGTGTAGTAGAGATAGAGCCAAAGACATGAATTTGAAGGTTAGCTGGTGCTGCATGCTGCATGCAATCAATAGCTTGCTCCTGGAGCCCAGAGGTGGGATCCTCATTATGTGCTACTGCTCCTTCAACCACCTCTTCCATCCCAGCCTTTCCGTCCCATTCCCCAGTGGGCATCAGTTGTCCTGATTCTCTGTGTATCCTCTTTAGTCTCTTGTCCACCTGGAGAGAAAATAATGAGAGAATGAACAATTGAACCAGCAGTTGTCAAAGTATAATCTCTGGACCAGCAACAGAAGAAGCATCATCTGAGAGTTTATTAGAATTGCAAATCCTTAATCCCTTCCCCTTACCCACTGGTTTGAAAACTCTGGGAGTGAAGGGGAAAAGTTAAAATTTTACATAACCTCCTGCTCATTGTGCCTCTGTAACTCAGCTTGCTCCTTGCAAAGTCTGGATCACAAAGTCTCAGAAAGTGGGGACTTAAAATGCTAGGAACTGGAGTTTATCTCACTCATCCTTGTCCTACTCTTTGCAATTGCCCAGCCCCTGCAAACCTGCTTAATCATGCCTGTCAGTGTAAAGGTCAGGCATCCCCCTCCCCATCTTGACTGCTGTTGTGAAGGTGCAAACCCCCCTATTTTAAACCAGCTTATTAACAGCCAGTGTTTCCCCCTATAGTCTGTCTATAAAAACTCTGTAACCCCTTTGTTCAGGGCTCAGAGCTTAGAGTGTTAACTCCTCTGGGCCCATCGGCATAATAAACCTGAGTTCTCCAACTCTCCGAGTGTGGTGCTTGGTTTCTTAATTACTGGTTTCTGCAACAGGAATAGGGCCAACTATCTAAACAAACTATTTTAACGATCATCCAGGTGATCCTGAAGCTTGAGAACAAATGATTCAAAGCATTGCATAGGATGGAAGGAACCACTTTGGATGCTAAATTAAGCATCTATATAAAATATCTGTTTAGCCCAATCTAAGCTGATAAGGATTAGTTCAGTTCAGTTCAGTTCAGTCGCTCAGTCGTGTCTGACCCTTTGTGACTCCATGAACCGCAGCATGCCAGGCCTCCCTGTCCATCACCAACTCCCCGAGTTTACCCAAACTCATGTCGATTAAGTTGGTGATGCCATCCAACCATCTCATCCTCTGTCATCCACTTCTCCTCCTGCCTTCAATCTTTCCCAACATCAGGGTCTTTTCAAATGAGTCAGCTCTTCACATCAGGTAGCCAAAATATTGGAGTTTCAGCTTCAACATCAGTCCTTCCAATGAACACCCAGGACTGATTTCCTTTAGGATAGACTGGTTGGATCTCCCTGGAGTCCAAGGGACTTTCAAGAGTGTTCTCCAGCACCACAGTTCAAAAGCATCAATTCTTCTGTGCTCAACTTTTTTTGTTTGTTTGTTTTTGTTTTTATCTCTCTTTCTCTCTCTTTTTTTTTCTTTTTGTTTTTTTTTTATTTTATTTTATTTTTAAACTTTACAATATTGTATTAGTTTTGCCAAATATCGAAATGAATCCGCCACAGGTATACATGTGTTCCACATCCTGAACCCTCCTCCCTCCTCCCTCCACATACCCTCCCTCTGGGTCGTCCCAGTGCACCAGCCCCAAGCATCCAGTATCGTGCATCGAACCTGGACTGGCGACTTGTTTCATACATGATATTATACATGTTTCAATGCTATTCTCCCAAATCTCCCCACCCTCTCCCTCTCCCACAGAGTCCATAAGACTGATCTATACATCAGTGTCTCTTTTGCTGTCTCGTACACAGGGTTATTATTAACATCTTTCTAAATTCCATATATATGCGTTAGTATACTGTATTGGTGGTTTTCTTTCTGGCTTACTTCACTGTGTATAATAGGTTCCAGTTTCATCCATCTCATTAGAACTGATTCAAATGTATTCTTTTTAATGGCTGAGTAATACTCCATTGTGTATATGTACCACAGCTTTCTTATCCATTCATCTGCTGATGGGCATCTAGGTTGCTTCCATGTCCTGGCTATTATAAACAGTGCTGTGATGAACATTGGGGTACACGTGTCTCTTTCCCTTCTGGTTTCCTCAGTGTGTATGCCCAGCAGTGGGATTGCTGGATCATAAGGCAGTTCTATTTCCAGTTGGACTATAAAGTCCAATTCTCACATCCATACATACAAGGCTGGAAAAACCATAGCTTTCACTAGACGGAAAAGGATTAGGGACTGTTAATTTCCTTGGGAGCTCTCACAGCAGGTGACTACTGCTTTCATCCTGCCTTCTTGATTTTCAGAGGCTCATTGAAGAGCAAAGTCCTTCAGAGAAGAGAGTACCAGTCTCTTGTCCACATTCTCACTCCTCCCATTTTCCAGGGTCCTTGGGAACATCAGCAATCCTGTACCCTCTGGATCTGCCCTCTCAGGTGTCCCCCCACCTTCTAGGAAATAAAAATCAGTCTCTTTCCACAAAAGGTTGAGGCTGTGCTTCACACTATTTCTTTTAAAAATCTGCTTCAAGACATTTCATTATCATTTCATGATAACTGAGCAGGGTCGGCAGGGGTAGCGGGGAGTGAGGCAATTTTGTTTGTAGAGATAAAGCAACTGAAAGCTTAATATACACCATTCTATGTCTTTGTGGGGGCAGTGCGTGTGTGTGTGTGGGGGGGGGTGTCCACCACATTCTGGGAGGAAACCTCAAAGCTCAAGCAAGGTCAGCCCCTTACATAGCCTGGCTTATCTTTCTTCTCCACATGAGTTTAGAAGCAACACTGAATCAGGGGCAGGGCTCTGGGGTGAGTCTGACTGACAGCCACCACCAGAGAGTCAAGAGCAAAGGCAAGCCAGTAAGTGAGGCAGGTCTCACTCCTGCAGCAACAAATCCTGTTCTCAAATTTGTGCCAACAGCACAGAGACCACAGGGGTTGTTTATCTCTCCCCTTTTTCCCCTCTAAATACTAAAATAACCACAATTTTTAAATGTCAAAAGAGAAACAAATTCATCCTTCAACAACTAACCTAGTGGCTATTGTAGGTTTTTGCGTGAGCTTTTCAGTCTTGGGTCATTTACATTTTGTGCTAATGCATGCCTTGGGTACATGGTTCTTTTCTCTTAGTCTTCTTGTTCATGCATTTTCCCCAGGTTGTTACCAGGCAAACCCTGCAATCCAGTCAGAAGGTTGTTCTAGAATTATAGAAGATCCGAGCTATAAAAGACTTTGGCAATCACCTTCAAAGAAAGTCTTGATGAGCTCTTCAGAGATGGCTTCAGGCAGTTTGTGTCACTTCAAAAATTACTTGCAGAACTCTACCATAAACGTGTATGTCTTTCCGGGGATAGTCATATCCCTGTACTCTATCAGATTCTCAAAGCAGTTTAGATCCCCAAAGTATTATCCATTCTTTCTACAAGAGGCACTGCACACAACCATTCAGGCAGTGCCTTGCACACTCTGGATTGGGGAGGAGTCACATAAACAATAATACCCCTGGAGTTGTATAGTGTGCAACCTGTGAAACTGTAGATGACCCTGCATTCTGTGCTATTCATTCTCTTCATTTGACAGTTGGCACATAGCTGAGAAGTGATTTTCCTTTCCCCTGCTTCCATCGCTCCCTGCATATATTTCTTTCAGCACATTTAGATTATATTGAAATGATTTTTAGGAGTTGCTGCTGCTGCTGCTAAGTCACTTCAGTCGTGTCCAACTCATTGCGACCCTATGGACAGCAACCCACCAGGCTCCTCTGTCCACGGGATTCTCTAGGCAAGAATACTGGAGAGGGTTGCCATTTCCTTCTCCTTTTAGGAATATGTCTGTCTAACTCCAGGATTCAATATAAAGAAATCCATTGTTTCATATATAGAAGAGTATCAGCCCTATTACTAATAAAACAATATTTTATTCTGCCTGTGCCTGACTTTGATTTTTCAGCTGATCCAAAATCAGGTAGAGAAGGGTGCTATTTATTTTCCCATAAGCCCTAAACAGCTTTTCCCAGGTGGTTCAGTGATAAAGAATCTGCCTACCAGTGTAGGAGATGGGGGTTCGATCCCTGAGTCAGGTAGATTCCCTAGATGAGGAAAAGGTAACTCACTCCAGTATTCTTGCCTGGACATTTCTGCAGACAGAGGAGCCTGGTGGGTTACAGTCCACAGGGTCACAAAGAGTTGGACACAACTTAGTGACTGAGCACGTAACACACAAACCTTAAGTATGTCAAAGAAGAGTCAATCAACAATTTGTGAATATAAGAAATATTTAAAATAGCCACACTACTAACACAACATTGTAAAACAACTGTACTCCAATAAGAATTTTAAAATTAGCTGCACAAAGCAGTGAGGACTAAGTACCCAATGAAAACTGAATCCCTTTTCTAATGCCAGCTGCTAGAAATGGCTCCCCTATGTATATTTTTGTGCTTGGTTGTTTCTTTATTTAGAAACCTCAGCTTCCTCTTTGATTAAATTTTACAAGGGCTTCTATTAATTTTAAAGATAAATAATTAATGCTCATAGTTATCAAAACACTTGCAATTACATCAATTGAGTCTCAACAGGAAGAATGGATGTCATCTACACTTTACACAAAGAGAAGAAAAATGACTCAGGGAGATAAAGTGACTTGTCCATATCAGTGGCAGAGCAGGGACTCAAACAGTGTGTGTCTGACTTGAAATTCATGACACCAAGGCTCCATGCCAGGTAGTGTGGTAAACAATACCAATGATCAGCAACAGCTCTAGGTAAACAGGATGTGTTTCCCTGCTGCCTTGAAGCTGGACATGGCTGTCTATATTGGCCAGACATAGCCAATAAAAAAAAAAGAGAGAGATTCGGTCATTTTTGGACAAAAGCATCTAATTCTTAGCAGCCAACTCACCAGCTCCCCTTTTTCCCTTGTTACAACTTCCAGTATATGAAAGTGCATTTTGGTATGAAGTTACCATAAGAGCAGAGCAACCTGGAATGATGAGTGAATGCATGTAAAGCATCAGCTCTGTAAGCCTTCTGAAGACTTAGAGCAGGAATTTGACTTTTACTGTGGTCAGACAAGTAGATTTTGGTGGGGGGGGGGGGCGGTTTACTGCAGCATAGCTTAGCTTATCCTGACTAAAGCTGGCAGAATCCATACAGGACTGGGGTTCTCTTTCTTTTTTAAAAAACATTTATTTATTTATTTGGCTGTGCCAGGTCTTAGTTGCAGGATGTGGGATCTTTAGTCGTGGCATGTGGGATCTAGTTCCCCACACAGGGCTTGAACCTGGTCCCCTTGCCTTGGAGGCACAGAGTCTTAGCCACTGCATCATCAGGAAGTCCCCTGGGCTTCTGTTTCTTAGAGCTCAAACTGAGGCTCACAGGTGTATATGCTCAACTGCACTTCCTTCCCTCAGTTCAGAAATTCCCTTGACTTTTTGTCCCATGAGCCTTCAGTTAGCACATTTTAAACCATAGATATAGCAGGAGATGCAGTGAAGAGGAGAGTTGAGATTCCTGTATGGCTGAGGGTGGAGATGTCTGCAGGAGTGCTAAGTGTTCTGAGATGAGTCGCATATGAATTCCCCATAACTGGTTGGACTGGCTTAATGAAATGAAGTCAGGATCATTGTTTCAAGATCTGTGAGACCCTGGAGAAGGAAATGACAACCCACTCCAGTATGCTTGCTGAAAAATCCCAAGGACAGAGGAGCCTGGTGGGCTACAGTCCATGGTGTTGCAAAGAGTTGAACATGACTTAGCGACTAAACTACAAGAGCAACATTGGTAATACAAAAAGCATCCAAAAACTTAAAACAAATACTGAATCTTCAATTCCAAACTGCAGCTTAAGCAAACAAGTGTGCGTGCATACTCAGTTGCTTCAGTCTTGTACGACTCTTTGCAACCCTACAGATTGTAGCCCGCCAGGCTCCTCTGGCCATCCAGGCAAGAATCTGGAGTAGATTGTCATGCCCTCCTTCAGGGGCTCTTTCCAACCCAATGATCGGACACATGTCTACTGTATCTCTTGTTTAGCAGGCAGATTCTTTGCCACTTAGCCACTGGTGAAGCACAAACAAATAATCAAGTCAAAAGAAACTTCACTTACTCATGAAGCAATTCAAAAAATCAAACCAACAAAATACATGGAATCCTCAGTCAATGTATTACATGATATTAGTGTAAAGTTTGCATTATTAAAATAGCACTAATTTTACTTGAATATGTACTAAAAGTGCAATAACATTAAAATATTTAATTTTTAAAAAGATCTGTGAGAAAAGAAAAGATTAAAGTAGCAGAGATCAAAGTCAAATAAGAGAAGAGATGGGCTCAACCTGGCAGGGAGTTGGTTCAGCACCACAGACAGAAACCATGAGCCTATTTTTCTACCCATTATTTTTCCTAGACAACTCAATCTTCTCCAGTTAGCCCTGCCCTTGAAGTGTCCTTGTAGGTCTTCAAACACCCAGTGCCTCCCAGGAAAGGTCTCCTTGTGCCCAAGGCCAGGGGACATATTTCTATTCACCTTAAACAATACTTCCAAATTTCTTCTTCTCCATTTTATGTCATGCCTGAGACACTTTACCTGGCATAAATGCTTTAGGCTGTTCCTGACTAGAGGTAACAAACCTGTGAGTCTCAGCTGTCCTAGGCCCTGCCAGACGGGCTCAAGGGATCATCATCCCAACACACTTGTAATCTTTATGGGAAACTCTGATCCAGTGATGCCTTCCTTATCTTCTCCTTGTCAGGAGCTTGGCTAGGTCTTCTAGGTGACCCAGACCCAAGGTGGATATGGGCCTTTCATCACTCGATTCTAGCTGCTTTGTTTGTTCTTCCCAAATATTATGATGCTGGTAGCAAATCCAGGGGTCCAGAAGACCAAGGCAAAGCACTGGAATCTGCCCACTGCCTCACACACTCTTTTATTCCCTTGGCAAATATGGAGCACCTACCTGATGCTAAAGCTGAAGCTCCAATACTTTGGCTACTTGAGGCGAAGATCTGACTCATTGGAAAAGGCCTTGATGTTAGGAAAGATTGAGGGCAAAAGGAGAAGAGGGTGGCAGAGGAGGAGATGGTTGGATGGCATCACTGACTCAATGGACATGAATTTGAGCAAACTCTGGGAGACAGTGAAGGACAGGGAAGCCTGGTGTGCTGCAGTCCATGGGGTCATAAAGAGTCAGACACAACTTAGTGACTGAATACCACCACCACCACCACCACCACCACCATGTGCCAGGCTTATATTAGCCTCCAGCAATACAGTGGGGAACAAGATGGATATGGTCCCTGTATTCCCAGGGCTGACAGGCTATCAGGGAAGTCAAGCAACCAACCTAAAATTATAAGTCTGTTTAGCATTATGACAGGAGATATACAAGAATGCTATGAGATTGCCCAGCTTGGGGAAACTAACTTATTTGGAAAGGCAATGAGTGGGTGAGTTCAGGGAGGATTTTGATAATTAATTCCCTATTGAATTTTCTCCTAATATGTATCTAACTATATGTATCTGTGGGGAATTATGGGGTGGTATGTAATATAGATGTCCCATGATTTTAAATCCCGTAAACATTTTCCCTGCTAGATGTGTTCCCTTACATTTCCTCCCACAGCCTTCACAGTAACCCCGAGATACAGGGTTTTGTATGGTCGTAGCTTCCTTGAAGCTCAGAGAGGTCCCACAGCTTGTGTGGAAGAGACTTATATGCCAGACTCTCCCGTGCCACACCAGGCCTATGGGAGCCTCACTCACCCTTTTTCCCGCCACTGGGACAACAACCCTCTCCAAATTCTGAGAGTTCAGGTCCTCCCACCCTGAAGCCTCCTGTGTAGAAGCAGTGTCTGAAACAGCTGCAATTTCCTCAAGAAATCTACTTGATTCAAAAGAGTGCTGACTGCACATTTGGGTAGCAATGAGATTGTCTTCACAGCCCCTCTTTGCCAGCAAGTGGCAAATGCCCTCCACCACATCATCGAGAACTTCCTTTCTTCCAGGTGGAAGTGTCCCGAGGAACAGAACCGTGACCTTCCAATCCTCAGATCCCCCTTCCAGAGGCGCAGACACTGCCCAAGGCAGAGTGAAATCCCCAGAGACCTGCCCCTGTGCTGTTGGACTGTGGAGATTTGGCTCTTCCTTATTGTGAAGGTGGCTCAGGCGGTAAAGAATCTGCCTGCAACACAGGAGGCCCTGTGTTCCATCCCTGGGTCGGGAAGTTCCCCTGGAGAAGGGAATGACAAACCACCCCAGTATTCTTGCCTGGGAAATCCCATGGACGGAGGAGCCTGGTGGGCTACAGTCCATGTGGTCACAAACCCTGGTGGGCTCAATCCACAACTGAGTGATTAACACTTTACTTTTACTGTGAAACTGGAGAATGGAGGGATTTTTGCTTCAGACTTGATGACTCTGGCTATATTCTTGCCAGGGTTGCTCATCTTTCTCTATGTTTAAAACCAGGAGTACCTGCTTACCTCTTTTTCTATGGGTTGTTGTGAGCCAGTAGTTCTCGAAATGACGTCACTGGGACCCAGAGGAGCCCCCTTAGGCGCTCCCAGCTGACTTTATCACACTGTAAATGTAGAAAGGCCTGTGCTTCCCTTGAGGGCAGAATTTCAATGTCTTCTTTCTCTTCTCACCTCCTGTAAATGCTGCTTTCAGGCCTTTGTTCTCACTGCTTCCTCCATCAGTGATGCTGTCTCCCTTGCTGACTGCCTGGCCAACACCAGCACTTTTTCCAAATCTTAGCTTTCCCTCTTTGTGAGGCCCTTCCTCACCACACTCCTCTACAAGGTGGGATTTATTTTCTCACTTGGGGTCTCCACTGTGCACCATTGACACATCTATTGCATCATCTCTGATGCTCTGTGTTATATCTCATCCTTCAGAGATGCAGGATGGACACAGCAAACACTTGCTCAATGAGCTCAGTCATTTGATGCTCTGAAAAGGGCCCTGCAGGGGGACCAGAAGGCCTAGGCTTTGGTAAGTGTGTGAACTTGGCTAAATCACTGAACAGCTCTGAGCCTCAATTTCCTCTCCCCATAGAGAACAGATTTGTGGACACAATAGGGGAAGGAAGAATTGAAAGAGTAACACTGAAACGTACATTATCATATGTCAAATAGATAGCCAGTAGGAGTTTGCTGTATGACACAGGGAGTTGAAACTCAGTGACAACTTAGAGGGGAGGGATGGGGTGGGAGGTGGGAGGGAGGTTCAAGACAGAGAGGACATGTATATATCTAGGCTGAATCATATTGATGTATGGCAGAAACTAACACAACATTGTAAAGCGATTATCTTCCAATTTAAAAGAAACACAAAAACAACAACAAAAGAAAACAAGAAGCACAGGATAATGTAAAAGTAAATAAATAAAATGTGGAAGTTGAAACTGGTAAGTGCCTAGGTAACTTCTTGCTCTAAATGACTAATTCAAAGGGCAAATAGAACATTGTGAGTATCTTTAAAAGTTTCAACTTGGCTAGCCCATAATCCCTACTCATTCCAAAACTAATCTAGGTTTTGTTGCAAACATATTTTGTAGATGTAACTAATGTCCATAATCAGTTTATTTTCCTAAATAATATGGGTTGGCCTGCTTCAATCAGTTGAAAGGACTTAAATATAGCCAAGGTTTCCCTGAAGGAGGAGAAATTTTGCCTGTGGACTCTGGTATCAATTCATGCCTAGAATTTTAGCCTGCCTGTTCCAACAGCCTTGAAGACTTTTGACTTGCCTGGGCAGTCTTCACAATTGCGTAAGTCAATTCCTTGCAATAACTCTCTTACTCTATATCTCCTACTGGTTCTGTTGCTCTGGCTGAACTCTGGCATAAGCATAGAAATCCCAGTCAAAAGCCCAGCCCTGTGATTCATTATCTGTGTGATCTTAGAAAAACTAGCAAACGGCTCTGAAGCTCTGGTCTTGGATCTGTAAAATGAAAGTAATAACTGCCTCATAATTATTAGTCAAAATTATTCTTATGTTATTATTTGTTTTGGAACACTACTATTTTTGGTGTTTTCTATTTACCAGCTTCTACACTAAGTACTTTACACATATTGAAAGAAAGTGAAACATTAGTCACTCAGTTGTGTCCAACCCTTTGCAACTCCACAGACTGTAGCCTGCCAGGCTCCTCTTCCATGGGATTCTCCAAGCAAGAATACTGGAGTAGGTTGCCATGCTCTCCTCCGGGGGATCTTCCCAACCCAGGGATCGAACCCAGGTCTCCCTCATTGCAGGCAGATTTTTTACTGTTTGAGCCACCCAGGAAGCTCAAACTAAGTACTTTACATGTATTACCCCCATTTAATCCTCTACAAGCCCTTATATTACTATTATTTAAAATATATATTTATTTATTTTTGGTTGTGCTGGCTCTTTGTTGCTGTGCACAGGTTTTCTCTAGCTGTGGCGACCGGGGGCTGAAGTGTCCGAGCTTCTTATTCGGTGGCTTCCCTTGTTGCAAAGCACAGGCTCTAGGCGTGCAAGCTCAGTAGTTGGAGTATATGGTCTTAGTTGCCCAGCGGCATGTGGACTCTTCCTGGACCACAATGATAGATGGATTCTTAGCCACTAGACCAACAGAGACGTCCCAGGGTCCCAGACCCTTGTATTATTAAATGACATAATGCATGTACATAATCATAAACAAAGTCATACCTAGCACACCGAAGATCCTTAAAGAGTTAATTCTGACTTTTCCTTTGTCTCTGTAATATTTCTAAATGATAAGCTATCTGAAGGCAAAGTGATTCTCTGCATCCTTTCTAATGAGGCCATGAGGAAAGAACTGAGAGTAAGAGGTAGAGATCTGAATGAGGCAATTGGTTACAAAAAGTTACTCTGCCATTTTGTGGGATTTTCCCCCTATCCCATTGGTCTGTACCATTGAAAAGTTTCAGGAAAAAAAAAAAACAGTTTAGACAGTTTATGATAGAAGACACTTCAAGGCACCAGATCACAGGATAGAAGACAATTTACTTCATCTATGCTGGTCTCGAGGTTGATTTGCAGATACAACCCTCTGAACATCAGTTTACCTTGGACTTCTAGTACCTTCTGTATAAGGATTTATGGAGATAGTCCACATGAAACATAGAGGAGCAGGAGCTACTCCTCACTCAATGGAAAAAGTGATTTGACTGGAAATTTTATAAAGCCAAATTAGAAAATATTGGGCCCTTAAATTGTCAGTCTTTAAGTCAGATTAAAATCATTGTAGATGAGACACTAACTTAATTTGCAGGACTGGATTAGGAATTGTGAGAGAATATGGAGGTAAAAGTCCCTCGTTGCCAGTAGGGGGTTTACTGAGTTCTAGGAACTCAATGCCATTCAAACCCACTTTTTATCCTGTTCAATCATTGAACTGATATGGGCCTATCTACCACTTCATCTTTATGTTCAAGCATAGAGAAAGAGGAAAAAACAAAGTCAGTAGTAAATGGAAAGTTTGTGGGTGGGGGTTGTTATTGTTGTTCAGTCACTAAGTTGTGTCTGACTCTTTGTGACTCCGTGGACTATAGCAAACCAGGCTGCTCTGTCCTCCACTATCTCCCAGAGTTTGTTCAGATTCCTGTCCATTAAATCTGTGATACTATCCAAACATCTCATACTCTGCTGCTTTCTTCTCCTTTTGCCTTCAGTCTTTCCCAGAACACATGGCTTGAGAAGGTAAGCACCTGGGAGAAGAGGCAGACTGTTATGTAGGTGCATGAAAAGAAATATATGAGCACAAGAGGAAGATGAGGCAAGCCCTCAGGATGCAGGTTTCCATGCTAATCCCCAGTTTCCACTTGGTCTAGCACTTTCCCCAGGTCCACCAGCCCTCATGATTGGCCCTACTGACCTCCACTCTTTCTTAAGACATCTGTTGGGACCCATTTTGCAAGCTCGTCTTGACTGATGTGTTTTACACTGATTTTTTAAAGTTGTTTATTATAGAAAATTCCAAAAACCTCAAACAGACACAGAAATATAATAGTAAGATGGACCCACGGGCTTCTCTAGTGAAAATGAAGTCGCTCAGTCGTGTCCGATTCTTTGCGACCCCATTAACTGTAGCCTGCCAGGCGCCTCTGTCGGGATTTTCCAGGCAAGAATACTGGAGTGGGCTGCCATTTCCTTCTCCAGGGGATCTTCCCAACCCAGGGATCGAACCCGGGTCTCCCTCATTGTAGTCAGATGCTTTTACCGTGAGCCACCAGGGAAGTCAGCTCAGCAGTAAAGAGCGTCCCTGCAATGCAGAAGATACAAGATTCACAAGTGCAATCCCTGGGTTGTGAAGGTCCCCTGGAGGAGGAAATGGCATCCCACTCCAGTATTCTTGCCTGGAAAACTCCATGGACAGAGGAGTGTGGTGGGCTATAGTCCATAAGGTCGCAAAGAATCAGACGTGACTGAGCTACTGAGCATGCAAGCATAATGGACGCACGTATCCATTTCTCAGCTTCAGCAATTTTCAATTCACTTATACTCCCAGATACTTCTTTTGCTCAACGGATTATTTTGAAGAAATTACAGACAACACATAAGTTTATTCATAAACATTTCAGTGTGTTTCTCTAAAAGATAAGGACTCTTAAAAAACGACATTTATCAAGACTAAATAATAATTCCTAATAAGTATTGTCAACAATACTTCTGTTAATATAGTTTGTTTGAATCAGGTTCCAACTATGATACATTCATTACTATTTATTTTCATATCTCACGATTCTCTTTTGATACATCCTTCATTTTTTCTTCCCCCTTGTAGTTATTTGTTGAAGATAACAAGATGTTTGCCCTCTAGAGTTTCCCACAGTTTGATTTTGCTGCTTGCATGCTTATGGTGTCACTTAATATGTTTCCTTGTCCCCTATATTTACTATAAATTGGTATCTAGTGCTAAAGACTTAATCATATTCATACTTGACTATTTTGGCAAGACACCCTTATGGGTGGTGTGGGATACTTCCTTCAGGAGTCGTATCAAGTCTGGCTGTTTCTCTTTTTGTGATATCAACAGGTGTTGCTGATCATGGCCTATATCCATTAATTAATGGTTGCAAACAGTGATTCTTTAGTTTTCTGATTCTCTCTTCTTGTTCTCTAGATTCTCTCTCTTTCCTTCTTTATTGATACATAAGCTTCCCCTCATTGACTATTTGTTACTCAGAGGAAAGACAGGGGGAAAAAAATGTTTTATTTGCCAGTTTTCAAATCAACTTATTAAGTTGATTTTTTATCATCTCTCAAAGACGATCAAATGGTGTTTTTGCTGCTATACATATGTAAAATAAAATATAATATAATATCACATATAATATACATTATATATACTAAAATCATGGATTTAAATCTATTCGATATGTTTCAATCCATTGTACTTAATTATCCTTATTGTTGCTCAGATTCTCTGATCATTAGTCAATGGGAACCTCTCCAAGTTACTTCTTGATTTTCTTTTTAAAAGAGAATAGTGGTTTTCAATAAATGCCCTATTTCTAGTATGATATGATGTTCTAAACTCCATTTGTTCATTTTTCTGCTCAGATTTGGAAACTGCCATGTTTACAAGGAGCCTTGGTTCCCAGTACAGAGAAATAGTATTTAGAGACTGCTATCTGAACAGTAGAGTGTGCAGTTTCTATTGATGGACATTTGGTCTTCTCTATTCTTTAAGTGCAGAACTGTTCCTCTCCTTTCACGTGTGGAACATAGCATCTGTTCCTCCTTACAGCCATCAAAGCAATGTGGTCTTCCTACATTTCCTTTTCTGCCCTCATTCCTTCTACAGAATATTGCCAAGTATTTGATTTATAAGAAGTAAAATAGCACAGGTCTTAAGAATACATAATCTGTTGATGTCTGACAGAAAACAACAAAATTCTGTAAAGCAATTAATTATCCTTCAATTAAAAAATAAATTAATTTTTAAAAAATTATAATTTTTTTTAAAAGAGCATATTCTGGAGCCAAGCTTCCTAGTTTTTATATACTAACTTTGCTACTTATTAGTTCTCTGGCCTTTCTGTTCCTTGATTTTCTAATGTCTAAAAGGGCGGTGAAAATATCCATACCTACCAGATGGCATTAGTTCTGAACAAATTAATATACAAAAATATATATACATTAAGTACTTCAATATAATATACATAAAGCACTTCCACAATGCCTGGTACATAGCAAGCATATGTTTTCCATTATTACTATTTTCAGTGGGTGTTGAGTGTATAACCATGTGTACTTTAGGATTCTTTTGGTAGTAAGCAACAGAAATTGAGCTCAAGCTTGCTTAACAAAAAAGTAGGACTCATTGGATTACAAGCTTGCAGGGCTACTTGGGAGATAACAGAATCAAAGGAGGAAGTTTAAGAGTTAAGACTTAACCCAGAAACTGGAGTAAGGGACTCAAGCTCCTCACTCTGTACATCACTGCCTGTCTCTGATTCACCCTGTGTCTTGGCCTCACTCTTCTTCCTGCAGTTAGGTCCACTTGGTATCAGGAAAGAGGGCTACTGAAGCCCCAAAGCAACATTCTTTCCATCTCGGAGTCCAAGAAAAATGGTTTACCCTACTCCTCCTAATTCAAAGAAATTTTTGACCCTGAATCATGTGCTTGTGAGTGAAAGTCACACAGTCATGTCCGACTCTTTGTGACCCCGTGGACTATACAGGCCAGAATACTGGAGTGGATAGCCTTTCCCTTCTCCAGGGGATCTTCCCAACCCAGGGATTGAACCCAGGTCTCCCACTCACTGCAGGCAGATCCTTTACTGGTTGAGCCACCAGGGAAGCCCAAGAATACTGGAGTTGGTAGCCTATCGCTTCTCCAGCGGATCTTCCCAACCCAGGAATCTAACCAGGGTCTCCTGCATTGCAGGCAGATTCTTTACCAACTAAGCTATCGTGGCTTTCAAGGAACACTGAATTATAGTTAGCCTTGCCTGGATCACATGCCCGTCCCACTGAATGGAGAAAATTATCATCAATGAAAGCCCACCAGAATCACATGGGGTGAGGAAGAGGTCCCCAAAGGAAAGGGAACCCCCTCATCAGGAGAAAGGAAAGCAAGCTGGAGAGAAAAAAACACCAGCAGCCAGAGCTGACTACAAATAAAATTTGCTTTCAAGGAACTCACACTCTAGTAAGAGAAAAACAGGTACAGATAAGTGAGCCCCATGATTATAGAGTAGTTGCACCATGCCAGGCCCCGCAGTGTTGGGGGTACAGGAAGGAATAATAGATGCCCTCATTCTTAGCTGCTGGATTTATAAAAGCATCTGGACTCTTATATCTGAAATGCAGCAGACAAGTTGAGGGCAGAGATTTCATGCCAGACTTCAAAGGAGCAAAATACAAGCATTTGCTTCCAATTTAGAAAGGAGCTTGCCCTGGCAGTTTTTATTTTTTTAATCATGTAATTACAGCGTGGGGAAACCGGCTAAAGTGGTTGAATGAGTAATTGGTATGCCTGTGTCTGCTGGGGGAAGAGAATGCCTTTAATTCTGAAGGACCAAAAGGTTTCTTTGGTCGTATCAGCTATTATTTACCAGCACAAGAGAAAGCATAGATATAAAAGTATTTGTAAAATAGAAATACCAAGTATTTATACCTGTTGCGTTTCTACTTTCACATTTTAATAATTATTAACAGCCCTGCATTGGTTTCCTAGCCACCAGAGCAAATGACCAAAAACTGGATATCTTAAAACAATAATGTACCCTCTCACAGTTATTTTTTTTTTAAGATTCTTTTTTTTGTTTGTTTTTTGTTTTGTGGCTGTGCACGGTCCTTCTCTAGTTGCGGTGAGCTGGGGCTACTCTGTTGCGGTGCTCAAGCTTCTCACTTCAGTGGCTTCTCTTGTGGAGCACGGGTTCTACACTCATGGGTTCAGCAGTTGTAGTGCATGAGCTTTAGTTGCTCCACGGTATGTGGAATCTTCCCGGACCAGTGATCGAACCCGTGTCCCTTGCATTGGCAGGTGGGCTCCTATCCACCATACCACCAGTGAAGGCCTCTTCTCATGGTTCTAAAGGTCAGTGTCCAAAGGCCATGCTCTCCCTAAAGGCTCATAGGAAGGGTCCTTTCCTTTCTCTTCCTAGCTTACGGTGGCTGCTGGCAATCCTTGGTGTTCCTGGGCTTCTGAGTGCATCACTCCAATCTCTGCCTCCATCCTCACATGGCCTTCTTCCCTGCATGTGTCTCTGTGTCTCTTCTCCTCTTCTCATAAGGACACCAGCCATAATGAATTAGAGCTTACTCTAAAGACTTCATCTGAACATGATTACATCTTCAAAGACCTTGTTTCCAAATAAGGTCATGTTCACAGGTACTGAGGGTTAGGACTTCAACATATCTTTTGGGGAGACACAATTCAACTCATAACCAGCCCCATCTCATTTTCAAAAGGGTTGAAATGATTTACAACATGAATGAAAGCTTCCTAGGTGGCTCAGTGGTAAAGAACCCACCTGCCAATGCAGGATATGTGGGTTCAATCTCTGTGTTGGGAAGATCCCACGGAGAAGGAAATGGCAACCCACTCCGGTGTTCTTACCTGAGAAACCCCTTGGACAGAGGAGCCTGTTGGGCTACAGTCCATGGGGTCACAGAGAGTCGAACAGGGCTGAGCACGTGCACACATACACACACACACACACACACACACAGTGAATGAAACTGGGATGTCCCAAGCCTGTCACAAGCTTATTGCATGAAAGAGTCATAGTCATACCATCATTAATCTTTTAATTAGTCCATGGGGTCACAGAGAGTCGAACAGGACTGAGCACGTGCACACATACACACACACACACACACACACACACACAGTGAATGAAACTGGGATGTCCCAAGCCTGTCACAAGCTTATTGCATGAAAGAGTCATAGTCATACCATCATTAATCTTTTAATTACAATGGCAATCTCTCTCTACTTGTTTATGGGGAATCTTAGCACCCCTCCAAAACAAAACCAAACAGCAACAAACCCAAGAACTCTTTCTGAGAGATTCTCCCACCATGAAGGAGGACCCCCCCACACACACACCTTGCTCTCTTATGCCCCTGTTCCACACTGAGCCATATCTCACTACCTCTGGAGGTGGTGACACCCTGAGCATATTCTCCACTTGTAGGCTCGCTGCATTTCCATTGCTGCACTGTTTGTGGCTGTGGAAGGGACTTATGCCCTTTCTTTCCCTCTGGTTGTTACTTTGTCACTTGCAGGCTGTGTCACTCTGTCATGTCCGACTCTTTGCATCCCTATAGACTGTAGCCCGCCGGGCTCCTCTGGCCATGGGCTTCTCCAGGCAGGAATACTCGAGACGATTGCCATGCCTTCCTGCAGGGGATCTTCCCTGGGATGGAACCAGTGTTTTTTCTGTCTCCTGCTTTGGCAGGCAGGTTCTTTACTACTAGCACCACCTGGGAAGTCCATTTTTGTCACCTTACTGCTATATTTGATAAAGTTTGTCCTGAACCAATCCCTGCAGCCTGGGGCCCTAAGTATTCTCATGGAAGCTCGTATCTGGGCTGGGGCCAGACCTCCCTACTCACTCCATGAGCATCATTACTCACTGTCTCCCTAAGCACCAGGGCACACATCTCCCTCCTCCTTTATTTCCCCTCTATCCTCCCAAACACAAAGTAAAGCAAATCCCCTTCCTGTTAATTCATGAAACTAGACCCCAGAAGAGCCCAGAACAAACCCCTATAAGATTCTTGGCAAACAACCAGACTCTGAACCAAGTTTTAGGCTCATCTTAAAAGCAGGGGCCCAAAAGTATCTATGTTTATGCAAACCTGTCTTCCCCAGATGGACCAAGAAGTCTGAGAAAGGAGGAAATAAATAGAGAACTGAAATATTCAATCAGAAGAAAAAGATTATAATAGGAGCACACACTGTAAAGTTCTTCAGCTGAGCCTTGTAGTAACCAAAGTAAAGATAGGAAAAGAAGCAAGAAGGTTCAGACTGTCTTTGAAAGAAAATAAAGCCAGGAAGAGTGAGGCTTGGTCTGTCACTGCAGTCTGGCGTCTTTGTTTCAGTTAACTTCTGGCTTTCTGCTTCATCACGTCAAGTGCATTCGCCTCTCCCCTGGGCGCACGGCTAGACCACACCGTTCAGCTCTCCTGCAGTCGGGTGTGACCCTGTGACTGAGCTCTGGACAATCAACATGGCTAGAAGTGAACGTGTCATTTCTCGGCAGAGGTGGTTAAAAAGCCGGAGTACCTTTCCGATCATCTCTATTCGCATCTTCCAGTTGGATGGGACAAGCTCTGATGCTCATGAGGAGAGTAGAGCCTCAAGATGGAAATGGGCTGGGTTTCTGAAAGTTGATGTGGAAAACTGCTAGGCCATGCTACCCACAGCAGACTGTGTTAGAGGGAGAGACAACCCGGTATCATTTTAAGCCACCAAGACTAGAGGGATTCGGTGATACAGCAGCTAGTATAGCTAATATGCATATTAGCTATATTATAGTAACTAACATGGAGAAGGCAATGGCAACCCACTCCAGTACTCTTGCCTGGAAAATCCCATGGACGGAGGAGCCTGGTAGGCTGCAGTCCATGGGGTCGCTAGGAGTCAAGCACGACTGAGTGAATTCACTTTCACTCTTCGCTTTCATGCATTGGAGAAGGAGGTGGCAACCCGCTCCAATGTTCTTGCCTAGAGAATCCCAGGAACAGAGGAGCCTGGTGGGCTGCCTTCTATGGGGTCGCACAGAGTCGGACACAACTGAAGCGACTTAGCAGTAGCAGCAGCAGTAACTAATATAGATGGGCTAATGCACCCCAACATTCATAGGAACATTGTTAACAATAGCCAAGACATGGAAGCAACCTAAGTGTGCATTGACAGATGAATGGATAAAGATGATGTGGTATACACACACACACAGTGGAATACTACTCAACCATAAAAAGAGTCAAATTTTGCCATTTGTAGCAACATTGATGGATTGGAGGTAATTATGCTAAGTGAAATAAGTCAAAAACAAATACTGTATGATATCACGTAATATGTGAAATCTAAAAAATACAACAAACTAGTGCATGTAACAAAAAGTAGCAGACTCACAGATATAGAGAACAAACCAGTGGGGAGAGGGAGGGGGAGGCCCAATGCAGGGGTTGGATGCTAAGAGTTGCAAACTGTCAGGTATAAAATAAGCTACAAGGATATATTGTACAATATGGGGAATACAGCCAATATTTTATAACTTTAAATGAAGTATTTTCTTTAAAATTTATGAATCACTATATTGTACACCTGTATCTTATATGATATTGTACATCCTTCAAAAAACTAAAAATATAATTAAATTGATAGGATAACACAAGGCCTCTTGAACTCCTCCACCCATTTTCCCTGAGGCACCAATGGTTCCAAAATTTCATCTGCAACCTTTCTCAGCACAATAGGAAATAATCTACTGGGGGAGGATTTGAAGCGACTTGGATGAGTTCTGAGCTCTCTTGTTGTCTTTACATTTCCTAGATTTCTATAGCCTCTGGCTAATGTGACCTTGCTGTTTCCAATCTTCCTTCTTCTTTAAAAAAAATTTTTTTTGTTTTATATTGGAGTATAGTTAATTAAAAATGTTATGTTAGTTTCAGGTGTACAGCAAAATAATTCAGTTATACAGTGCAGGTATTTATTCTCTCTCTCTTTTTAAATTAATTTATTTTTAACAGAAGGATAATTGCTTTACAATAATGCATTGATTTCTTCCAAACATCAGCATGAAACAGCCATAGGTTTACCCATGTCCCCTCCCACTTGAACATCCCTCCCTACCCCACCCCTCCAGGTTGTTACTGAGTCCTGGTTTGAGTTCCCTGAGTCCTATAGCAAATTCCCATTGGCTATCTATCTTACACATGGTAACGTAGGTTTCCATGTTGCCCTCTCCATACCTCCCACCCTCTCCTTCTTCCCCACCCCACTGCCACTGCCAGCCGTGTCCACAAGTCTGTTCTCAGTACAGGTATCTATTCTTTTTCAAATTATTTTCCTATTTAGGCGATTACAGAATATTGAGCAGAGTTCCCTGTGCTATATACAGTAGGTCATTGTGTGTGTGTGTGTGTGTGTGTGCTCAATGGTTCAGTCATGTCCAATTCTTTGTGACCCTATAGACTATAGTCTTCCAGGCTCTTCTGTCCATGGGATTTTCCAGGCAAGAGTACTGGAGTGGGTTGCCATTTCCTCCTCCAGGCAGATCTTCCTGACCCAGGCATTGAACCCTCATCTCCTGTGTGTACTGTACTGAAAGGTGGATCCTTTACCACTAGCACCACCTGGGAAGCCGCAGTGGGTCCTTACTCATTATCCATTTTAAACACAGCAGTGCACACATGTCAGTCCCAAACTCCCAACTATCCCTTCTTCCCCATCCCTCCCCACCATAAATTCCTTCTCGAAGTCTGTGGATGTTTCTGTTTTGTAAAGAAGTTTATTGTATCATTTTTTAAGATACTGCATATAAGCGGTATCATATGCTATTGGTCCTTTTCTGTCTGACTTACTTCACTTAGGATGATAATCTCCAGGTCCATCTATATCGCTGCAAATGGCATTATTTCATTATTTTAAAAGGACGAGCAATATTTCATTGTATATATGTACTTCTTCCTCTCTATTCATTCATTTGTCAATGGACATTTAGGTTGCTTCCATGTCCTGGCTATTGTAAATAGTGCTTCAGTGAACACTGGGGTCCATGCATCTTTCAAACCATGTTTTTTTCTGGATATTTGCCCAGGATTGGAATTACTGGTCATATGTTAGTTCTATTTTCAGGTTTGTAAGGAACCTCTATACTGTCCTCCATAGTGCATATTATACTGTTTTCCACAGGTATACTATAAAACTCTTAGAGAAAAATATAAGCAGAACACTCTTCAACATAAATCACAGCAGTTTTCTTCAATATATCACCTATAATAATCAAAATAAAATAAAAAATTAAGAAGTGGGACCTAATTAAACTCAAAAGATTTTGTACAGCAAAAGGAACCATAAACAAAATGAAATGACAACCCACAGATTGGGAGAAAATAATAGTGAATGATGTGACCAACGAGATTAATCTCCAAAATTTACAAACCGCTTATGCAGCACAGTATCAAAAATGCAAAACAACCAAATCAAAAAATGGGCTGAAGAGCTAAACATATGTTTCTCAAAAAAAGACATAGAGAAAAAAGCATATGAAAGGATACTCAACATCACTAATTATTCAGCTCAGCTCAGTTCAGTCGCTCAGTCCTGTCTGACTCTTTGCGACCCCATGAATCACAGCATGCCAGGCCTCCCTGTCCATCACCAACTCCTGGAGTTCACTCAAACTCATGTCCATCGAGTTGGTGATGCCATCCAGCCATCTCATCCTCTGTCATCCCCTTCTCCTCCTGCCCCCAACCCCTCCCAGCATCAGAGTCTTTTCCAATGAGTCAACTCTTTGCATGAGGTGGCCAAAGTACTGGAGTTTCAGCTTCAGCATCATTCCTTCCAAAGAAATCCCAGGGCTGATCTCCTTCAGAATGGACTGGTTGGATCTCCTTGCAGTCCAAGGGACTCTCAAGAGTCTTCTCCAACACCACAGTTCAAAAGCATCAATTCTTCAGCACTCAGCTTTCTTCACAGTCCAACTCTCACATCCATACATGACCACAGGAAAAACCATAATCTTGACTAGATGGACCTTTGTTGGCAAAGTAATGTCTCTACTTTTGAATATGCTATCTAGGTTGGTCATAACTTTCCTTCCAAGGAGTAAGCGTCTTTTAATTTCATGGCTGCAATCATCTGCAGTGATTTTGGAGCCCCAAAAAATAAAGTCTGACACTGCTTCCACTGTTTCCCCATCTACTTCCCATGAAGTAATGGGACCAGATGCCATGACCTTCATTTTCTGAATGTTGAGCTTTAAGCCAACTTTTTCACTCTCCTCTTTCACTTTCATCGAGAGGCTCTTTAGCTCCTGTTCACTTTCTGCCATAAGGGTGGTGTCATCTGCATATATGAGGTTATTGATATTTCTCCCGGCAATCTTGATTCCAGCTTGTGCTTCCTCCAGCCCAGCGTTTCTCATGATATACTCTGCATAGAAGTTAAATAAGTAGGGTGACAATATACAGCTTGATGTACTCCTTTTCCTATTTGGAACCAGTCTGTTGTTCCATGTCCAGTTCTAACTGTTGCTTCCTGACTTGCATATAGGTTTCTCAAGAGGCATGTCCGGTGGTCTGGTATTCCCATCTCTTTCAGGATTTTCCACAGTTTACTGTGATCCACACAGTCAAAGGCTTTGGCATAGTCAATCAAGCAGAAATAGATGTTTTTCTGGAACTCTCTTGCTTTTTCGATGATCTAGCAGATGTTGGCAATTTGATCTCTGGTTCCTCTGCCTTTTCTAAAACCAGCTTGAACATCTGGATGTTCACGGTTCACGTATTGCTGAAGCCTGGCTTGGAGAATTTTGAGCATTACCTTACTAGTGTGTGAGATGAGTGCAATTGTGCAGTAGTTTGAGCATTCTTTGGCATTGCCTTTCTTTGGGATTGTTTCCAGGAACTTTGATGACAGACAGGCTTGATCCCTACATTCTACCTCTTCCCATCATTTTTAGTATTTAACATTTGAGCATCATGGAACCACTGTGGGTTCCCCAAACACCAAGCATCCTCAGGCCCCTGTGCCTTTGCACATGCCATTACTTCCACTTTGAACACCATTTTTTCCCTGTCCAACATATACAACAGCAAACCCTTGCTCATGCTCCAGTTCTCAGCCTATAGGTCACCTCCTATGTGAAGCCTTACTTGATCCCTCCAGGCAGCATCAGGCATACTCGTATATGGACTTTGAAGGTATTTTATACATTTCTACTTATTAAGATAAGGTTTCCCAGGTAGCTCAGTGGTAAAGAATCTGCCTGCCAATGCAGCAACTGCGGGTTCAGTCCCAGGGTTGGAAAGATCCCCTGGAGGAGGGCATAGCAACCCACTGCAATATTCTAGGCTCGAGAATCCCATGGACAGAGGAGCCTGGAGGGCTACAGTCCATGGGGTCACAAAGAATCAGATATGACTGAACGACTGAGCACTCAAGCGCTGTTAAGATAATATTATTTCTTTTCTCAGATGTTGGTCTTCTTCCCTTCTTGTGTGTCTACACTCAATGCCATCATGTTGCCTGTTGTACTTTAAATGCTTAAAAATAGTTTCAAGGGGCCTTCCCTTGCAGTCCAGTGGTTAAGGCTTCATGCTCCCAACACAGGGGGCAAGGGGTTCCACCCCTGCTCAGGGAACTGAGACTCCACCTGCCACACAGCACGGCCAAAACCATGAGAAAGAAATAGTTATAAGGAAAAGGAAGGGGGGATGGAAAGAAAGGAAAGGGAGGTGAAACACAGATAGGTAGAGGAAAGGAGAAAAGGATATAGGAAGGAAGGAAAGGAAAGAGGGAGGAACAAAGAAGATGGAGATAAGCCTGATGGTGCCGAGAGGTAAGAACGCACATTTGATATCTTGGCCTTCATTTTCTCAGCACAGAGCAAAGTTTAAAAAGCCCTACTGGACTCCATCCAAGCCCAGAGACTGAGTTTCAGAAGATAGTAGCTACAAAATTTGAAGTGTAGCTCTGCAAAACAAAGACAAAGCACATATACACACACAAAATCTACCATTTCTGTATTTTAGATCATGACACAAATATCAGCGGCAGCGGATCATTTATGTAAAAGTAAAAAAGAAACTGCTTTAAACATTTAAAGCAATCTGTTGCTGGAGAAAACAGTAACATTTCTGTGTTTCGCATAGCAAGTTTACGAGCCAAGTTCTTCCTTAGAGGACCCGTCTAAGAGAGTGAAAATATAATTGAATTTCCAAGCAGATTTTGGAAGAGAGAAAAACACTAAAGGCCAGTCTGAGTGAAGTGCTGGCAGACTGAGTACCAGGATGCAGAGCATGGAACAGCCTAGAAAGATGGAGAGGATAATGACTTCCTTTGGGCTGCCCCAACATAATCCCACAGAACCAGGCTGTCTTCCTGGATGTCCTGTCGGGATCGTCCAGTTTCTGGGTTATTTATATTCACACAGAAGAATGAGGAGTAGGGCCTGGGGTCCTCTCCTGACCCCTCCTTACCTGGCTTGAAGTCTTGAAGAGACATCATGGAGGACTCTTCTGTGGAACTGCTGTCTCCACTTCAGGGCCCCAGGGCAGCCTCTTCTCCCCAGGTCTCTATTTCTTTGATTTCCCTGAAAAATAAGGGATCTGGGGCCATAGTTCCCACCTTCTTTTTCCAACTATCCCCATGTGTCCTCAATGGCAAGAACTGTTTAGTCTGTGAGATCTGGGAAATCCACGTTGGCACTAAGGCTGCTACTTCAGGTGGATTCTCGGGCCTCGGAGAGCCCCCTTCCTGATTTCTCCAGACCGGGGCCTGCCTCCTCCCCAGCCCACCCTGGCTGTTGCCACTAAAGAAGAGAGGCAGGTTTCCACCTGGCCTAAATTTTCATCCTTTAGTCTCTGTGCTGTGCTTAGTTGCTCAGTCATGTCTGACTCTTTGCAGCCCCATGCACTGTAGCCCACCAGGCTCCTCTGTCCATGGGATTCTCCAGGCAAGAATACTGGGGTGGATAGCCTTTCCCTTCTCCAGGGGATCTTCCCAACCCTGGGATTGAACCCAGGTCTCCTGCATTGCAGGCAGATTGTTTACTGTCTGAGTCACCAGCAAAGCCCAAGAATACTGGAGTGGGTAGCCTATGCCTTCTCCAGGGAATCTTCCTGACCCAAGAATCAAACCAGGGTCTCCTGTGTTGCAGGCAGATTCTTTACCAGCTGAACTACCAGGGAAGCCCCCTTTAGTCTCTAGGTATGCCCAAATTGCCAGTGGTCACCCACCTTGGCAGGCCTGAGAGGCTGTCCCTCAGTTTGGGCCATGTTCTCATGGTCCTGTCTGGTTTCCCTGCAGCATATCTGCTAGTTGCTAACACTGGTTTTCCCTGTAAATGAACCCCTCGGGCCTTCCTGCTCTTCTTCTCATCCCACTGGTTGACATGTAGGACAGAGTCACAAGGATCTCTCTCCTCAGCTCTTTTAAGGCAACTGAGAACCAGGAGAGTCAAATAATCATGGCCAGGCCAGACATTAGAACCATGTTACAAAGCTCTGACCCACAAGCCGGAGCAACCAGCCTGGGAAGCCAAACCACAACCTCTATAGCTACAGGCCCCCCGTGGTCAGGATTTGACCATTACTGACAGCTTCCCTAAGTTTTATTCTAACTTCCAATTTGAAGTTAACCAGAGAAAGTAAAAAATGGTCCCTTAACCAATGGTCCCTTAACCACAGGATGCTCAACTTCTAGTTATCCCATCTACAGCTTCCCCACGCTGGTAGCCTCCAACTGGGATACATCTGGGGCCTCGCTTTTTATCCACTGGAAAGCTTTCCCACCCTGCTGCCTCCTTTTGAGTCTCTGCCAAGAGACAAATGATGGTGGCTGACTCATTTGTTAGAGCAAGTTCCAAATAAATGGTCTTTATTTGTTCTTATGCGAGTGGTCTTTGATTATTTCCATACAACCAAGTATGGTGGAAAGAACAGGAATTAAAAATCAAATTGAATGATTCCATTCATATGAAGTCTACAAACAGTCAAAATGAGCCTATGGTGACAGAAATGAGAAAGTGGTTGGTGGCATGTGTGGATGTGTGGTCGTGGCAGCGGTGCGGTAAATTGGCTGGAGAGGGTCATCAGGTACTTTCTAGAGGGATGGAAATGTTCTAAATCTTATTTTGAGTGATGGTTACATGGTCCGTCCAGTTGTCAAAACTCATTTACTTAAATCCTTAAGGTCTGTGCATTTTATTGTAATAAAATTATACTTTGTGGCAGGCAGCCCCTAAGATGATCCTCAATTCCAAGTATTCACACCCTTGTACAATGCCCTCCCTTGGAGAGTGGGCTGGACCTAGTGGCTCACTGCTAACAAGTACATAAAGGGAAAGTGATGGGTTGTCACTGTGTAATGATATTACAAAAAGAGTGGCTTTGGGGATACTGTCTTGTGTTTGTTTTTTTGTTCTTTCTTGCTTGCTCTGGGACAGACCAGCTGCCATGTTGTGCACTTAGCCCACAGTCCTATGAGAGATCTACATGGCAAGGAACTGATGCTTCTGATCCACACCCAGGAAGGACCCAAGGCCTGGCAACAGCCAATGCACCTGAAAGCAGACCCTTCCCCAGCAAAGCCTTGATATGAGACCACAGTCCCTGCTGGTATTTTGCTTGCAGTTTTGTAAAACACCCTAAGTCAGAACTACCCAGCTAAGATTCCTGGGTAGTTCTGACTACCTAAGTGCCTGGATTCCTGACCCATAGAGACTGTGAGATAATAAATATTGATTGTTTTGAGCTGCAAAGTTTTGGGGTAATTTATTATGCAGCAATAGATAATGAATACACAGATGGACTATGTTCTGTATCAATTTTAAAAAAGAAGCTTATTAAAAAGAAAGTAAAGCACAGTACCTGGTAGTACATGCTTCTGTTCTTTCCCCAGGTCAGAGGCTCTGCTCTGCCTGCCATCATTCACTCAGTTGCCCACCCAAACTCTTTCCCTGGAAAGCCTTCTTCTGAAATACCAGCTTTGCAATATAAAAATAAGCAGGACATACAGACATACTTACAGAAGACCTTCTCCAAACAGAGAAAGAGATACTCTACATCCTGGTATGGGAGCACACCAAGCTATGAGGTGCACATGAATCCAAACATCATGACACCCAAAAGGCTCACAGAGGGAGGCAGGTGGGAGTGGGGGCTGTCTTCTTGCAGATGGATGGCCTTTACCATGGGGTCCCTTCTTCACCAACTCCTCTCTCAGCTGTTAAGAACAGGGAAAAATGCAGTCTCCTTGGCCAGAATCACCTTTGGCAGAGGGATAGTGGAAAGAGTGTGGACTTGGGAACCATATGGACCCAGACCCAGGTCCATTTTTATGAGCTGGGTGGGTTTTAGAGTACTGAAACAGTTCAGGACATATCATCCTAAAATATGCACCTTTGCTACATTGGTTATTTTGAGTTGCAGACTCTCTGAACTCCGCTTATCTGCCTAAAGATACATCCTCCTAAAGGAAATCAGTTGTCATAAGTTCCCTCCCCCAGGCTTTTTCATCCACCGGGGAAGACCGACTCATCACAGAATAGAAGACTAAAAATCAATACCACACCCAGACAAACTTTGTCACAAACTGTCATATATCCCGTCTGTTCTTCTCAGAGCCCATTTACCTTTCTTAAGAGTCATTTACTTGACCCTATGTTGCCTATATTCGACTCTCCTCCTATTAAGAGGACATGAAAGAAGAAAGTGAAAGTGTTAGTTGCTCAGTTGTGTTCAACTGTTTGTGACCCCATGGGCTGTACTGTCTGTGGGATTCTCCAGGCAAGAATTCTGGAGTGGGTTGCCATTTCCTTCTCCAGGGGATCTTCTCCACCCAGGGATCAAACCTGGGTTTCCCACATAAGCTCTCAAATCTGTCTGCTCTGGGGGACAGGGTATTTACTTTCTTGTATGTGATGCTCCTGTGCACAGAATATTAAAAATGGATATTTTATATTCATATTTGTGTACTTTGCTCCAGTTAATCTGCCTATTAAGAGTTTATTTCATAGACCCAGATTAAGAGGGTAAGGAAAGTCTTTCCTCCCCCAGCATCATGACTCCTTTTTGAGCCTTTGGAACCTAACCAATGAAATTAGGATAACTCCTACCACAAGCAATTACTCTAAGAGTCAGAGTCATTCACCAACATGAATGAATCTCTTCTTTCAGGGACAGAAGCCAGATTAAAAGGATATATATACATATATGTATGTATATATAATTGAAGTATAGCTTTTAAAATAATAGCTACTTATTTATATATTTATTTTTATTTTTGGCTGCTTCACTCTGTCAATGTACATTTAGGTTGCTTCTGTGTCTTGGCTATTGTAAATCATCAGAAGGCTACATCTGCATATGGCATTCTGGAAAAGGCAAAATGATGGACAGAAAACAGATCAGATGTCAGAGGCAAGAGGGAGAGGAGGGGTAAAGGGACACAAGAGAACTGAAGGGGGCATTTTTCTGTTTCAATTATAATGACGGCTGCAAAACTCTGTTGAAACTCATAGAAATGCGCACTAAAACAGTGAACTTTACTGTGTGTAGGTTTTACCTCAACAAACCTGCTTTGGAAAATAATGGGAAAAAGAAAGGCACAAACACAATAGCTTTCTCAATCTAGCCCTCCAAGATACCGGCACAGGCTTGGCCTGCACCTCTGAGCTTTCTGAGGTTATAGACAAGGTGCCATATAGACAAGCCTTCCTTTTTTACACACTTCCATCCTCAGCCTCCCTGTGGACTCTTCCCTACATTGGGGGATCTGTCACTTTGGGTATACAGATTCAGGGTGACTGTATGTGACCTAGCTACTCAGAACCAATGTAAGTGTCTACACCAACTGAGACAAAGATGGCATCCCAACCTGGTCTTCAGCATCCCATCAGCAAACATTGAAAGTCAGCCATTTTTGTCTAGCATCAGCAACTAGGGAAATTCACATATGGTTTTCACTCCAAGCCTGTAGATATGATGTTGATCAACCATAAAACAGTGGCTGCAAATCAAGTGTATATTATATGTATTTGCAGTTGCTGTTTAGTCGCTAAGTCCTATCTGACTCCTCCAGCCCTGTAGACTGTAGCCCACCAGTCTACTGGTCCATGGGTGGAGCCTACCAGTCTCTTCTGTCCATGGGATTTACCAGGCAAGAATCTTGGAATGGGTTGCCATTTTCTTCTCCTGGGGATCTTCCTGAGCCAGGGATCAAACTCATATCTCCTGCGTTGTCAGGTGGGTTCTTTACCACTTTCCGTGTTCTTTTTCAACTTATAGTGTTGACTTTCAATGTTCTTTACTACTGAGCCACCAACAAGGAAGCCCATGTTACATGTAACCTACTAACAAAGTGCTGAATCTCCTCTCCCTTGCATCAAGGAGAGAAAGAGATGAATTTTGAGTTTTTAATAAAACCAGAAAATGAGAAATAAACAGAATATGCCAATGGGGCCTGTTAATCTCCTCGAAGCTTCCACAGGGATAGGCCCAGCTAGAAGCTTTCATTTCTATGGAAACCACAAAAGGCAATTTGGGGAAATGAAAATGAGCTAGGGCAAGGAAGGCATTGTCTACACTGTCAGCAAGACTGAATTCCAAGCAGCCTCCGAGCTCAGGAGCCAAAACCTTGTGTCACCCAGCACTGGCTGAAGCATCTCACAGCCTGGGGGCAGGTGGGAAGTCCAGGTGTCCAATTTCTTTAGGTCTCAGGGCTGCTAAGGATGTGTGGCTGGTGTGGGTGGGACAGGGCAAAAACACAGACAGGAGAAAAGAAAAGAGGCAGCAGTTCCTGACACTCCATCACTGGAATGGCACCCTCCTCTGCAGTCCCAAAGGTACCCTGGACTTGTCTCCACAGTGACATAGACCACATTGTTGTAATAAACTGTTTTCTTGTTTCTACCACTAGATTATTCTTTAAGAGTAAGGGTGTGTCTAATTAATTTTTTTTAGTTTTGTTTTTTTAAACTTATTGAAATATAGATGATTTAGTGTTTCAGGTATATAGCAAAGTAACTCAGTTTTATACACACACACACACACACACACACACACACATATATATATTTCATTATTGTATTAAGAGAATCTAACCCAGTGCCCAGCCATTATAACAACAACCACCACAACAGGAACAGCTAACCCTTATACCATGTATTAACAACAACTAAGACTGCATTTAGAGTGCACCAGGTCAATGTTAAATTCTTTGCATCTATCAACTTTTAAAATTAGATGAGGACACTGAGGTACAGAGAATTCAAGATGTTTACTCAAGGCCACACTAAGAAGTGGCAGAGCTGGGCTGTCTCTTCTGGACTCTCTGTTCTTAAGTCTACAATAACATGTTCAGTAAAGATCTTTTGAATGTCTTTCCGAAGCCCTGTCCTTGTTTACTTCTCTCTGACTCTTTTCTTCCGTGGTCTCATCTATCTCCTTAATTTCAGCGATTACATCTCTGCAGGTAATGCCTAAATCTGTACCTTCAGCCCTAAGTGCTGAAGTTTTCAACTGATAGTAACTGCCTTTTTTATGTTTATGGTTTAATCAAGAGACAGATACACAGCCAAGTAATAATGAATCATTCATCTTAGCACTGCCTTATCACTTTACCTCTCTGCCTCTCGCCACACACACACACACACACACACACAAAGCCATACCTGCTGCCTTCTCCTCTGCAGAGTATAATTAACCAAATTAGTATATCCTGCTTTCCTCTCTCCTTATTTCTCCACCTCCACAAAGACCTCCTAAAATTCCTGCCTTAAATACAGAATTAGATCTGAAAAACAAGACATAGAGAATACACTTATGGACATGGAGAGTCGGGGTAGGAAGGAAAAGGTGGGACAAATGGAGAGAGTAGTATAGAAGCATACACACTAACACATGGGAAATAGGGAGCCAGTGGGAATTTGCTGCATGACTCAGGAAGCTCAAACCAGGGCTCTGTGACAACTTGAGGGGTGGGATGGAGTGGGAGATGGCTCAAGAGGGAAGGGACATATGTAGACCTGCAACTGACCCTTGTTGATGTGTGGTGGAAACCAACACAATATTGCAATTATCTTTCAATTTAAAAGTAAATATATTTTAAAAAACGATCAGATCTGCAAAACAATTCCATAAGGGAGACAGATGAGCAAAGTCATGATTTTAATTTCTGCTGCTACAGAGGACCTTATCTTAATTCAAAACAATTCTAGTTCCGGTTGGTATCTTATTTTTTTTTTTAATTGATATCAACTCAGGACTCACAGCCTACAGTGGTAGACATTACCAAATAAGATGCAAATTATTAATGGCTAATGGAAATGTTTCTGATACCTGAATAGCCTCATATCACTTTTGTCCATAGTCTCTCCCACCATCCTTTGGAGCATGTACAAAGAATGTGTTAGAGAATCCAGAGAGATAAGCAATAGAAGCATTCTGTGCATTAATTTCTAAGAATCAACTTCTTCCCTGGTACCCTTTGACACGCAGCTTTCTGAAGTAGACTCATCCATAATTTATAAACTATAAGCCAAACTTACAAAAATTCAGATTAACTTGTCAGCAACTGACCTCTGTGCTTTTCTTGAAGAAAACAGAAGGATTGTATTCACTGTGGCAAACATTGATCACAAGCCCACTACCAGCCACGAAGAGTGCAGGAGTGGGGGCACAGAAAAGAGAGGTAGCGTTCAGTGTGCTTTCCACGTGTGCATGGTTCAGTCAAGGACACGGACACACAAGCCATTAATCGTGAAGCAGAGAGAAAAGCTATAGCATTAAGGGAAAGTGTTAGTTGTTCAGTCGTGTCCGACTGTTTGCGACCCCATGGACTATAGCTTGCCAGGCTCCTCTGGCCATGTGATTTTCCAGGCAAGAATACTGGAGTGAGTTGCCATTCCCTTCTCCAGGGGATCTTTTGGACCCAGAGATTGAACTCGGGTCTTCTGCACTGCAGGCAGATTCTTTACCATCTGAGCCACAAGAGTGAGAAATAAAGCAAAAAATCAGTTCTAGGAAGTACATGGAGCCAGGAGAGGATTGGGAAGCCTTTGTAGGGTTCAGGTCCTCTAAACTGAAATAAGAATGAGAACCAGTCCCCTTTAATCAGAGCAGAGTGTCCTGTGATCATCAAATTGAAAGTGTTTGCCAGTTAGAGGGTGGAAATTATATGATATAGTTGTTTTAACTTTTATATATCTAATTATTAGTAATGGTTGATATCTTTTCATGCGTTTATAAGGCCAATAGGCTTTCCTTTGTGAATCACCCATTTTTTTTCTATTGAATTATTTCATACTTTTATTGATTTTTAAAGAGTTGGTCAGTAAATCTATTGAGAAAAATTTGTAAGTCATTCTTTTTCTCTTTTGTTTATAACACTCTTCGCATTCAAAAGTTTCAACTGTGAGGTAGTTAGAGCAATCCTTTCTTCTGTGTAGGTACCTTCTGTGTCTGTTCAAAACTCTATCCAAACTCAGATGATGAAGATAGTCTTTCACATGTTCTTTTAAGGATTCAAGTCTATTGTGAGATATATGTATTGGTTTATTTTTTCTCAATCTGCAGAAGGCTTGGTTTTTTAAAAATTTTCTTAATGGTATCTTTCAAAGATCAGAAGTTCTTATTTTGATAAAGTCCAATTTATCCACTTTTTCTTCTACGATTTGCTTATTAAGAAAATTTTGCATTGGTATGGGGTGGGAGGTGGGAGGGAGATTCAAGAGGGAAGAGACATATGTAGACCTATGGGTGATTCATATTGATGTATGACGGAAACCAATACAATTATCCTTCAATTAAAAGGACTGGAGCCTATTATACAGAGTGAAGTAAGCCAGAAGGAAAAACACCAATACAGTATACTAACGCACATATATGGAATTTAGAAAGATGGTAACGATAACCCTGTATACGAGACAGCAAAAGAGACACTGATGTATAGAACAGTCTTATGGACTCTGTGGGAGAGGGAGAGGGTGGGAAGATTTGGGAGAATGGCATTGAAACATGTGAAACGTCATGTATGAAACGAGATGCCAGTCCAGGTTCAATGCACGATGCTGGATGCTTGGGGCTGGTGCACTGGGATGACCCAGAGGGATGGTGTGGGGAGGGAGGAGGTAGGAGGGGTCAGGATGGGGAACACATGTATACTAATAAACAAATTTTAAAAAAAAATTTGTATAGAGAAGGAAAAAAAAAAAGTATTTTTTAAAAAAAGAAATTTTGGTCACCACAAGGTTGTGAATATTTTCTTCTGGAAGTTTTATAACATGAACTTTTACATTTAGGTCTATGATTCATTTCCAGGTAATTTTTGTGTATGTTGTGAGATAATGTTCAGAATTTACTTTTTTCCATGTGTATATCCAGTTGTTCCAGCAATTTGAGGGCAATCCATAAATATGGTATATGCTTCCATTTTTTAGGTCTTATATTCTCTCAGCAATATCTTATACTTTTTGGTAAACAGATATTGCACATATTTTATTAAACTTACCTTAAGTATTTCTTGGATGTTATTATAAATGGCATGTAAAAAATTTACATGCTATATCTAGTATATAGAAGTACAATGGTCTTTTATACATTGAACTTGGATTCTGCAACCTTGGTACTCTAATTTTTAGTTCTTATAGTTTCATTTTTTTATCTTCATTTTTTAGGTTCCTTAGAATTTCTCTACAGAAATAATCATGTCATATGTGTCTTACTGCATCTATTTTTATACTCTCACTTCTCTTTCTTACCTTCTTTTATGTATTTTTAATAATGTTATTTATTTACTTATTAGCTATATCTCAGTGTGTTTTTCCCATAATTGGTTGAGTTTACAGTATGTATTTTTATTAATTATATTTCCATTTTGAGGTAATTGTAGATTCTTTAGTATACTGTAGTCTTGGTCACTGTCTGTCTTAAAGCAATATTACTGTGGTCAAAGAAACCTATGGTAGAACACTCCCATTTTCCTCCTCCCAGTCCTTATGCTATTGTTGTCATATACATTATTTCACCATACATTATAGATAGATGACGGGCAGATAGAATTTTTCTTGCTTGATCAACTTTTAACAATATTTTTAAAAGTAAGTTTGTAGGTGTTGTGATAAGACATTAAGAAAATATCTCTTTGATGGCTTCTAATTTCCCCAAGGTAGGGTTAGAGGTGCTTTGCTGAAGGTAGTGGGGCCAGCAAAGGTATGGATAGTTTAATTAGAATAAATGACTCTGTTATAGCCATTGAAGTTACTTAAGATTGTCAGGCCTCAATATAGGGACTCATATTGTGAAATGATATTGTTGTGATGTGTGAAGTCAGTCAGTCATGTCTGACTCTTTGCAATCCCATGAACTGTAACCTACCAGGCTCCTCTGTCCATGGGATTTTACAGGCAAGAGTACTGGAGTGGGTTGCCATTTATCAGCCTGCATATACAATTATGCCTCTCTCTTTATATATTGGACAGCACTCTAGATCAAGGTTGTCCAATATGTTAATAAATATAATGCAAGGCACAAATGTGAATTACATAAGTAATTTTAAGTTTTCTAGAAGGCACATTAAAATGTGAAAGACAGATAATATTAATATGTCTTATTTAATCCAATACATCTAAATTACATTAACATGTGTAATCAGGATAAATATTTTCCTACTGAATCTTTGAAATCAAGTGTGTATTTTATATTTAAGGGCCATCTCAATTCAGGTTGGTCACATTGCCAGTTCTCAATAGCCGCATATGGACAGTGTCTACAGTTTTAGATAGCACGTCTCGGGACAATTTATTTTTTTTCCTTTTCTAACAGCAATATGGTGAGTCACAGCCAGAATTACAAATCAAGCTCTATCATGTGTATTTTTTCTCATTGAGGCCACACTGCAATTACACTGCAGTGTAATTAAAACGAGTAACATGATGAGAGACATAATATTTCAAGTTGCCAGGTAAACAGAAATGATCATAGAAACTGAAGGCTAGATGTTAGTCAAATTCAACAAAAGGTGAGTCACGCATACAGAACTGAGTGTTACTGAACGATCTTGTAAATGAATGCAGGTTAAGTTCCTTCCTGCTTCTGAAATTCTTTTGTTTTGTTTTATTTTCATTTCTTTCTTTCTTTTAAAGATTCTTTATAATTTCCCTGGGACCTGAAGGACATGTACATTAATAGAACCAGCACATGTTATTCCACTTCCCAGATGACACATATTTTAGACATAACATTTTAAAAGGGAACATCAGGATGCTGAACCATAACCTATAAATACCAAATATATTTAAAAATATAAGACTGATCACGGACATTAGGAGGCTTCATCGTCCTGAGTCTCTAAATGTCTTGTAATTCAAATTGTTTCTTGAAGAGTCTCAAAACAACAATAAACAGTTTCAAAGATACAGACAGGTATGGAGATAGACCAGTTCATATACACATCAGTCAAGGGACACACTGGTTTGGGGTATTTATTGCTGCATAATGAACTTCTCCAAATTCCAATTGCTTAAAACACCACTCTTCTGTTCATCTGCTCATGATTCTGAAATTTGGACAGAGCTTGGCGAGGTGCACTTATCGCTCTTCTACATGGCACCAGCTGGTGTGGATCACTGGGTGCTAGAGAAGAAAATTCCACGATGGCCTCTCACACAGCATCTGCTGTCTGTTGACCGGGAGCCCAGCTCTGGCTGCTGGCCGAGAGCCTCGGCTCTCCTTCAGGTGGCCTTTCCATGTGGCTAGATTGGGTTCTCAGGGCATGTTCAGATTCCCTCAATAACAGCTGACTTCCCTTACATCCTGAGCACCAAAGAAGAGCTGCTGACCCTTCTTGAGTTTCTGCCCTAGACCTGGCACAGCATCACCTTCACAGTATCCCGTTACTCGAAGCACCCGTCACAAGGGTAGGCCAGATACAAAGCGAGAGAACCATGAATACTGGGAACTACGGTTCACTGGGGGCCACCAAAAACACTAATTCACATGAATGAAATTGTTTCACATTTTAAATTTTCAATCAATTATTTTCTGAATCTTCAATTTTTTTAACAGCCTATTGATGCTCTGTTGTTGCGATATCTTCTCAAATATCTGAGGATATTAATAAAAATCATTTAAACTTTTCCCCTTTTTCCTAAATAGTCTGTTTCCACCAAGGTCAGATTTTCTTTTCTTTTTTAAACTTTCTTTTGAACTATTTTCTTGTTTTGTTTCCCGCCCTTGGTCTTTCTCCTTTAACTTGCTGATCTTCCTCAAAAAGCTTGTCATCCTGGATTTCCTTTTAGGTTTATAAAAGAAAAACTAAGTCAGTTAATAGAGATGCTCGCACAGGTTTTCTCTACCATTTCTCTGATAGCCAAGTTCCCAAATGAAAAGGTCTGGCAGTGAGCTCTGTGCACTTGTGCATAGAAAGGGATAACCATACATGTATGTTTGTGGGGAGCAGACAGGCAGGCTCACCCCTGCCTCCATCCTCGTGGTAAAAATAAAGACAGACTTACTCTAAGGTGCCCAGCACATTCCTGCATCTAAGCCCTAGCCTCTCTGAGCAGATTCTCCCCCCAAGATCAGGTCTCAGGTTTCCTGTTTGGGGCATATACTGCTATTGCTAATTGCTCTGTGTGCTGGGGGACCAGTGGTAGAAAGAGAGAAAGGTGTTTGAGTAACAGACTCACCACCTCAGCAGATTAATTGTCCTGATTACTACCCCACATCTCTCTTCTACTCTTGCTGCTGCTGCTTAGTCACTTTAGCCATGTCCAACTCTTTGAAACCCTATGGACTGTAGCCTGCCAGGTTCCTCTGTCCATGGGAATTCTGTAGGCAAGAATACTGGAGTGGGTAGCTGTTTCCTTCTCCAGGGGATCTTCCCAACCCAGGGATTGAATCAAGGTCTCCTGCATTGCAGACATATTCTTTACCAGCTGAGCCACCAGGAAAGCCCCTCTTCTACTCTTGAAAGTGAAAGTGAAGTTGCTTAGTCATGTCTGACTCTTTGCGACCCCTTGGACTGTAGCCCACCAGGCTTCTCAGTCCATGGGATTCTCCAGGCAAGAATACTGGAGTGGGTTGCCATTTCCTTCTCCAGGAGATGTCCCTGACCCAGGGATTGAACACAGGTCTCCCACATTGTCGACAGACGCTTTACCATCTGAGCCACCAGGGAAGTCAGCTTCTACTCTTCGTACCTGCTAATTCAGAGCTTGGACCTACTCTGAATCTCTACTTGGGAGCAGAACTTCCCCGTGTGCTGCAGCCCTCCCTGGAGAGTGTTCTGCTGGCAGCTCAGGTATTTGAGAAGATATTACATCAATGGAACATGAATAGGCTGCTGAAAAGTAGAACATTTAGAAAATAATGTGATTTCTGCTCTAAAAGTTTAATAGTAGGGCTGGATAATAAGGCAAGGAAACTGTTAAGCTCTTGTGTGTGTGTGTTAGTGCCTCAATCATGTCCAGACTCTTTGTGACTCCATGGACTGTAACCCACCAGGTTCCTCTGTCCATGGAATTCTCCAGGCAAGAATACTGGAGTGGGCTGCCATTTCCTTCTCCAGGTGATCTTCCCAATGCAGGGATCAAACCTGGGTCTCCTGCTTTGCAGACAGATTCCTTACCATCTGAGCCACGAGGGAAGCTCACAGAATTAAAGAAAAAGAATATAATCTATGAAAGACACGAAGCACCAAACCAAGTGTTCAACATCCATCCCTTCAAAATCGAATCCAGTCAATGCAAAGAAGATATAATTGGGGGAATAAAAAAAATAAATTTCTCAGAGCCAAAAAGCAAATCCCTAAAATCTTCAGAATGAAATGTGTTCATCTCAGAATGAAATGAATCCATTTTTATTCATGCTGAGTAGCATGAATAAAACAAGATACACATACATTGGTACAAAACCTCACCAAGGCTAGAGACTCCTGAAAGCTGCCATAAAGAAAAAATAACGCACACAAAAAGTAGGTAGCTACAAAGGGTCAAATCTTAGACTAATGATAGAAACTGTATTATCAATACTGGAAGCCAGAATACATTCTACCTATACCTCCAGGGTGCTGAGGAAATAGAACTTGTGACCCTACACCCACCGGCGTGGCTGTCCCATGGGAAGGATGGAGAGAAGCAGAGGATACAGCAGAGCATCTGGGTCCTTCCCCATAGGCAGAAGGTACATCGTATGGTCGCACAGGACACAGGCCAGCGGCACAGCTGGAGTACGACCTTCACATCTCCCTAAAAGTACCCGGCTCCTGCTGTGCCACCTGGTTCAGGTGAGCATTCCAATAGAAAAGCCCTATTTAGTGTTATTTTGTATTGAACCCTCTTCCTCTGACTTCTTTCCTGCCAGCCCACCACAAGCAAGTAACGGCATTTTCAAGAATGTTTACTGTGAGACAGAGTGAACTCAATGTCAGTCTGCAGGCGCACCTGCCCTCCAGTGGATCTACATTTGAAGCCAGTTCCTGCTCCAGTCAGTCACCATGGAGACTAAGTTCATTTCAGAACTGCAAGGAGTCAAAGAGTTTATCTCCTGCAGTCTTTTTGGGAAAAAAAAAAAAATAGACTTGGAAATCCACTTGGAAACTGAAAAATGAATTGAAAAAAGAGGAATTTAAGAAAAAACAGATGGGAGGATCTACAATAATATGGAATTATTCCAAGGATAAAATGTAAAGCAGATAGTTCCATAGACAGTTTATAAAACAATTGACCCAAATTAGAATTTGAGGTCAAAGGACTCCAAGATGACCATCTCAAAGAATGAATTTCAATTAAAAAAAAATAGTATTAAAGACAAGGAAGAATTTTACTCTTTAACAAGGAAGTTACACTTTCCCCTTGATACACAAAAGAGAAAGATTTAGAAATTCTGGGAAAAACAAACAAAAGTAAGAAAATCCCATTGCAAAGATGGAGCAAACTAAATGACATGATTTTGAGCAAGGGTGTAAAGTCAGAAGAGAATTCATTTGACCCATGCACTGGAACATTTTCCTTGGAACTGCAGTTTTAGTGACATGATTTCATTAGAATTTGGGTCTGCAATAAGTGAAAAATATGTAGTTATTTATTATACATTATAGTGTTATATTATGCCAATATAATGTTAATTTATATTAGTATTTTGCAGTTATAATAATTATGTTTAATATTATAATAATTACAATTAATATATTAAAATTATAATATTATACCAATATAATATTGGTAGTGACATTTTATTTTTTGGACTCAATCTATAGACAAAACATGAGAGATATAATTATAGGTACAGAACAAAATCCAAGTGGTATAACTTTACAAAAATAATACAGTAGCACAAATGACAAAAGAAGAGGTGAAAAGAGGCTGCATTATCTCTGAAGGGCCCACTTTTACCAAGTGATGGCACTACCTTTACTGAGTCAGTTTACTGAGTCAGAAGTACATACTTGAGCTGATTGTATAGTTCATTCTAAAATTACTTATTAAACACCCTCCACATGCTAGCATCGCTCTGGGTCCTGAGATACAGTCCTGAGCATGTCTGTAGGGCTAACAGGCACATTTCCTGCCCTTATGGAGCTCACAAGATAATGTGGAGAAGAGTACAAATGGACAAAATTCACCATCATTGACAGGAGGCCAATACTGGTTACTGTTGTTGTTTAGTCACTAAGTTGTGTCCGACTCTTTGCTACCCCATGGACTGTAGTCTGACAGGCTCCTTGGTCCATGGGATTTCACAGGACAGAGAGTGTTCTTCTGGCAGCTCAGATATTTGAGAAGATATTGAATCAATGGAACATGAAGTAAAATTAGAAATGGTTAAAAGTGTTTACTTTGGGGAAGTTAGACTGGAGGGTGGGATAGGGCAACAGAATTTAAGAGACTAGTTTTCCACTTACCTCTATTTGTACTGTTTGAACTTCTCCAAGTATAAGAGCTCTGTTAATAATATTAAAAAACACAAAATCCAATATTGCAGTTTTTAACCAGCAGGATCAGGCTGACTTACACTCTACCTAATGTTGCATGGAAGACCTGATGTCAGGGCTTTATGACTCAAAATTCAGTGCAAAGAAATGCTGCAGCTGGGAACCATCTGCTTAATATACACTGAGTAGATTTTCATTCCATAATTGTACATCTGGATATTTTAATAGCCGAACCTGATATGAAACATGCTTCTATAAATACACTGAGCTTCTCTTTCTGCCGCATTTATTGCTATAAATTAGCTGACTTTTAATTTTTAAAGTGTTGCTTTTTTAAAAGCACCATGAAAAACTGTTTAAGTATATACTTATCTATCTATGAAAAACAGATTTTCAAGTAATTTAACCCTTCTGAAGCCACCCATGATGTGTAACAATGATCCTTGCAGAGCTGTATACAGTGTTCCGTTTTGCCTGCTCCCTTTCTGTCTTGCATCTTTCTCTCCCCAACCATCCATTCACTGCCAAGCGCCTCCAACACTCCAAGACTCTGGGGTTGCGAGTGATCAAAGAGAGCCTTGAAGCCTGGACAGTGGTCAGCTTCAGGATCCAGTGGAGCCCAGAGAGAACTGGGACCCCAGGACAGACTGACTCTGGGTTGGGAAGGGACTCCCAGGGCAGTACAGGGGAGTCGGAGGTGAGTGCTGAGGGCAGGGCAGAGCAGAGGGCGTCTGCTCCAAAAGCAGAAGGGGAGGAGGCTGCTGCAGTGAGAGCTGGCCAGGAGTTGAGGGCAGTGAGCTTAGCGGCTCCAAAGCGAAGGGCAGGAGGAACTGCAAGGCAGGGGTCTCATGAGGGAATAAGGACAAAGCAGCCGAAGCTTTGTGGTACATTTGCCTGGCCGTGATTGCAACACGCGTGTGCAGGAAAGGGGGCGCGACCGGGGACCTGTCCCCTTGCGAGGGGCTTCGGCCGCGAGTCCAGGGGCCACGCCCACCTAGAGACTCAGCGGTATGGAGTGGCGTTTCTGTTTAATGAACTCAGAATTGTGATGAATCAGTAACGCAGCAGAGTAACCACTGGAGGACCACGCCTGACCGTGTTTTCACGTCTAATCTGCTTCTGGCCACCTCTGCTGTCATCTGTAGAGTTTATGCGCTCAAGTGGCCTTTCCGCTTCCATCTCCAGTCTGTCCTTAGACACAGGTCCTGGGTCACAGGTCCTGGGTCACAGCTCCTAGATACTGAAGAAACCCAGAGGGGGAAATGTGTCTTTTCTCGACCGTCTGAATCAGAACTATGCCTGCTTAGCCGCTTCAGTCGTGCTGTCTCTGTGGGACTCCATTGACTGTAGTCTACCAGGCTCCTCTGTCCATGGAATTCTCCAGGTAAGAATACTGGAGTGGGCTACCACTTCCTTCTCCAGGGGATCTTCCCAATCCAGGGATCAAACCCAGGTTTCCTGAGTCTCCTGCAATGCAGTCAGATTCTTTTACCACTGAGCCACCAGAGAAGTCTCATAGTGATTTCAGAAGGAGCCGCCTTCCCTGTCGCAGTTTTGAGAACTCCATCTCTGGCCCCTGCCAACTTGGATGCTGACCCTAAGGATGCCAAAGGCTGTTTATTCTAGGACTGCCATCAATCCTCTCTCCTGGAGAATTTATACCACTAGTAAACACGAGGAACCAAGAACCATTCATGGCCTTCTCTCCGCCATATATTTCCTTCTACTCTGAGCACCTTATGTGTATGCGTGCTATGTTGCTTCAGTGCTGTCCAAATCTTTGTGACCCTAAGGACTGTAGCCTGCCAGGCTCCTCTGCCCATGGCATTCTCCAGACAAGAATACTGGAGTGGGTTGCCAAGACTTCCTCCAGCTGAATGCTTTGGGACCCCATGGTGTAGGATGCAGCCTTGGAGGCAAATTGACATCAAGTGAAATTCCAGCTTAATCATTTTCTACTGTGAAGCCTGGAAACATTTCTTAATCTCTCTAAGCTTCAGTTTAAAAAAAAACAACAACAACAACAATTTGAGAATATTAACAACTATTTCATTGGGTTGTACTGAGAAATGACATGATGTTCATAAAGGGCCTGATTTCGAGCCTGGCACATTGTACAGACACGTGTTCATCTTTGTTCCCCAATGCCTAGACCAAAAAAAGTTACAGTTTAGTTACCAAGTAAGAGGTAGGTATGTCTAAAGCAAAGGTAACCAGAGGGGGTTGGTTTGACATGGTGTTGTAGTAAGGTTTGACATGGTGTTGTAGTAAGTATTGAATTTAATAATATTTGTAAAGCACTTAATGAATCCCAAAGGAAATCAACCCTGAATATTCATTGGAAGGATGGATGCTTAAGCTGAAGCTCAAATACTTTGGCCACCTGATGCAAAGAGCTGACTCTTTGGAAAAGGCCCTAATGTTGGGAAATAATGAGGGCAGGAGGAGAAGGGGCAACAAAAGATGAGATGGTTGGATGGCATCACCAACTCAACGGATATGAGTTTGAGCAAGCTCTGGGAATTGGTGATGGACAGGGAAGCCTGGCGTGTGCTGCAGTCCATGGGGTCTCAAAGAGTCAGACACGACTGAGCGACTGAAAGTGCTTAATATAGTGCCTGGCTCTTAAGTACTGTTCAATCAATTATAGTCATAATTATTAATGAAACTTACAAATTGCCAAAGTTGGTTGGCCATGCCCACATGTAGTTGACTATAGTGCTTATAAAATTATAAAATTGATACCAGAACACAGCTCTGCTGATTTCTTAGAGTGTCTTCTATCCTTACCAGCTCTGAACTTGTTCTCTTTCATTCTCTAATGGCATAGATATTCTGAGATCACCTGAACATGAAAGGGAATGAAGCAGGACTTCCCCAGTAGTCCAGTGGATAAGAATCTGCCTGCCAATGCAGGGGACATGGGTTCTATTCCTGGTTTGAGACATGCCACATGCCAGAAAGCAACTCAGCCCATGCACCACAACTACCGAGCCCATGAGCTAGAACCTGCACACCACAACTATAGAAGTCCACGTGCCTAGAACCTGTGCTCTGCAACAAGAGAAGCCACTGCAATAAGAAGCCTGCACACTGCAATGAAGAATGACCATGGTTCGCTGCAACTAAAGAACGCTCACACAAAGCAACGAAGACCTAGCACAGCCAAAAAAAAATTAATAAAATTATTTTTTAAGAAAAGTGAATGTAGCAGACACAGTCTGTTTCACAGGGCTCCTCAAACTCTTCACAAGGCTCGCTCCTCTCAGGGGTCCCAAACCACAAGCTCCCCAAGATTCTGTCATCATTACTAGCATCAAACGTTTGCCGAATGTGAGCTGTATGCAAGCTGACCATTTCTGTGAACTCCAGGAACACTTTACATGTATCAGATCTGTTTCAAAGCATGTCCTCTTCCCAGCTGAGGTCTCAAGGAGGCCCCATTCTCCTCAATGTATTAATAAACATGTTAGGATCCATGAAGGGGGCTGTTCACTGTGCCAGGCCTTGCATCAGGCAGTTTATACACATTCTCTCATTTAATGCTCGTGCCCTGCCAGGTAGCTAACATTACCTCCAATTTACAGATGAGCTATCTGAGGTCAGAGAGGGTAACTTGCCCAAGGTCACACAGAGAGTCAATGGGAAACACGTGCCATTAAACTCAGATGTCAGGGAGGCACCTGACAGCTGACATGATGCCTGGACATATGGTTGTTGACAACTCCCTCCTCTTTCACCCCTTATATCAGGCTGTCCCTTCCTCCCTTGTGGCTGAAAGAAATAAGAAAATGTACTTGCATGTAGCAAGATTGTTGCAATTGCTCTAAACCAGATTCACTGTGTTCTGTGCTAGACTGAATGGCTGAAACCTACAGTTTGGTCTGACCAAATTACAAGCATGATTGCCTTCCACTTCCAGTGCACTAAGAAAATTGAAGGAAAGACTCTGTGCCAGGTCACTCCTGAAAGATTTCTGAAATTATACCTGCTTGCTATCTCATCCCACTGTACTATATGTCAGCACCATGTCAGAAAAGCAGAACTTACTTTAGTCAATATGGAACAGAAATAATTGGCAGGTATGCTACCACTCACATGGAAATTCTCTCCATCATAAAACCCAAGTCTAAGAGTACCTGCAAGAAAACTCAGTCCTGTTCCTCCTAACTAAGCTAGTCTACTTCTGACCATCCTCCAGTCTTTCCGGAAAACAGAGACACATGGCACTACTTGTTTCTTGCCAAGATAATGCCAGGACCTACTAATAACATCAGCTTTCCCTATGATGGACAGGTGGATTTCTGCTGTCCTTCCTGGAGAAGGGGAGCAAAATCACAGAGGACTTTGGGCAGAATCACAAAGCCAAGAAAGTAGAGCCAAAAGCTGAGAATCCTCTTTTTGGTGTGTGTGTGTGTGTGGGAGGGAGCTGGTGGGTGCTGGACAGTGACCAACAGTATTCTTAATTTGAGAAAGACTGTAACACTTTCTCAAAGACCTGTGTTTGGGGTCAAGTGTGATAAACTGGGGGTTTCCCCAGTGGCTCAGTGGTAAAGAATCCACCTACAATACAGGATCTTCAGGAGACAAGAGTTCAATCCCTGGGTCAGGAAGATCCCCTGGAGGAGGGTACAGCAACCCACTCCAGTATTCTTGCCTGGAGAATCCCATGGACAGAGGAGCCTGGTGTGCTACAACCCCTGGGGTTGCAAAGAGTCAGACACGACTGAAGCGACTTAGCAGGGCATGGCACATGATAAACTGGGCACCAAAGACTGTGGAAAGGGACCTGACTATTTGGTTTGTTCCATTACCAATGATTCCCTCACTCATTCATTTCTCATCTATTCATTTAATCACTTATTCTACAGCCATGACTGACTACCTACCATGTCAATACCTAGGAAGAAGACAGGGAAAACCCAAGAAGATGGATATAATCCCAATGCTTTGTGGTAAGAGCTAAAGAGTTTACCTTCTAGATGCTTTTCCTGCATTTTCTGTCTTCTAAACACCCTGGCAATTGTCTGCTTTCTTATAATTTGTCTGAGCTTTACTCATCCACTATCCAGATAAGAGATAACATTGATTGAGTGCTTTTTGTATGTCAGACAATATTCTGAGCATTTTCTTATTTACATATCATAATAGTGTGATGAGATAGGTGCTATTAATATGCTCATTTTCTCATAAGAAAGCCAAGGCATTGTGCAATGGTCATACTACTAATATAAAGAGGAGCTTAGTTTTGAAAGCAGGCAGTGTAGCTACAAAGCCCCCATTCTTAGCCATTGCACTATCTGTATAATGGATGAACTATTTGACCTTAGATAAAAATTTAAATATATAGTTTTCCTTGTTGACTTGAATGATATAATTTTATACATCTTAGAGTTGTTGCTAGTGGAAACTCTTGAAAGCCTGTTCAGTACTAACCTCAGTCATTAATAGCCACTCTTGAAACAAGGCTGTGATTAGTTCTCCAGCAGCAGGGAAGCAACAGAAGAGGTGAAGGCAGAATCCTCTAACCAGGGGATGCTGGATACTCTGGGCAGAAAAGAGACTATGAGGAACAAGGGCTCAGCCAGGGGTGGGGACCTGGGATCAGCTACTGTGGAGGAGATAAAAGAGTGCGCTGGGGACGTGTAGGCTTGGAGAAAATGAGAAGACCAGTAAACAGGTGACTGGGGGCTGTGATCAAGAGCAGGATGGGGACATGGTCTTAGGCTGAAGGTGAGAAGGAACAAAAAGAAAGCCTTCAAAGCTGGACAGGTTTGCAAGGGAGGGGGGCAACGGGTGAGAACACGAAGGTTTGTTTCTAAAGTGCTTCTGTGTATTAAATATGCTTTCACATGGTTTTACTCTGAATGACATCACACTTTAAAGATCTGCATAGAAAGTAAAGGAGGACCATCTTCTGAGCATCCTCACTAAGGACAGGACATGCACTGGATGCTGCATCTACAGCCTCTCTCATGACCTGGAGTCTTACGAGGCAGTTCTCACTAGGTATAAACACAAGGGAGGCACTGAAACCCAGAGTCACCCAGCTGATAAACCAGTGTCTAGCACAGTCTTCAATGACTATTTATTGAGCCATGAATAAATAAGTGTATGGTAAAATGATAAAGCAAGCAAGCAGGCAGGCCCATCCAGCCCCAAAGTTCATGTTTTGTCTCCTGTACTGGTGGTTTTAAATTGTTAGCCACAGAGCCCTGGGCTAAAGTGAGGAGGAATGGAGTGGAGGAGCTGCCTGGAGAGTGGCCCACCTGGTCTGCTATTCCTGCTTTGACAAGAGCGTCTCTGCTTCCACATGTGCTAGGTATTGAGTTTTATATATAATTTTATTTTAAGAAAAGGGTCTTATTCTACAAAATGCTTCATAACTCCTGCCCTGTATCATGCTGCCTCCTAAGCATATATAAAATCTATGAATTAGTTCAGTTTAATAAAGATGTATATTAACATAGAGTGGAAACTTAAACTTATTTCTGAATCCCAGTAACAGCCTCCTTTCCTGGTAAGTCTTATGAGGCCAGCTGTCTATAATATCCAGCATACTGAAGAGGCAGTTAACAATGGATGAAACACCCTCCAGGTCATTATGGCCGGCAGTTCACACCACAACTCCAGCTGCCAAGGTTCAACCCTAGTTCTGCCATAACCTATTTATGGGATTTGGGGTAAGTGATTTGACCTCTCTGTGCTTTAGTTTCATCTGTAAAATATAGTAGCTATCTTGTACGGTGAAAGTGAAAATCGCTTAGTCATGTCCAACTCTTTGCGACCCCATGGATTGGTCCATGGAATTCTCCAGGCCAGAATACTGGAGTGGGTAGCCTTTCCCTTCTCCAGAGGATCTTCCCAACCCAGGGATCAAACCCAGGTCTCCCACATTGCAGGTGGATTCTTTACCAGCTGAGCCACAGGAAAGCCCAAGAATACCAGAGTGGGTATACTATCCGTTCTACAGCAGATCTTCCCAACCCAGGAATCGAACCAAGGTCTCCTGCATTCCAAGCGGACTCTTACCAACTGAGCTATCCTGTAGGGTAGACACGTTTTATGTTATACCTGTGAATGTGCTCACTGTAAACAAATGCACTTAGTTGCCTTAACTACTCATTCTTGCTGATACAGGTTCCCAACTTGGAGTGGCCTTCCCACATTTCATTTGCACAAATTCCAGTCAACCAAAGGTACTAATACTCCTTTGATTTTCCTGCGGTCACCAGGGTAACATAATAAAAGACACAACAGTCTGGCCTGACTTATGTTAGGAGAATTTGCAGGCTTTCCTTGACAGCTCCTGCTTCTTGCAGATAGGTGTGTGCTGCTGTCTGGGGTCCAGCTGTCTGGGTTCCACTATAGTCTCAAAGTGGCTTTTTTGGGAGGAAGCAGGAATAAATAAAAATTGTATATATTTAAAGTGTATAACATGATGTTTTGGCATATGTATAAATTGTGAAATAATTACCACAATTAAATTAACTAACACTTCTTATGGTTACCTTTTTTATATATGTTGAGAACACTAGAGATTTATTCTTTTAGCAAATTTCAAGCATACAGTATATTCTTATTAACTATAGTCATGATGCTATATACATTAGGTCTCCAGAACTTACCCATCCTATAACTAAAAGTTTATACTGTTTGGTCAATATCTCCCCTCTCCCCCATCTCCCAGACTCGGGTAAAGTAGTGAAAGTGTTAGTCGCTCAGTCATTTCTGACTCTTTGTAACCCCATGGAATTTAGCCCACCAGGCTCTTCTGTCCATGGAATCCTCCAGGCAAGAATACTGGAGTGGGTAGCTATTCTCTGTTGTTGTGCATCTGACTCTTTTTAGAATCCCAGATGTAAGTGAGATCATGTGTTATTTGTCTTTCTATGTCTGGCTTATTTCACTTAACATAATGTCCTCCATGTCTCACAGTGGCTTTTGATCACATATTAATAGTAAGTAATATCCATCAGTTAAAGTGACATTATCTGCTGAAACAGGTAAGCCCCAAGTCCCAGTAGCATAACATATTAGAAGTTTATTTCTCATCCTTGTACAGTCCCATTGGTGCCTAGGGGTAAGGGTGAGATGTGGTAAGGGGGTCTATTCTACACAGTCATCCAAGGATCTGCATTGATGAAGAACACCATCTTCAACATAGAGTTTCCATCATGGCCTGGGATCAGCATTTAGCCTCCAGGTGGTATACAGGAAGTGAGAGAATAGAGGACTGCATGGTGGGTTTTATGAACCAGACCTTGAAGGAATGCTTAACACTTCCAATGGCATGCCATCAACTAAAACGCAGCCACAAAAAAAAAAAAAAAAAACGCAGGCACAAATCCACTCCTGAGGACAAAAGTAGCTGTGAGGTGTCGCCCATTTGTGTACTCATTGGAAAACAACCAGATAGTTTTTGCCAAAAAGTATTTTTCTGTTGTTATGCAGTTCATACACACATGCATACAAACACATATACATATGTACAAATTTAAAACAAATATAAAACAAGATTCTCATCAAATAATGCTCTGTGTGCAATACAGTCTGATAGCTTCTATCTTATTTTAAAATGTTGTCATGACTCATTAAATTGATATTATTGCTAATAGGTCTTGACATACAGTGTGAAAAACACCATAATTTTTTCAGAGAAAAGCCACTCTAAGGCATAGCTGTTACTACTAAACTTAGACACTGAGATGTCCTCAGTGAGAGAGAAAATGTCCTCTATGGAAATCATTTTCAAACAATTGCACTTTTCAAGAAATAAGCCATACAGTTCAACTACAGTTAAAGTAGTAAAATAAGAATGTTAAGAAATTTAAGTGAAATATAAGTGTTCATACAAAACTAGGAAGACTTGAGTCCAGTGTGGACAATCAAGGTCTTGCTGGCAAATGAGAAAAAATTCTGTAAGGGTTTGAGGTAGACCAAATAAATATCATTAATTTTTCCATGTGAATTTGGAGCCACTGAGCAACAGAGAAGGCAAATAGGCAGTCAAATGCTGTCTTTGCTACCCATGAAGTCACTACTGGAAAATGTGACGTCCTAATATTAAACTCAAGCAGGACTTCCCTGCCCAGCCACAAGCAGTGGTGAACAAGGCCTTCCGAGTGGGGCTTGCCCCTGAAAACTTGCAGCATAAAGGGGCAAACCAGAATGCTGGATTAACCTCCAGAAGGAAGCAGGTGTTACTGACCACATGTGCCCCACTCGCTGGGGGAATCTGAATGCGGGGGGGGCATGATGCTGCCACCAGACCCCCCCAAGATGAACATAAGAAGCTAGGGGAGAGGCACTTCCTGCCATGTACACCACAAGGCAGAGATGTCAACATCGATGGAACCCAATCAAAGTGCTTTTATTTTCTACAGAGATATGTTTGCAATTTCATAAACAAGTGGAGCCATAACTATTTCAAAATTGATATTTCTGATCCCACAGATGTCTGTGGCTCTATGCTGTTTCTGAGAATGGGACATATTATATTCCTCAAAAAAGACAAGTAAGATACATGCCACCTCCCCTCCCCTGACCTAGGGGCTACATTTATGCCTTCCTCTTAGTCAGGATTCCTGACCATATACTGGCTTACAATGTTATCCCATGATTTTTGTTAACCCAAGCAATTCTTAGGATAGTAACTGGAGATATGGGGCTTAGTCTCACTCAACTCTTTGTCTCTAAATGTGCCCAGAATGGGACTTTGTACATAGTAGGTTCTGAAATGCAACTTGGGACTCAGTGAAGGTCTTTTTCCTACAAACAAGAAATGGAGAGGGGGGCGGGGAACAGTGCAGAAAGATTCATCCCACCTGGGATGGCCCTGCAGGACCCTGCTCAGGTTCAGTAGGGAGCAAGCAAAAAGCTTGTTATGTAGCAGGTAATTCTTCAGGCCAGAGAGAAACAACCTCGCATTATTTATATTCCAAAAAGACCTTGCTGGGCAGGGAACAGATCCCAAGGGCTGTGGGGCTGTGATAAGTGACTCTTTTCAAACAATTTTCCTGGCTCAGTATTGGGGAGTTCAGTTTATAAAGCTGCTTGAAGAGGGGTTTTGTTTGTTGGTTTTGTTTTAAAAGCTGTGTCCAGGGTTTACCTAGATAACAGGAAAAGCTATTCTCAACAAACCTGAATGCAAATGGAGGCCTGGGTCTGAATTCGTTCATAAGGCAAGCAATACAGACCAGTCACCTGTGACTGAACGCTCACCACCTCGCCCACATCTCCACCCACCAGGGAAGTTTTGTTTTGCTGGTTGGCTCCTGGGACCTCATTATTCACATCAGAATGATGGATAATAAGAGAAGTAGATGGGACTTAGATCTTAACCTCTGCACCCGCAGAGAGTTACAGGGAAGGAGGAGATGGAAGAAGCAGTAAAAAGGAAAAGGGAAAAAGAAGGATATGTGGGTTGATGAGTTTGGGAAACTTCATAATAAAAGAGATGGGAGAGTTTGAGAGAATCTGTCACACTGGAGGGATACTGAGTGAGAGGGAAGGAGGAAGGGAGAGAAAAGTTGTTTTCTTTTTTTTCTTGAACACTTTATTTCATTAAGACAGTGAGTAAAGCTTACCCTCTTTTTTAAAAAACTTTTATTTATTTATTTTTATTTTTGGCTATACTGGGCTTTCCTTGCAGCTTGCAGGCTTTTTCCTCCAACTGCTGGGAGCCGGGCTGCTCTTTGCTGCCGGGCACAGAGTGGGCTCTTACAGCCCCGGCCTCTCCTACCGCGGAGCACAGGGTCTAGGCTTACGGGCTCTGTGGCCCCATGGCACGTGGAGTCTTCCTGGACCAGAGACTGAACCCGTGTCCCCTGCATTGGCAGGCAGATTCTTATCCACTGTGCCACTAGGGAAGTCCAGTAAAGCCTACAGTTCAGTTCAGTTCAGTCACTCAGTCGTGTCCGACTCTTTGCGACCCCATGAACTGCAGCACACCAGGCCTCCCTGTCCATCTCAACTACCGGAGTTCACTCAAACTCACGTCCATTGAGTTGGTGATGCCATCCAGCCATCACATCCTCTGTCGTCCCCTTCTCCTCCTGCCCCCAATCCCTCCCAGCATCAGAGTCTTTTCCAATGAGTCAACTTTTTGCATGAGGTGGCCAAAGTATCATAGTTTCAGCTTTAGCATCATTCCTTCCAAAGAAATCCCAGGGCTGATCTCCTTCAGAATGGACTGGTTGGATCTTCTTGCAGTCCAAGGGGCTCTCAAAAGTCTTCTCCAACACCACACTTCAAGAGCATCAATTCTTCGGCACTCAGCTTTCTTCACAGTCCAACTCTCACATCCATACATGACCAATGGGAAAATCCATAGTGGCAAATTAATGTCTCTGCTTTTGAATACGCTATCTAGGTTGGTCATAACTTTCCTTCCAAGGAGTAAGCATCTTTTAATTTCATGGCTGCAATCACCATCTGCAGTGATTTTGGAGCTCAAAAAAATAAAGTCTGACACTGTTTCCACTGTTTCCCCATCTATTTCCCATGAAGTGATGGGATCAGATGCCATGATCTTAGTTTTCTGAATGTTGAGCTTTAAGCCAACTTTTTCATTCTCCTCTTTCACTTTCATCAAGAGGCTCTTTAGTTCCTCTTCACTTTCTGCCATAAGGATGGTGTCATCTGCATATATGAGGTTATTGATATTTCTCCCGGCAATCTTGATTCCAGCTTGTGCTTCTTCCAGCCCAGCATTTCTCATGATGTCCTCTCCAGATAAGTTAAATAAGCAGGGTGACAATATACAGCCTTGATGTACTCCTTTTCCTATTTGGAACCAGTCTGTTGTTCCATGTCCAGTTCTAACTGTTGCTTCCTGATCTGCATATAGGTATCTCAAGAGGCAGGTCAGGTGGTCTGGTATTTTCCAGTTTATTGTGATCCACACAGTCAAAGGCTTTGGCATAGTCAATAAATTTTGAGATCACAGACTTCTGTTTTCTTAGATGTGACTCCAAGTCAAGGGGAGGCAGTTAAGATACAAGAATGCTGAAGAGGGAGGAGGAGGATCTGGATTCAGTCCAAGACAAAAGATGTGACACTATCCGCAATAAATAGCTGTTAAAGGAAATCTTTCTCTAACTAGAAATTATATTGTTTTTGAGCAGAGATGATATACATTTCTTTCTCCTCTTCATCTCAAGCTTCCTGATGCCTTAGCTCTAGAGAAAAAGTCTCAACCAACAGCATTTGTGCCCCTCTGAGGTGTTAAGTGACCCTCAAGCTGGGTCTCTTATCCTGACACTTAGAGCAATTTCTTGTCCTTTTCTCACCAGTGGTAGCTTATATTCCAAGTCTTACGAAAGGAGGCAATCGCACTACCATGGAGAGGAAAAAAAAAAAAAAACACAGGAAGTCTGTACATTAGGAATACTTTGTATGGAAATGGCAGAAATCCGTCTTCAAACAAGATAAGCCCCAAAGACAGTTTACTTGATTGGGGTGCATGTATCTTTTTTGAATTATGGTTTTATCCAATTATATGCCCAGGAATGGGATTCTTGGGTCACATGGTTGTCCTATTTTCTTTTTTTAAGGAACCTCCATACTGTTCTCCATAGTGGCTGTATCAATTTACATTCTTACCAACAGTGTAAGAGGATTCCTTTTTCACCACACCCTCTCCAGGATTTATTACCTGTAGATTTTTTGATGGTGGCCATTCTTACCAGCATGAGGTGATACCTCCTTATGGTTTTGATTTGCATTTCTCTAATAATTAGCGATGCTGAGCATCTTTTCATGTATTTGCGTCTCTTCTTTGGAGAAATGTCTATTTAGGTCTTCCACTTATTTTTTGATTGGATTGTTTGCTTTCTTTGATATTGAGCTGCATGAACTGTTTGTTTATTTTGGAGATTAATCTTTTGTCAACTGCTTCATTTGTAATTATTTTCTTTCATTCTGAGATTTGTTTTTTCATCTTGCTTATGGTTTCCTTTGCTATGTAAAAGGCTGTAAGTTCAATTAAGCCCTATTTATTTATTTGCTTTTATTTTCATTACTTAGGAGATGGGTCAAAAAAGAGCCTGCTGTGATTTATGCATAGAGCATTCTACCTATTTTTTCCTCTAAGAGTTTTATAGCGTCCAGCGTTACATTTAGGTCTTTAATCCATTTTGAGTTTATTTTTGTGTTTGATGTTAGGGAGTGTTCTAATGAAGGTTAAAGAAAGGTGAAAAAGCTGGCTTAAAACTGAACATTCAAAAAGCTGAGGTCATGGCATCTGGTCCCATTCAGTTCATTCAGTTGCTCAGTCATGTCCGACTCTTTGCGACTCCATGAATCACAGCACACCAGGCCTCCCTGTCCATCACCAACTCCTGGAGTTCACTCAGACTCACATCCATCGAGTCAAGTGATGCCATCCAGCCATCTTATCCTCTCTCGTCCCCTTCTCCTCCTGCCCCCAGTCCCTCCCAGCATCAGAGTCTTTTCCAATGAGTCAACTCTTTGCATGAGGTGGCCAAAGTACTGGAATTTCAGCTTTAGCATGATTCCTTTCAAAGAAATCCCAGCAAATAGATCCCAGCAAAGAAATCCCAGCAAGTAGATGGGAAAACAATGGAAACAGACAGACAGACTTTATTTTGGGGGGTCCAAAATCACTGCAGATGGTGACTGCAGCCATGAAATTAAAAGATGTTTGCTCCTTGGAAAGAAACTTATGACCAACTTTGACAGCATATTAAAAAGCAGAGACATTACTCTTCCAACAAAGGTCCATCTAGTCAAAGCTATGGTTTTTCCAGTAGTCTTGTATGGATGTGAGAGTTAGACCATAAAGAAGACTGAGTGCTGAAGAATTGATCCTGTTGAACTGTGGTGTTGGAGAAGGTTCTTGAGAGTCACTTGGACTGCAAGGAGGTCAAACCAGTCAGTTGTAAAGGAAATCAGTCCTGAATATTCATTGGAAGGACTGATGCTGAAACTTAAGCTCCAATACTTTGGCCACCTGATGCAAAGAACTGACTCATTAGAAAAGTCCCTGATACTGGACAAGATTGAAGGCAGGAGAAGAAGACGACAGAAGATGAGATGGTTGGATGGCATCACTGAGTCAATGGACATGAGTTTGGGGGAGCTCTGGGAGTTGGTGATGGACAGGGAAGCCTGACATGCTGCAGTCCATTGGGTCACAAAGAGTCAGACATACCTGAGCAACTGAACTGAACTGAACAACAACAAAGTGTTCTAATTTCATTGTTTTACATGCAGCTGTCCAGTTTTCCCAGCACTACTTATTGAAGAGGCTGTCTTTTGTCCATTGTACATTCTTGTCTCTTTTGTCATAGATTATGTGAACATAGGTGCATGGGATATCTCTGGGCTTTCTGTCCTGTGTCACTGATCTATATTTCTATTTTTGTGCTAGTACCACACTGTAGTTTTGTAATTAGTTTGAAGTCAGGAAGTCTGATTCCTCTAGCTCAATTTTTTCTTTCTTAAGATTGCTTTGGCTATTCAGGGTCTTTTATATTTCCATATAAATATTAAAAAATTTTGTTCTAGTTCTGTGAAAAATGCCATAGGTAATTGAATAGTGATTGCACTGAATCTGTAGATTGCCTTGGGTAGGATAGTCATTTTGACAACATTGATTTTCCCAGTCAAAGAACATGGTGTATCCTTCTATCTGTTTGTGTCATCTCTGACTTCTTTCACATCAGCATCTTACAGTTTTTCAGAGTAGAGGTATATTGTTTCCTCAGGTAGGTTTATTGCTAGGTATTTTATTCTTTTTGATGCAATGATTAATAGTACTGTTTCCTTAATTTCTCTTTCTGACCTTTCAGGAAATTAGGATGTTAATTGGAATACCTAGGGTAACCACTAAGAAAATAACAAGAATATAAAAAAAGAAATGAGAAAAATCAAAACAGCACACACACAAAAAAAATTTAAAAAAAAAAAGAATTTAGAGGTTCACTAGCTAATTCTGCCAAAAGGTACAAGAATTGACTTACATAGGAATTTGACATATAGCCCATTGGCAAGATGAAGCTTCTCAGAACAAAAATTCAGCCCACATAAGACTTTTAGAAAAAATATAATTTAAATAAATGTGAAGCATTATCTAAATAATATGTGTGACCCAGGAGCTTGATATGGTCAGAGCACATTTTCCATTGTTTCTGTTATAAAACTTATGTCTAGTGCCATATGGCAGGCTAGCATTTCTCTAAGAGTGACTGACAGAACACTCATACCATGCTGTTAATGGCTTTACTACCCACAAGGGCTGCTGTGGTCAAATATGTTTGGAAATGCTGAGTTAAATAGAGTTCAAGAAATATCCTTACTGCAGGACTCCTCAGAACCTGTAGCACATTGCAAGTACACTGAGCCCTCACAAGGTGGTGATAACTTGAATATTTCCCAAACTCTTTGGTCATGAAAAGAATATCTTGTTTTGGAGACTGGAATTTCAGGGAAGATCCTTTAGGGAATGGTGATGGAAGGAGTTAAGCATGATACAGAGATTTTTCTATACCTCACTTTCTTCATGACCATAGTTGGGGTGACAGCATTTAGGATCACTGTGTGATAACCTGAGTGACATACTTAGCTGAGTCCTACCACATGGCAGGCACTCAGTACTTTGTAGATTTTATTATAATGTCAAAGAATAGTTGGATATAGTGTCAAAGAATAATTCAGTAGACTTTTTATCTGCTTAATGTAAAACAGGGTGGCACGAACTTAGAAGTCAGATGGACCAAAATTCAAATATGAGTTCATCGCTCACCAGGAATTATGAATGTTAATAAATTCTACAAACTACCTTTATAACAACACCTAGATTACTGTTTGATTGAATCAAAGAGACCAATAACCTGGACAAGTTGACATAGAAAATTGACCACCACAGTCTACTCTTGTAAACTTGTACATACCTATACATATCTTAAATCACACTTAGTTTCCAAGTAAAGACAAAGACATACTTTCACATGATACAGCTAACCTGTGTATGACCAAAAATATGCTAATCCATTTCCCGAAAAGGCTGCAGATCCTTGACTGATGTTCACTCATCATCCTTGACATCCTGTGATATAAACTTAAGTAATACATCTTATGGAGAAGGAAATGGCAACCAACTCCAGTATTCTCGCCTGGAAAATCCCATGGATGGAGGAACCTGGTTAGGCTACAGTCCATGGGGTCGCAAAGAGTCAGACACGACTGAGCAACTTCACTCATTCACTCAGTACATCTTATGTTAGATGATAAGGAGATAAGACTTTGAGCGTTCATTTAACTTCTCTGAAATCATCTATAAAATGGGTTTGTAATACTTCAGTTCAATCACTTCAGTTCAGTTGTGTCTGACTTTTTTTTTTAATTTTTTATTTTTAAACCTTACATAATTGTATTAATTTTGCCAAATATCAAAATGAATCCACCACAGGTATACATGTGTTCCCCATCCTGAACCCTCTTCCCTCCTCCCTCCCCATACCATCCCTCTGGGTCGTCCCAGTGCACCAGCCCCAAGCATCCAGCATCGTGCATTGAACCTGGACTGGCATCTCGTTTCATACATGACATTTCACATGTTTCAATGCCACCCATGGACTGCACCACACCAGGCCTCCCTGTCCATCACCAACTCCTGGAGTTTACTCAAACTCATGTCCATTGAGTCGGTGATGCCATCCAATCATCTCATCCTCTGTCGTCCCCTTCTCTGGCCTTCAATCTTTTCCAGCATCAGGGTCTTTTCCCTGAGTCGGTTCTTCTCATCAGGTAGCCAAAGTTTGGAGTTTCAGCTTCAGTATCAGTCCTTACAATGAATATTCAGGACTGATTTCCTTTATGATGGACTGGTTGGATGTCCTTGCAGTCCAAGGGACTCAAGAATCTTCTCCAACACCACGGTTCAAAAGCATCAATTCTTTGGTGCTCAGCTTTCTTTATAGTATAACTATCACATTCATACATGACTACTGGAAAAACCATAGCCTTGACTAGATGGATCTTTGTCAACAAACTAATATCTCTGCTTTTTAATATACTGTCTAGGTTGGTCATAACTTTCCTTCCAAGAAGCAAGCATCTTTTAATTTCATGGCTGCAGTCACCATCTGCAGTGATTTTGGAGCCCAAAAAATAAAGTCTGACACTGTTTCCACTGTTTCCCCATCTATTTCCCATGAAGTGATGGGACCAGATGCCGTGATCTTCATTTTCTGAATGTTGAGCTTTAAGCCAACTTTTTCACTCTCCTCTTTCACTTTCATCAAGAGGCTCTTTAGTTCCTCTTCACTTTCTGCCATAAGGGTGGTGTCATCTGCATATCTGAGATTATTGATATTTCTCCCAGCAATCTTGATTCCAGCTTGTGCTTCATCCAGCCCAGCATTTCTCATGATGTACTCTGCATAGAAGTTAAATAAGCAGGGTGACGATATACAGCCTTGACATACTCCTTTCCAGATTTGGAACCAATCTGTTGTTCCATGTCCAGTTCTAACTGTTGCTTCTTGACCTGCATACAGAAGTCTCAGGAGGCAGGTCAAGTGTTCTGGTATTCCCATCTCTTAAAGAATTTTCCACAGTTTGTTGTGATCCATGCAGTCAAGAGCTTTGGCATAGTCAGTAAAGCATAAATAGATATTTTTCTGGAACTCTCTTGCTTTTTCAATGATCCAACAGATGTTGGCAATTTGATCTCTGGTTTCTCTGCCTTTTCTAAATCCAGCTTGAACATCTGGAAGTTGATGGTTCACATATTGTTGAAGCCTGGCTTGGAGAATTTTGAGCATTACTTTGCTAGCATGTGAGATGAATGCAACCGTGCAGTAGTTAGAGCATTCTTTGGCATTGTCTTTCTTTGGGATTGGAATGAAAGCTGACCTTTTCTAGGCCTGTGGCCACTGCTGAATTTTCCAAATTTGCTGGCATATTGAGTGCAGCACTTTCACAGCATCATCTTTTAGGATTTGAAATGGCTCAACTAGAATTCCATCACCTCCACTAGCTTTGTGCATAGTGATGCTTCCTAAGGCCCACTTGACTTCTCATTCCAGGATGTCTAGCTCTAAGTGAATGATCACACTGTCATGATTATCTGGGTCATGAAGATCTTTTTTGTATAGTTCTTCCATGTATTCTTACCACCTCTTCTTAATATCTTCTGCTTCTGTTAGGTCCATACCATTTTTTAATACTTCTGCAGGGTTAGTTACTCATTCATTCAAAAATCATTTGTATCAATCAATATAAACTGTGTAGTATACAGTATTAAACTAGACTCAGTCTTTGCTCTTGACTAGTAGACAAGGCAATGAGATGAGGTCTAGCAAGAGTTTAGTTACAGGACCTGGAACAGAGTGATGCTTGAGAAACTTTAATTGACTTTCCCCATCTTCCTGGAATGGAGAAGGCACAGCTCTCAGAAAAACCACAGTAGTAGCCTGTGTCCTTTCACTCCACCCAAAGGGACCATCCAACCTGCAGTACAAACAACCCCAGGAAACTTCATCTAGATTCAAAACAAACCACCATCCCAGGGAATTTGGAGAAGCTAAGAGAGTTTCTACATTTCTGCAGATGGGTGCAGTCTTTTAAGGACAATGCAGTAAGAGGACTCAGAGGCTCCTCTTAAGCCCCAGTATCCATGGCAACCAGACATTCCACAAGTTTCTATCAAAACAGAATCATCAAGTCAAGTATGAGGAGACACTTAGCAAGTTAAAATCTAGTTTTGTAATATTTGCAACCATTAAAATTATCCAGAAAACTTAGTCTTAAGTAAACATTCAACAGCTTCACATAGCATGATACCATACTGACTTATAACAGAGGTCACTGGAGAATCACAAAATTTACTTTTCTAGAAATGGCAACTGCTTGATCGTTGCATTACCAGAAGGCAGTATACCCATAGTCGTTTAGAAAATTGATTTTCCCTCTCTAGCATTTCATTTATAGACACAAGGGCATAAAGAGTCAAATTTCTGTCACCATAAAACTACTTACTTTCCACTGCTTTCTTTCTATAAACCACAAAACACAAGTGGACCTTCCAACTCTTATGTGCATTTTCTCAGATATTTTTAATGTAGGACAAAGATATAAAGACTAAAACAAATCTAGAAAGATGTATATTTTCTTTAATCTATGAAATATAAATTGATCCAATTTCATTGTTTACATATGAAATTGTGTGCTAAGAGAGATTGCGCCTAAAAGAAAAACAGTTTACCAACCACATCTGCCAAGCCACATGGTTAACAGAGCTGCAGGGAATAAAAACGATGAGCAAGATGAGAGTTTTGGGCACGAGTTACCTAGTCATAAGTGAGAGGTGAATGAGCATGGAAAACACATTTTTTTTTAATGTTTAAACATCACATATATATAAAACACAACTGTGACCATCCACAACAACGCTGAGGTTTCCCAGAATGTTTCTGGGTATGTATCTTTGTAAAAATGAATCATATGAGAGAAACTTTCTTACCACAGAAAATCACTTGTTCATTTTATAATTACTTACTGAGTGTCCACTATGCACTAGGCACTGCAGTTACATCTGTGAAACTGACAGACACATTCTCTATTGGTCCAGGGGCTTTAGTCTAATTGGAAACATGGAGTCCAGCAGGCAATTCCAGGAGAGTGTGGCATCCTGACAGAGGCAGCCCAGGGGCTGTGAGAGCATCAGGAAGGACACCTGATCCAGACATGGACCTCCTTGAGTGCAGACCTCTCCAAACTGAGACCTGAAAAGGAAGGCATCAGCTAAGGGAAGGTCCTAAGAGTGTGGAGGATCCGGGAGAGGTCTCAGGTGAAAGAGGAAAGCATGTGCACAGGCCTAGAGCAAAAGTGATCACAGAATGTTGAAAGTATTAAAGACAATTCCTTTTAGCTGGACTTTGGGACCTTGTCTCTTTCTCTCACCAGAGAGGCTAGGATTTTGGTTATAGTTCAGTAGTTGACACCAATATCAGCTCACGTCTTGTAGATGGTGGGATACAGGAAATGCAGCGGGGATGCAGTTAGGCTGAGTCATGTTCTAAGTGGCCATGGACAGGCATGGACCATATGTATTATAACACACTGGATCATGTGTATTATAACCACGCAAAACTGTCCCAGTCCAAAAGAACATATGCAGAGTGTTTCAAGGTTCCCTTTGAGAGGAGCTACTGAGAGGCTTTGCCTGTTCAGACATACTTTCAGTTTTAAACACACTATACTGGCAGGATGGGACATTTCCAAGGAAGGGTACTGAGAAGTAAACTACGAGGGAAGCACTGTCCATGGACTCAGAAAACCCAGATGCTACAGGTAGTTTCAGGCCTCTGTGAACCATCAGATCTCGTATACAGCTCTCAAGCACTCACTCACTCACTCAGTTAGAGGCACTTCTGTGCATCATAAACTGGGCTAGGGGCCAGTAACAGAAAGACAGGGTAAAGTCCTCATCCTCAGGGATGTAGAATCGAAATGGGGAGGCAAGCAAATCTGCAGAAGCTTATACTCCCTTGCAATGAATGCAGTACTAAGAAGAAGTGCACAAAGCACTTGGATTCTATCCCAGGGAGGGGCAAGGGCAGGCTTTCTTGAGATGATAACACCTGACTGGAGCCCTAAAGGATATGGAGCTGAGTGAAGAAGTGGGGACAGGTCATTCCTGGCAGATGGGGCTGTAGGACTGCAGGCCCAGAGCAGTGGCATGTTCAGAAAACAGCAAGCAGCCCAGCACAGGAGGCGTGCTGGTGAGGCTGGGACTGGGAGGGAGAGGATTTGAGAGCAGCCAGTGGCTGTGAAGGGCCTCACATTTCATGGTAAAATGTTTGCAGGAAGTGGTCGAGGAGTCCAGGACAACTTCTGGACTTCAGTCCTGTGGCTTGAGTGACTAAAGTCACAGTCTCACCAAACAGCATGCAAAAGCAGATTGAATGGAGGAGCTAAGAATGGTTGGGCCATATTGAATGTAAGGTGTCTGTGGGAAATCCAAGTAAAATACTCTTGGATTTTAACTGTTATAACTAAGGAGAGGAGGAAAGGGGAAAGGGAGAGAGAAAGGGAGATCATATATACACATAAATATACATACACATTCACACATACGCAGGTCAGGACTGAAGAGAGAGATTAGAAACTACCCAAATATAGGTGATCATGGAAGCCATGTTGAGGATGAGGTTGCAGTGTCCATATGATGAGAAGGAAAGAGGTCCAAGGACAGAGCTCAAGAAAACACTCAAACACAGATAAATGAAACAGAACCCTCCCAGAAGACCAAGAAGGAACACGCAGAGATGTAGGAGGAAGAGTAGGACAAGGTAGGGAGAACGCTGGTCAAAGGCAACTGAGTGGTCAAGGGGTTTATGAACTGACCCTTCTCATTTGATAGAACAGGTTGGAGGTTGCTGGTAAATTTGGTGAGAGTAGATTCTATGTGATGGTGAATAGAAGCTGAACAGCAATGGTTGATGAATGTAAAGTGACACAAAGGAGCCACGGTGAACATGCAGAAGTGTTATGGGAAGCATGTCTGGGAAGAGAGAAACACAAGAGATAGGTTGGAGGCTTGAATTTCAGGTCTAGGGACAGTTGGAAAGAGGGACGTTGGAGGATTGAAAGAAAATTTGTATGGAGCTCACTTGCACATCATAAAACTGCATGTAAACCTTAGTTACTTAGTATTAACCCTGCCTGGTGGACCCGCCAGCAGCCTGGGCTGAATGTAACAACCGGACATTGGCACCCAGGAAACTTGACACTGAAGAGAGAAGGAGCTAGTAAGCCAAGTTGAAAAACAAGTAGGCAAATAAAGGTATTTGTTCTTGGTGGTATTTCTCCCATCGCTAGTCTCCTTCCCATAGGACTTTGATATATCTGTCTGTCTCCTTTTACCTGGACTGTCTTCAACACTTAATGGGTTTCACACTCATTTCCTTTGTTGTGATGAGACCTAAAATAGCCTTCTTCAAGTGTTGATGAAAGGGCCAAGCCATAATACTCTGAAATCTCACCGAAATCATCAGAAACTGAAGATGGTCCAAATTGAAAGTCTGAGGATGAGGGAGAAAAATCAGAAGGGAGAAGGAAAGTGGAGGAGAGAGAGCAAGAGAGGAGATGGGTCAGGAGGGTGAGAAGCAAGGGAAAATGGAGAGGTCCCTTTAAGCTACAGGGGAGAAGGGTGGAAAGGAGAGAATGAAGAGAAGGGAAGGGAGGGAGAGGGGGAGAGCAGGGGAGGAGGACAGAGAGAGGGAGGGGAAAAAGAAGTCACTGCAAAGCAGAAGTGAGAAAGCTCAGGTGAGGACAATGGAGAGGGAGGCGGAGAGAAGAGCAGGACAGGGCAAGGAGCGGAGCGAGGTCAGGGTAGACCAGGGAAGGGGCTGAGTGGAAAATGCTTCTGAGAGGTGCAGTGTTTCTCCTGTTCAAGGGCTCCTCATCCTGTGCTTAGCACAGGTTGGTCCTGGGAGCATAGGGCAGAGCCTGTCCCAAGCTGCTCCCAGCCAAGAGGCATGGCCAGTGTTCACAAGGACAGGCAATAAGCGCCATGGTAGTCACAAGTGCAAGACCCCCAAGGAACGGGTCACCAAGCCCTGGGGGACCACACAAGCTCCCCTGAGGGGAAGGCATCCATTCTGGGAGCCAAGGGGTAAGCAGCCACAGAGGGTGAGCCATGAAAGAGCAGCCTGGCAGGGGAGTCGAGTAAGAGAACAGGGCAATTACAGAGCACCCCCCTGGACCTCCCCTGTGGCTCAGCTGGTAAAGAACCTTCCTGCCATGCAGGAGACACAGGAGATGTGGGTTCCATCCCTGGGTTGGGAAGATCCCCTGGAGAAAAGCAGGAAACCTGCTCCAGTGTTCTTACTTGGAGAACGCCATGGACAGAGGAGGCTGGTGGGGCACAGTCCATGGAGTTGCAAAGAGTCAGACACAACTGAGTGACTAAGCACATGCAGGGGAAGTGAATGCCTGCCACACAGGCAAAAGAAAGGAAGAGAAAGGACAACACACTGGGATGGAAAAGCAAGTAGGGACCAGATTATCCAGGGTTTGTGTGCCATGTTAGGGATTTGGGACTTAAGTCTTGACGGGCCTTAAATGTGGCAGTATCATAACCATCTTTACCTTTTAAAAAGTTCATTCTGAAAGAAAGAAAAAACACCTGCAGACAAACGTTGAACTTTGGTTAATGATATACATGCTTGAATTATTTAGAAGGAAGTCTGCAGATGTCTGTGGTGTACTTTCAGATACATAAAAAATAAGATTGTGGATGACAAGAGGGCTAGGTGGTTGGCTAGATGCATGACAAAGAAAACAGTAAAATAGTGATGGCAAAATCAAGTAGTGGCTACGCGGGGGGTTGCTGAAAAATTCTCTCAACTTTCCTTATGTTTAAATTTTTTTATAATAGAATTCTTGCATATTAGATCCTATGGTTGCTGCTCAGATACAGCTTTGGAAAGGAGCAAGGGAGTCAGTTAGAGGGTTGCTGGCTGCAATTGAGGCAAGAGATGGTCATGGCCCAGACAGTAGGGACAGAAACGGGGATGAAAGCATTGGGATTCAAGAGATGTCTCAAAGGTTAAATCAACGGCCTTGGTAATCAGATGATGGATCTAGAGGGAGGGAAGAGGTTGAGATAAGTGGTAGCCCTGATTGATCTGCCTTAGCTACAGACCAATTACACACTGAGACAAGGATGTTCCTGGGGTCTTCAGGGTGAGAGGAAAGAGTCAAAAGTTCTATTAAGAATCCCAATCACCAGTGTCCTCTCTGGCTGGCCTCTGACCTCAGGTTCTCACCAGGATATTCTTGGCTCTAGCCCTTTGCTTTCTGAGTCTGTTCTGGAAGTCTGGGGGCTGCAGCACCTTGGGCGAGGCAGCATGCAGGGAGCAGAGAGCTGTCACGCTTACCCTGTGCTGTGGTCCCAACCAGCCGGGCAGCTCTGCCACCCGCCCTTTGTCAGAACCTGGCGGATGCCGCTCGAGCTCTGCTCTTGGCAGTTAAACTGTTCTGCTGAAGAACAAAATTGATTGTGACCAGCAGTTTCAAATGGCTTCACGTGCAGCCAGCTTTGGTTTATCAGTAATTCGTCAGAAAGCAGATCTCTCTGGAAGACTTGAAAACAATAAGGCAAAACTGAGCTTATCTCAAGGGCCATAAGACGGCCTTTCTGGGGGCACAGGTGTGGGACAGCAGGCTTCCAAGAGGCCGCTGTGACCCCTGCCCCCACCCACGCTGCTGTTATCCCAGCTCATCTCCCCCGGTCCCGGGGCTGCCAGCACGGCCCTCTTTGTCCTCTGTCTGAAGGACACTTACAGAGGGCCTGTTTCTTCACCTCAGTAATTACTTCTAAACTTCATGGCTGGGTTCCTGTCCCTGTCCTGTCATCTGACAATTAACATTAAACCCAAACTCCCTCTTCAAGCCGTAGCACCTCCCAAGCACGTGTGATAACTTGCATGATACACACACCTGCTCTTCCTCTGCCGTGGGGAAAGACCCTGGCTGCTCGGTGCTTAGTCACTCAGTCGTGTCCAACTCTTTTCGACCCCATGGACTGTAGCCCACCAGGCTCCTCTGTCCATGGGATTATCCACTGGCGTGGGTTGCCTTTCCTACTCCAGGGGATCTTGCCAACCGAGGGACTGAACCCACATCTCCTTTATCTCCTGCACTGGCAGGTGGATTCTTTACCACTGCACCACCTGGGAAACGCACATGCTGCTGCTGCTGCTACTAAGTCACTTTAGTCGTGTCCGACTCTGTGCGACCCCATAGACGGCAGCCCATCAGGCTCCTCTGTCCCTGGGATTCTCCAGGCAAGAACACTGGAGTGGGTTGCCATTTCCTCCTCCAACGCATGAAAGTGAAAAGTCAAAGTGAATTTGCTCAGTCGTGTCCAACTCTTAGCGACCCCATGGACTGCAGCCTACCAGGCTCCTCCGTCCATGGGATTTTCCAGGCAAGAGAACTGGAGTGGGGTGCCATTGCCTTCTCCAGGAAAACCCACATACCAGACCCAAAAAAGAAGACTCCTGATTCTGTTTGAGGCAGAAATGTGGGCAGCTGGGCTATAATCATCACTGTTCTCAGATAAAACCCACATGTGTCTCCCAACATTATGGCATATGACTTTTTTGGTTTGTTTTTTTAACAGACCATTTTGAGACCCAGACAGCATCTACCCTGTCAGTCCTGGTGGTCTCCCCCTCACTCCTTAGGCAAGGTATGGAGTTGTTTCTGCCTGAGTTCAGATATTAGCTCTGCCACTCCCTGGCTGAGCCTCAGCTTCCCCACAGGTAAAACGGGGGAGAGTATTCATTCAGGGGGTGGGCAATTGTAAGGAGTAAGCCAGGCCACATACAGAAGGCCCTAGCCTGGTGCCTGGGTCCTTCTTGGTTCTCAGAACTCAGTGGCTGGGAAAACCAGGTGTGGAGAATGGAATTTTCCAGCACGATGATTAATTCATGTCTCCATATCACCTTGTAGTTGAACAGAGTGTGCTTTCTTCATTTATAAAATACTTTTCTTTTTGTGTTTCAATTTCCCGTGTGTTGAGAAAACGCCAGTGACTGACTACTTCAGAGAGGGAAAAAGGAACTTGTTACAAAAAAAAAAAAAAAACAGGCAAAGAGACTTCTTCCCTGGTTGTTCGGTGGCAAAGACTCTGAGCTCCCAATTCAGGGGGCCTGGGTTTGATTTCTGGTCGGGGAACTAGACCCACACATGGCTACTAAAGCTTGCGCATACTGCAACTAAGATCCATGGCAGCCGAATATATAAAGTTTCTTTAAAAAAAAAAATAAGAAGAAGCAGGGAAAGAAATGGGCTCTCTTTCCAGCACTTTTATCATCTTCAGGACTCTCCCAAGAGTCCTGGCCGAGTCTCCAGCCTCTCCGCAGCTGAGGATGACCTTGCTGTGAACTGTGGAGGCCACTTGCAGACTCTCTCACAGTTCAGTGGTCCCTGCATGCCAAGGGAGGCTGTTTCCTGGGCTTGGAGGGACTTTTTTGGTTTTGTGTGCTTTGGCTTTGGGCACATATCTAAACCCTTGGGTCCCCAAGGCCCCATTTCATCTCTGCATCACTGGGCTGCCAAGACCTCACTCTGGCAGGAAGCCTGGCTCCTGTGGGCTGAGAAAGGACATCGTCACCATTACAACCCAGGTAACCTATCGCAGGGGACTAAGCAGGTGACAGGGCAGGGAGAGCTTTGGAACAAGGCCGAGCAAGAAAGGCTTTGTAGGATGAAAGGATAAGAATAAAAACCATTTAGAGTACTCAAATTGCACTTTTGAGCTCAAAATTGTATGTTTCCCAAAACCTTGTGAAAGTTGCTCAGTTGTGTCCGACTCTTTGTGACCCAATGGACTATACAGTCCATGGAATTTTCCAGGCCAGACTACTGGAGTGGGTAGCCTTTCCCTTCTCCAGGGGATCCTCCCAACCCAGGGATCAAACCCAGGTCTCCTGCATTGCAGGTGGATTCTTTACCAGCTGAGCCACAAGGGAACATTTTGGAGGTAGCATGATAGATATTTTCTTTCCCACTTTTCTTTGTTTCCTCTATTTTTAATACATGTATTAATTTTATAATGTAAAAATAAATGCATAACTGTTGTTCTGTTGCTAAGTTGTGTCTGACTTTGTGACCCCATGAACTGCAGCATGCCAGGGTTCCCATGCATAACAACATGGGAGGCATGTAGAAGGCAAAAAAAAAAAGAATAAAAACCATTTAGACTTACTCTTTGCCGGGCTCAATGCCAAGTCCTTTTCAGGAAATTTCTTTCTTTTTCCCCAAAATCCCATCATAACAGCCTTTTCTAGAGACAGGGAAAGTGACACTCAGAGAGTTTATGTAATTTTCTCATGATCAGCCAGCTAATAAGCAGCAGAGCTGAGAGGAGAACACAAAATCTAACTAAAGAGCCCAGGATCTTACCCTCCCAGGTCTGTTTCTCTGGGAGACTCTGCCCACAGGAGGCCCCGACACATGGGTAAGATGGTGCTGCTAACTGGAGCCACCTGGAGCTCAGCTCCTGCACCTGACCTTGGAGAAATAAATAGGCAGGATCATCGCTCTCTCCTCATCCTTACAATCTCTGGAGGTGGGAGAGTGTGGCTCCTGCTTTGAAAGTGAGTATGAAGAAAATGCTAGAAGGGGCAGCCTCTTTCCTCTGTCCATCTGATGCCCTGCTTCTTTGAAATACCCCATGGCCATTTCTGTCATTGAAACTGGTGCTGAGGAAAGTGAGCAGCCTTGGGTTCAGACTTGTGGATGGGCTCTAACTGGAAAAGGAAATGGGAAACCACTCCAGTATTCCTGCCTGGAAAATCTCATGGACAGAGAAGCCTGGCAAGCTGCAGTCCACAGGGTTGCAAAACAGTCAGACATGACTTAGTGACCAAACGACAAATGGGCTCCAAGGGTGGGACTGGGGTCTCCACCCCTGATGTTTGAGGCTCTCAGCCTGAGCTGGGCCGCAGATTTTCAGCTCCATCATGGTGGATCCACAGTGGGTTCCTGAGAAGCGTGGGGCCTGTGCTCTCAGGTGAGTGAAGGCTGAGGGGTGTCTCCTACAGGACTGAGTGCCTGGGGCAGAGTGTGCCTCTGCCCTTTTTGTTTGCTTGTTTCTCTCCCATTCTGAGAACTACCCAGGACAGAGCTGGAAACAGGGCACAACAAGCATCAAGGGAAAAGCCAGCCTCCTCGTCCCAGTGACAGGATGTGGCTTTGCATGTAGAAGACGCCCAGTGGCTCACACCTGGGCATGCTCCCTGCTCCGAGATGCCAGCAGTGCTGCCGGGTGCCTGGCTCCCCCACCCCATACTCAAGCCGGGTTTGTGATGACTTGGGGATGGTAGAGGCTGATCCCTCACTGCTCGAGAGGAAAGGACTCTGCCCAGAGGGAACTGGGTAGGGAACTCTAGAAGCTATGGGCCTGGAGGGGACCTCCCAGAGAAGCTAGAGTTGGGTTAGGACTGCATTCGCCATACTAGCCAGTCCTACTGCATCCTTGGCCCCATGAAGAGTCTGCCTACTGAGTGTGTGTTTAGTTACTCACCCAAGGTCGGAGCTCTAAATTCCCAGCCCGTATGTCATCTAGTTAGAAAGGCTGCTTCCATGTGGAGAAGGGCTGGGGAAGGTCCCCAGGAAAGCTGGAGCCAGTCCACCCCAACACTCCCTCACCTTGGGGCTGGTCTCTTCCCTCCCTGGCCTGCTTCGGTGTCTGGACGTTGTTGGGAACGTTGTTGGGATGAGACATTCATGATGCTGCCTCAGATAAAGGTCCTAGAAGCAGCCCAAGTGTCATGGAGTCTGAGGGAAGCTTGAAGCCCATGCTGGCTCTGGGGGTGACAGGGTGTGGAGTGAGGGGTTCTGCCCATCACAGCGGGGCTCTTCTCTGTGGCAGGCCATGGGGTGGTGGTGGCGGCTCCTGTTGGGGCTGTGGGCAGTGCCCCCCACGTGCACTGGGCATGAGCTGCTCAATGTCTGCATGAATGCCAAGCCCCACAAGCCAGAGCCCGGCCCGGAGACTGAGCTCTATGAGGAGGTATGGAGGCCAGCCCTGGTGTGGGGGTCGGGGAGGGATGGGCACTGCTTTGGCAGATCAGGGAAGAGACACAAAAGCCAAGAGGGTTTCTGAACCCCTGTCCATCTTGAATCGTTTGGTTCAAGAGACAGAGATGTGGGCAAAGGCCCCACTGGAGGGGGGTTATGTCCTTTGAGACCATAAATGCCGACTGATTCAACATTTCCATCCCTGAGCTGCCTGGCCACTCAGGGAGTCGGGGCAGATGGTGATCCCAGAGACTCATCAGTGGTCAGCCTAGATTCCAACAAGCAAGGCTCGCCTCCTCTGCCCTCCCACCAGCAGGCCCTGAGGAAAAAATAAGACCTAAGGGACTCGTCCCCAAGTTCCTAAAGGCGACTGACAGGGATGAGGGCCGAGGACTAGGGCTGGACTAGGGCTGAGCCCTTCTCGGCTACAGGCGCCCTCCTCTAGTGCAATCCCACATTTCCAAGGGTCTTAGGTTCCCCGCTGCCCCCCCCCCCAGGGTCTGAGACCTTGAAAGCCCTGTCCCTAGAGGACATGCAGTCTGTGGCAGGGAGGCCAGTGCCCAGGCATCCTTTGGGTGTGAATACTGACAAACTGGAGTAGAAAATGGCAACCCACTCCAGGATTCTTGCCTGGAAAATTCCATGGGCAGAGGAGCCTGGCAGGCTACAGTGCATGGGGTCACAAAGACTCAGACATGACTGAGGACACTGACAAATGATCAGCATTCCTTCCACCCCTTGGACACTGGCCTATCCCACTTGCGAGGTCCTCTTCGAGCAGATGGCTTTACCTTTCTGACCCACTTGCTCATTGCCCCCTTGCCCCTTCTCCCCATGGCTTTTGTGTCTTGGTCTGTGCTCAGTGCATCCCCTGGAAGGACAACGCCTGCTGCACAGCCAGCACGAGCTGGGAAGCACACCTGGATGTGTCTCTGCTCTACAACTTCAGCCTGGTTCACTGCGGACTAATGATGCCTGACTGCCAGAGGCACTTCCTCCAGGCCATCTGCTTCTACCAGTGCTCCCCCAACCTGGGGCCTTGGATCCAGCAGGTGGGAAGAGGTGGGCTGGGCGTGGGGGAACGGGGAGCGGGGAGGGAGGCGCACGTCCATCAGGGCCCACCTGACATCCATCAGAGTGCCTAAGAGGCTCAGCTCCAAGACGCTAACAGACAGCTATGGACAAGAGCAGAGTCAAGAGGCTGCCGCTGGAGAGAAGGACTGAGAAGTTCCCTCTGACCCTAGAGAACTGCCTGCGGGGAAAGCGGTCAAGGGAGAACAGAAGGATGGAGGCACTGGGTCTCCTCTCCTGTCTGTAGGAACAGAGTCGTGTGCAAACTCTCTAGCCTCGTTTTTCTCATTTGTAAAATATTTAGCGATGTTAAGAGAATATGTCCCGGTGGTATCTGACCCAACTATCATTGTAGCTGTAGACAGTCTTCAAACTGATGATCTGACAGTTCTGCCTCTTGCTGCGCGGCACTCAGGTGGACCCACGCTGGCAGGCGGAGAGGGTTCTGGACGCGCCCCTGTGCCTGGAGGACTGTGAGCGCTGGTGGGCAGACTGCCGCACCTCCCACACCTGCAAGTCCAACTGGCTTGGCGGCTGGGCCTGGAGTCGGGGTAAGTGAGGCTAGGCAGTGCCCGGGAGGGCCCCCCTCCCCCAGGCAGATGCAAGCTTGGGTCTCCCCCGGGGCAAGTCCCGGGGCCGCGCGGACGGGAATAGCTGAGTGGCCTGCGCCTGGCCCCCGCAGGGAAGCCCCGCTGCCCCGAGTGGGAGCCCTGCCGCCCCTTCCCGCACCACTTCCCTACGCCCGCCGACCTGTGTGAGAGGATCTGGAGCGGCTCCTTCAGGGCGAGCCCGGAGCGCAGGGGCAGTGGGCGGTGTCTGCAGAAGTGGTTCGAGCCCGCCCGGGGCAACCCCAACGCGGAAGTGGCCCGCCGCTTCGCCAGCCCCGCGCGCTCCTGGGCGCGCTGCCCCGGGCTCCTGGCCTTCCCTCTGCTCCTGCCTCTCCTCTCCTGAGAGCCCCCTTCCTCCCACACCCTCTCCTGCGCCGCCCCAGCCGGCCCGGCCGCAGCAACCTCCTTCCTTGGGACCTCCTTTCAGTCCCTTCGAGTTTGCTTTGCTGGGCCTCTCTGGCCTGGAAGTCAGCTGGGGGCCAGGAAGGAACCAGAGACCAGCCCCTCCTGTCTTAAGGCGGGGGACTTGGATTCGGGGTCCCAGGCCCTTCTTACCCAGTGCACGCCCCCCCCCTCTCCCAGCAAAGCTGAGGGGGACCGCCCTGGCCTCCCCTCCCACCATGATGTCTCCAACAAAACAGCACCCACCTTTCCTTCAGTGTGACCCCAGCTGTAGTGACCTCTCCAAGTTGGTTGTCACTTTCCTAAGGATAATAAACTTCTTAATACATGCCAGGCCCTCCTGCTATATCCTTACAACACCTCTGGTGAGAAAGCTTTCAATGCTCCCCTTTCTTCAATATTAGCAACATACCATACAAAAGACCCAAAGCCAAGGGAACCATGGGGCCACCCAGACCATGTGCTCGATTCTGGGGGCCAGGATCAAAGTGGCAGCCTCAAATGCTTTCGGCTTTCCCCTTCATTTTAACCTCAGAATCACAGCACACTGGTCTGAGATGCTGGAAGCCTGAGTTCTAACGTCTTTACCACTTTCCGTATGACTTTGGACAAGTCTTTTGACCTTCACTGAAGACTCGGAATGAGAAAGTGGACCAGATGATTTTAACTTAAGAAAAGGGGAAAACGCAGTCCCCTGTCTATCAGGGTGGACTCTGTGCTTCTCATGCTGTGCGTGTCGCAAAGACCAAGAGAGAAGAGGCGGAATGGGATCAGAGAAGGCGGCTTTCACGTCCCTTCTTCAAGCAGACTGGCAGCCCACATACCCACTCAGAACCTTTCAGACCCTCAGACCTTCCCAGTGGAGATGGTGCCTCCCCACCTTCTCCTTGATACAGCGCAGTGTCTAGTAAGGCTGCTGTTGAGTTGGGAAAACCAGGCAATGCCACCCTGCATCTCTCTCATGCTTTCCTGGTACTTAAGCCCAAACCTATCACAAGCACGGCCCTGAAGTTTTAACACCTATGGATAGAGCTCTGTAAGTGAGGTGCTCAGAATCTGGAGGAGGAGGCAGACGGCCCCAGTGGCGACAAAGTACTTCAGTGGGCAGAACCCCCGGGCCTTGGCGGGGGGTCCCAGGACGACCTCACGAAAAAGGTGAGGCTTGAGCCCTGGTGAAAAAGGGTCACTTTACTGAGAACACGAAGGACATGTGAGCCCAAACCCAGCCAGATCCCCAAGGCATGAACTGCATGAAGCAGGACCTTTAATTGCTCTTCAGTCAATCCATTGTGACTTCAAAAATACGTATAATAGGTAAAATCTCTCGAGAACTGAGGACTGAATGAGGTGTCTGAGAGTGTATCTTTGGTAATAAAGCTGAGAGTTTAATGACTATTTTTTTTTAGTAATTTTAGATGTAAATATAAAAATTTGTCAAAGTAGGGTTAAAATTGAGACAGACAAAGGAAAACTAGTTCTGGTTACTATTTACTGATTACTCTGTGCCTGGGGCTCTGCTAAGCTTCTCACAGGTATTAGCTCCTTTGATTCTCACAAAAGCTTTAAGAGGTACTCTCATGCCCTCGCTTTTCAAATTAGGACAAAAGCATGTGGCTTTGAAACCAGGTAAAGGAAATGGCAACCCACTCTAGTATTCTTGCCTGGAGAATTCCATGGACAAAGGAGCCTGGAGGGCTACAGCCCATGGAGGTGCAAAGAGTCGGACACAACTGATGGACTAACGCTTTCAATCACACTTTCAAATCTGGCCATAAAGTTCCAGCTCACTGAACACCCAGGTATGTTGTGGACTGGGGCTGGGGCAGGGATGGGGGATGGAGGGGTGGGTGGGGGAGCTGGGTCCTGGCAGGTCCCTGTCTGGAAAGAGACTGATCTGTCTCACCATATGTGATTGGGAGAGGTGCTGGGTTTCAAGGAGTGAAGTGAAGTGGAGCTGTCAGATTTGCAGTTAAGTTGCTTGTTTTTAATCAGAGCATCCATGTACTTGGCTAAACCCAAAGGTCAAAGGATCTCTAACACAGGCAGCCCCAGCCAGCCCCTGGACCCCAGGGCTCCTGCTGGATTTAGGTGCACTCTAAATGTATCCGCTTCTAGCTATTGCTGGATTTAGTTCCAGAAAAGTTGCAAGAGGTGGCTTATCTTTCTGGCACACATCCAGACTACTTCTTTTGCTCTCTATTCTGTTGGTTTTTCAACTTAATCTTCCAATCTTTTTAATTTTGGAAATGTATTTTTAATTTCCAGGAGACATTTTTTTAACTCCCTTGTTCTTCAAAGCCTGCTGGTTTTGGTTTTATGGACAAAATATCTTCTCAAATCTCACTGAAGATCTAATTAGAAATTTTTTAAAGCATGTTTCTGGTCTCGAAAGATCCATTTTCTTCAAGGTCAATCTGTTTATCTTAATCTCCTATGTACTGCTGGCTTTCTTCGTGTCCAGTGACCTTGGCTGTGTGTCGTATTTAAGAATGAGGCACTGGGTTGATTTTTTTAGGCAACTGGTATAGGTGTCTTCCGTGGTTGTATGTGTGGGTCTTTTTTCCTGACTGGCAAAGCTGCTGGGGAGTTCTGAGTCCACGGGGAGGGCCATTGACTGGAAGTAACTGAAGACTCACCAAGTGAGAATGAGCAAAGTTTCTTTTGTCAGAGCTTGCTATAGGAAGGGAGTCAGCCACCATTATTCGCATTTTGGCTGAGACTCAAAGGAGAAAGTTTGAGAGGTTTCAGGTGTGCCCTGATTAGAGGCTGTTGGCATGGAGAAGCTGGAGGCGGGCTAATGAAGCAGGGCCTCCCGTGATTGGTTGAGGTGTGTATTTGGCTTTCTCTGACTGGTCGTCTGTTTCTCTGACTGTCCCTGATGGACAGGGAAGCCTGGTCTGCTGCAGTCCATGGGGTAGCAAAGAGTCAGACAGGACTGAGCAATCGAATTGAACTGACAGGTCCTCAGTTGAGAGCAGAGCGACAAACTAGAGATGCTGTTAGTTGTCAAGTCCTGGCTATGTGAAGCTGGTTGTTAGAAGAGTTATTGTTCGGCTTCTTGGGTTGGTTGCAAAGATAGTTGTCTAACTTCCTGTAAGTCTGATTTATAGATAGTAGGCTGGCTTTCTGGCCTTCAACCCATTACTGCAGATAATGAGTTAGGATTCTATTTTTATATACATCTGGCCATTGTCCATTTGTAGTTTCTCAAGACTGAGTTGGCAGGAGCCCTATTGGAGTACAGACCCTTCAAATGCTGGATTAAGGATGGTTCTCTCTGGGGTCCCAGCATCAGATACTTCATCGTATATAAACTGCAGCACTATCCAGAATTTAACTTAAATTTTAGAGAGAACCTCTTGCAGGATCCGAAACACCAGGGGTTAAAGTTGGGTTTCCTGAGCTCTAGGTTTGGGCAGAAGTCGCCATGGGAGGGAGCATGTAGTCTTTCTCTCTCTGCCCCCCATGCCTGCCAACTGAGAACCTCCCAGAGGTTCTGCCTGGTGGATCAGCTCCTTCTGCCTCCTCCTCCTCTTCTGGCAACCCCTGGTCCCCCTGACAGATTTTCCTGTGCTTTTCCATCTTTTAAGTATTTGCTGAAATCTGTTGCTCACTGGTCTTCTTCACATTCTCTTAGGAAGGGAACACTTAGAAATAAACAATCATTTTAGTAAGATACTTAAGTCATTCCACCTTCAAGAACCAACAGTTGCAGATTTTTAAAAAATCTCATTGTTATGTAATAAGTAGATTAAAAGGGGGGTCAAACCAAAGACAAGGAGGTGGAGGACAATGTGTAGGAGGAATTTGCAGGTGGGGAATCAAATAAAAAATATAGACGATAGGAGCCTCATTGTGGGTAACACTCCAGGAGGTGCTACTTCAGTCTACAGGAGAGACAGTGGATCAGAGAAGCATAGATTCAGGAACTACTGGGAAGATAGCACATAGAGAAATTTGGGCCATGCTTGTGTATACAGTGTCACAAAGCAGGTATAAGATAAAATATGGGGGAGAGAGAACTATCTCCAAAGAACCAACAGCATTAGATAAACTGACTCTGACGCTGCCATTTCTGAGCACTGCTTTCCTGAGCCCAGGCTGTGGTAGCTCTCGGGTAGTAGGGAAGACAGCAGAGGGCATTCTTCCTACTGGATGAAACCCAGTCACTTTCCCACTACAGGGACAGCAAACTCTACCCTAGTCCTTCCTCGGAGAATTCTGGGGAGTTGTAGGTAGCAGGCAAAGAAAAAAAAAACAAAATTATTCTCCTTGGTATTCATCCCTTGCTTTAAGATTCCTTTCTTAGTAAATCTCCTCAGTAAAACCACTTCCTTGAATGCAGAAGACACTGAAGCCTGACATGCATCCCTGGGCTCGTGTTCCCAGCCCACTCCTCTGCTGCCTGAAAACAGTGACCACCTTCCCCAGTCCCCTTCCACCATGTCCCTGCCCAGACCTCTCACAACCCCAGCCCCACTGACCTGCTTCACAAACATGACTCCTTGCCTAGGTACCCCCAATGTCCCATTGCTTTTGCTGTTGGGGGGACTAAGATTTGGAGATTTTTCTGGTGTCCCAGGCTGGTGTCTTTCCAACTGGATCATATTTCCCAACTCCAGCCCTTGAGATAACTTAAGTGTCCCATCTCTTCTTGCGTCCCAAGGGGGCAATGTTCCTGCCAACAGAAGCAATCACCCATTTTTCATTTTCCATCCTTTCCTCTGTTCTGCTAAATTCATCCTCAGATTTACCTTCCCACAGAATCAGAAATCACTTTTGGCAGTGTTTTTGCCACAGATGAATTACAAAGAAAAATCTAGAGGAACAGAGAGGACTTCCCAGGGGGTAGAGGCTGCTAATAGGCTTGGAGATCCTGTTAGGATTTCATCATGGAATTGTCCATCAAATAACTGACTTGGGACAAATGAGAAAGGTGCAGGCTGGAGATGAGAATTTCCTGGAAGTGCGACTTAGGGCTGTGGAAGTAGATGAGTTCTAAGAAAAATGTAGAGAGCAAAACAAAACACTTGTGGAGGATCACTAACTTCCACTACAGTTGGAAGGTGACAGGTGAAATTGTTACCAAGCTCAGATCAGGTTGCTCACCATTCGAAAATCAACCCAAGAGAGACACAAGTTTTGGTGGAAAAGAAAGTTGCTTTTAATCAGAAAGCTACAGATCTGAGGAAAATTGGATTTGTGTACCACTTAAACCAACTCCAAAGATTCTACTTATTCATGAAAATTTTTAAAGGGCAAGGAGAAATAATCTCAGTTAATCATTGAGACAGGGAATGAGACTCATCCTTATCCCCCACTGCGTGCAGGCTTGTCAACTTACTGTGTTCTTCCTCTAGATATAATCTTGTTCACACAGTTTTTTCATGAGATTGCTGAAGGGGCAGCTAAGAAAGACATCTAGTTATCTGTTAATTACTTATTCCTTATTTCTACTTTTTTGACCTATGGAGAGAACTGACAATTTAGCAAGGTATCATGTGATCAAAAGATTTGAAAGAAAAAAAGAAAAAAAAAAGATTTGAAAGGTGTACTTGGACCAGAGATGAGTAAAGCTTGGGGGGATGTGATTGATTACATTGAAGTGCAGTTGATTTATAATGTTGTATTTGTTTCAGGAGTATAGCAAAGTGATTCAGTCATACATCTATATGTATATTTTTTTTCTTTCAGATTCTTTTCCCTCATAGGTTATTACAAAATATTGAATGCAGTTCCCTATGTTATACAGTAGGTCCTTGTTAGTTATCTATTTTATTTATAGTAGGGGGTATATGTTAATCCCAAACTCCTAATTTATCCGACACCCCCCCCACAACTTTCTCCTTTAGTAACCATAAGTGTTTTCTATGTCTATAGGTTTATTTCTGTTTTGTAGAAACATTCATTTGTATCTTTTCTTTTAGATTCCACATCTAAGTCCTATCCCATGGTATTTGTCTTGCTTTGTCTGGCTTACTTCACTTAGCATAATTTCTAGGTCTATCCATGTTGCTGCCAGTGACGTTATGTCACTCTGTGGTTGAGTAATGTTCCATTGGATATATGTATCACATCTTCTTTATTCATTCATTCATCAGTGGTTGTTTCCATGTCTTGGCTACAGTGGACACTGAGGTACAGGTATGACACTGAGTGGACACTGAGGTACTTGGCTACAGTGGACACTGAGGTAAAGGTATGATTTTCTCTGGAAAGGTATGATTAGGGATAGGTTTGCTGGATCATACGGTTGTTCTGTTTTTTTTGTTTGTTTGTTTGTTTGTTTTACTTTTTAAGGAACCTCCATACTGTTTGCCATAGTGGCTATGCCAATTTGCATTTCCACCAACAGTATAGGAGAAGTGCCTGATTTAAAAGTTAGTTACACGATGACCCTATATGGAAAACAGAAAAAGAGACACAGTCAATATGCCAGCAAGTTTGGAAAACTCAGCAGTGGCCACAGGACTGGAAAAGGTCAGTTTTCATTCCAATCCAAAAGAAAGGCAATGCCAAAGAATGCACAATTGCACTCATCTCGCATGCTAGTAAAGTAATGTTCAAAATTCTCCAAGCCAGGCTTCAACAGTACATGAACCATGAACTTCCAGATGTTCAAGCTGGATTTAGAAAAGGCAGAGGAACCAGAGATCGAATTGCCAACATCCGTTGGATCATCGAAAAAGCAAGAGCGTTCCAGAAAAGCATCTATCTCTGCTTTACAGACTATGCCAAAACCTTTGACTGTGGGTCACCACAAACTGTATAAATTTCTTCATGAGATGGGAATACCAGGACCACCTGACCTGCCTCTTGAGAAACCTGTATGCAGGTCAGAAGCAACAGTTAGAACTGGACATGGAACAAAAGACTGGTTCCAAATCCGGAAAGGAGTCCGTCAAGTCTGTATACTGTCACACTGCTTATTTAACTTATAGAGAGAGTACATTGTGAGAAATGCTGGGCTGGAAAAAGCAGAAGCTGGTATCAAGATTTTCAGGAGAAATATCAATAACCTCAGATATGCAAATGACACCACCCTTATGGCAGAAAGCAAAGAACTAAAGAGGTCCTGATGAAAGTGAAAGAGGAGAGTGAAAAAGTTGGCTCAAAGCTCAACATTCAGAAAACTAAGATCATGGCATCTGGTCCCAACAGTTCAGTTCAGTTCAGTTCAGTCGCTCAGTCGTGTCCAGCTCTTTTCAACCCCATGAATTGCAGCACGCCAGGCCTCCCTGTCCATCACCAACTCCCAGAGTCTACCCAAATCCATGCCCATCAAGTTGGCAATGCCATCCAGCCATCTCATCCTCTGTCGTCCCCTTCCTCTCCTGCCCTCAATCCTTTCCAGCATCAGGGTCTTTTCCAATGAGTCAACTCTTCACATGAGGTGGCCAAAGTATCGGAGTTTCAGCTTCAACATCAGTCCTTCCAATGAACACCCAGGACTGATCTCCTTTAGGATGGACTGGTTGGATCTTCTTGCATGGCTGCAATCACACTTCATGGCAAATAGAAGGGGAAACAGTGGAAACAGTGACAGACTTTATTTCTTGGGCCCCAAATTCACTGCAGATGGTGACTGCAGCCATGGAATTAAAAGACACTTACTCCTTGGAAGAAAAGTTATGACCAACCTAGAGAGCATATTAAAAAGCAGAGACATTACTTTGCTGACAAAGGTCCATGTAGTCAAAGCTATGGTTTTTCCAATAGTCATGTATGGATGTGAGAGTTGGACTGTGAAGAAAGCTGAGTGCCGAAGAACTGATGCTTTTGAACTGTGGTGTTGGAGAAGATTCTTGAGAGTCCCTTATACTGCAAAGACGTCCAACCAGTCCATCCTAAAGGAAATCAGTCCTGAATATTCATTGGAAGGACTGATGCTCAAGCTGCAACTCCAGTACTTTGGCCACCTGGTGCGAAGAACTGACTCATCATAAAAGACCCCAATGCTAGAAAGATTGAAGGCGGGAGGATAAGGGGATGACAGAGGAGGAGATGGTTGGATGGCATCACTGATTCAGTGGACATAAGTTTGAGTAAACTCTAGGAGTTGGTGATGAACAGGGAAGCCTGGCATGCTGCAGTCCAAGGAGTCTCAAAGAGTTGGACATGACTGAGCGACTGAACTGAACTGAAAAGAGACACAGATGTAAAGAACAGAATTTTGGACTATGTGAGAGAAGGACAGGGTGGAATGATTTGAGAGAATAGCACTGAAACATGTATATTACCATATAGATGACCAGTGCAAGTTCGATGCATGAAGCAGGGCACTTAAAGCCGGTGCCCTGGGACAACCTAGAGGGATGGGATAGGGAGGGAGGTGGGGGGCGGGTTCAGGATGGGGGACATATGTACACTAATGGCTGATTCATACTGATGTATGGTAAAAACCACCACAATATTGTAAAGTAATTAGCCTCCAATTAATTTTTTAATTAATTTATTTTATTTTATTTTTAAACTTTACAATATTGTATTAGTTTTGCCAAATATCAAAATGAATCCGCCACAGGTATACCTGTGTTCCCCATCCTGAACCCTACTCCCTCCTCCCTCCTCCTTCCCCATACCATCCCTCTGGGTCATCCCAGTGCACCAGCCCCAAACATCCAGCATCGTGCATCGAACCTGGACTGGCGACTCATTTCATACATGATATTATACATGTTTCAATGCTATTCTCCAAAATCTCCCCACCCTCTCCCTCTCCCACAGAGGCCATAAGACTGATCTATACATCAGTGTCTCTTTTGCTGTCTCGTACACAGGGTTATTGTTACCATCCTTCTAAATTCCATATATATGCATTAGTATACTGTATTGGTATTTTTCTTTCTGGCTTACTTCACTCTGTATAATAGGTTCCAGTTTCATCCATCTCATTAGAACTAATTCAAATGTATTCTTTTTAATGTCTGAGTAATACTCCATTGCGTATATGTGCCACGGCTTTCTTATCCATTCATCTGCTGATGGGCATCTAGGTTGCTTCCATGTCCTGGCTATAATAAACAGTGCTGCGATGAACATTGGGGTACACGTGTCTCTTTCCCTTCTGGTTTCCTCAGTGTGTATGCCCAGCAGTGGGATTGCTGGGTCATAAGGCAGTTCTATTTCCAGTTTTTTAAGGAATCTCCACACTGTTCTCCATAGTGGCTGTACTAGTTTGCATTCCCACCAACAGTGTAAGAGAGTTCCCTTTTCTCCACACCCTCTCCAGCATTTATTGCTTGTAGACTTATGGATTGCAGCCATTCTTATTGGTGTGAAATGGTACCTCCTAGTGGTTTTGATTTGCATTTCTCTGATAATGAGTGATGTTGAGCATCTTTTCATGTGTTTGTTAGCCATCTGTATGTCTTCTTTGGAGAAATGTCTATTTAGTTCTTTGGCCCATTTTTTGATTGGGTCGTTTATTTTTCTGGAGTTGAGCTGTAGGAGTTGCTTGTATATTTTAGAGATTAGTTGTTTGTCAGTTGCTTCATTTGATATTATTTTCTCCCATTCTGAAGACTGCCTTTTCACCTTGCTAATAGTTTCCTTTGTTGTGCAGAAGCTTTTAAGTTTAATTAGGTCCCATTTGTTTATTTTTGCTTTTATTCCCAATATTCTGGGAGGTGGGTCATAGAGGATCCTGCTGTGATGTATGTCGGAGAGTGTTTTGCCTATGTTCTCCTCTAGGAGTTTTATAGTTTCTGGTCTTACGTTGAGATCTTTAATCCATTTTGAGTTTATTTTTGTGTATGGTGTTAGAAAGTGTTCTAGTTTCATTCTTTTACAAGTGGTTGACCAGTTTTCCCAGCACTGCTTGTTAAAGAGATTGTCTTTAATCCATTGTATATTCTTACCTCCTTTGTCAAAGATAAGGTGTCCATATGTGCGTGGATTTATCTCTGGGCTTTCTATTTTGTTCCATTGATCAATATTTCTGTCTTTGTGCCAGTACCATACTGTCTTGATAACTGTGGCTTTGTAATACAGCCTGAAGTCAGGTAGGTTGATTCCTCCAGTTCCATTCTTCTTTCTCAAGATCGCTTTGGCTATCTGAGGTTTTTTGTATTTCCATACAAACTGTGAAATTATTTGTTCTAGCTCTGTGAAGAATACCGTTGGTAGCTTGATAGGGATGGCATTGAATCTATAAATTGCTTTGGGTAGTATACTCATTTTCACTATGTTGATTCTTCCAATCCATGAACATGGTATATTTGTCCATCTATTAGTGTCCTCTTTGATTTCTTTCACCAGTGTTTTATAGTTTTCTATATATAGGTCTTTAGTTTCTTTAGGTAGATATATTCCTAAGTATTTTATTCTTTCCGTTGCAATGGTGAATGGAATTGTTTCCTTAATTTCTCTTTCTGTTTTCTCATTATTAGTGTATAGGAATGCAAGGGATTTCTGTGTGTGGATTTTATATCCTGCAACTTTACTATAATCATTGATTAGTTCTAGTAATTTTCTGGTGGAGTCTTTAGGGTTTTCTATGTAAAGGATCATGTCATCTGCAAACAGTGAGAGTTTTACTTCTTCTTTTCCAATTTGGATTCCTTTTATTTCTTTTTCTGCTCTGATTGCTGTGGCCAAAACTTCCAAAACTATGTTGAATAGTAATGGTGAAAGTGGGCACCCTTGTCTTGTTCCTGACTTTAGAGGAAATGCTTTCAATTTTTCACCATTGAGGATAATGTTTGCTGTGGGTTTGTCATATATAGCTTTTAGTATGTTGAGGTATGTTCCTTCTATTCCTGCTTTCTGGAGAGTTCTTATCATAAATGGATGTTGAATTTTGTCAAAGGCTTTCTCTGCATCTATTGAGATAATCATATGGTTTTTGTTTTTCAATTTGTTAATGTGGTGTATAACATTGATTTGTGGATATTGAAGAATCCTTGCATCCCTGGGATAAAGCCCACTTGGTCATGGTGTATGATCTTTTTAATGTGTTGTTGGATTCTGATTGCTAGAATTTTGTTAAGGATTTTTGCATCTATGTTCATCAGTGATATTGGCCTGTGGTTTTCTTTTTTTGTGGGATCTTGGTCAGGTTTTGGTATTAGGGTGATGGTGGCCTCATAGAATGAGTTTGGAAGTTTACCTTCCTCTGCAATTTTCTGGAAGAGTTTGAGCAGGATAGGTGTTAGCTCTTCTCTAAATTTTTGGTAGAATTCAGCTGTGAAGCCGTCTGGACCTGGGCTTTTGTTTGCTGGAAGATTTTTGATTACAGTTTCAATTTCTGTGCTTGTGATGGGTCTGTTAAGATTTTCTATTTCTTCCTGGTCCAGTTTTGGAAAGTTTTACTTTTCTAAGAATTCATCCATTTCTTCCACGTTGTCCATTTTATTAGCATATAATTGTTGATAGTAGTCTCTTATGATCCTTTGTATTTCTGTGCTGTCTGTTGTGATCTCTCCATTTTCATTTCTAATTTTATTGATTTGATTTTTCTCCCTTTGTTTCTTGATGAGTCTGGCTAATGGTTTGTCAATTTTATTTATCCTTTCAAAGAACCAGCTTTTGGCTTTGTTGATTTTTGCTATGGTCTCTTTTGTTTCTTTTGCATTTATTTCTGCCCTAATTTTTACGATTTCTTTCCTTCTACTAACCCTGGGGTTCTTCATTTCTTCCTTTTCTAGTTGCTTTAGGTGTAGGGTTAGGTTACTTATTTGACTTTTTTCTTGTTTCTTGAGGTATGCCTGTATTGCTATGAACCTTCCCCTTAGGACTGCTTTTACAGTGTCCCACAGGTTTTTGGTTGTTGTGTTTTCATTTTCATTAGTTTCTATGCAAATTTTTATTTCTTTTTTTATTTCTTCTGTGATTTGTTGATTATTCAGCAGCGTGTTGTTCATCCTCCATATGTTGGAATTTTTAATAGTTTTTCTCCTGTAATTGAGATCTAATCTTACTGCATTGCGGTCAGAAAAGATGCTTGGAATGATTTCTATTTTTTTGAATTTACCAAGGCTAGATTTATGGCCCAGGATGTGATCTATCCTGGAGAAGGTTCCATGTGCGCTTGAGAAAAAGGTGAAATTCATTGTTTTGGGATGAAATGTCCTATAGATATCAATTAGGTCTAACTGGTCTATTGTATCGTTTAACGTTTGTGTTTCCTTGTTAATTTTCTGTTTAGTTGATCTATCCATAGGTGTGAGTGGGGTATTAAAGTCTCCCACTATTATTGTGTTATTGTTAATTTCTCCTTTCATACTTGTTAGCATTTGTCTTACATATTGTAGCGCTCCCATGTTGGGTGCATATATATTTATAATTGTTATATCTTCTTCTTGGATTGATCCTTTGATCATTATGTAGTGACCATCTTTGTCTCTTTTCACAGCCTTTGTTTTAAAGTCTATTTTATCTGATATAAGTATTGCTCCTCCTACTTTCTTTTGGTCCCTATTTGCATGGAAAATCTTTTTCCAGCCCTTCACTTTCAGTCTGTATGTGTCCCCTGTTTTGAAGTGGGTCTCTTGTAGACAACATATGTAGGGGTCTTGTTTTTGTATCCATTCAGCCACTCTTTGTCTTTTGGTTGGGGCATTCAACCCATTTACATTTAAGGTAATTATTGATAAGTATGATCCTGTTGCCATTTACTTTATTGTACCGTTTTTGTGTTTCCTGTCTAGAGAATATCCTTTAGTATTTGTTGGAGAGCTGGTTTGGTGGTGCTGAATTCTCTCAGCTTTTGCTTGTCTGAGAAGCTTTTGATTTCTCCTTCATACTTGAATGAGATCCTTGCTGGGTACAATAATCTGGGCTGTAGGTTATTTTCTTTAATCACTTTAAGTATGTCTTGCCATTCCCTCCTGGCTTGAAGAGTTTCTATTGAAAGATCAGCTGTTATCCGTATGGGAATTCCCTTGTGTGTTATTTGTTGTTTTTCCCTTGCTGCTTTTAATATTTGTTCTTTGTGTTTGATCTTTGTTAATTTGATTAATATGTGTCTTGGGGTGTTTCGCCTTGGGTTTATCCTGTTTGGGACTCTCTGGGTTTCTTGGACTTCAGTGATTATTTCCTTCCCCATTTTAGGGAAGTTTTCAACTATTATCTCCTCAAGTATTTTCTCATGGTCTTTCTTTTTGTCTTCTTCTTCTGGGACCCCTATGATTCGAATGTTGTGGCATTTAATATTGTCCTGGAGGTCTCTGAGATTGTCCTCATTTCTTTTAATTCGTTTTTCTTTTATCCTCTCTGATTCATTTATTTCTACCATTCTATCTTCTAATTCACTAATCCTATCTTCTGCCTCTGTTATTCTACTATTTGTTGCCTCCAGAGTGTTTTTAATTTCATTTATTGCATTATTCATTTTATATTGACTCTCTTTTATTTTTTCTTGGTCCTTGTTAAACCTTTCTTGCATCGCCTCAATCTTTGTCTCCAAGCTATTTATCTGTGATTCCATTTTGATTTCAAGATTTTGGATCAATTTCACTATCATTATTTGAAATTCTTTATCAGGTAGATTCCCTATCTCTTCCTCTTTGGTTTGGTTTGGTGGGCATTTATCCTGTTCCTTTATCTGCTGGCTATTCCTCTGTCTCTTCATCTTGTTTAAATTGCTGAGTTTGGGGTGTCTTTTCTGTATTCTGGCAGTTTGTGGAGTTCTCTTTATTGTGGCATTTCCTCTCTCTGTGTGGGTTTGTACAGGTGGCTTGTCAAGGTTTCTTGGTTAGGGAAGCTTGTGTCGGTGTTCTGGTGAGTGGAGCTGTATTTCTTCTCTCTGGAGTGCAATGAAATGTCCAGTAATGAGTTATGGGATGTCTATGGTTTTGGGGTGACTTTGGGCTGCCTGTATCTTGGAGCTCAGTGCTGTGTTCCATGCTGCTGGAGAATTTGCTTGGTATGTCTTGCCCTGAAACTTGTTTCACCCAGAGAGGTTTACAGCATTATATGGAGAAGAGAAGAGTGAGGAGGGAGTTAGAGGTGACCCGAATGAGATGAGGTGGGAGTCAATAGAGGAGAGAGTGGGGTATTCAGTAATCTCTTCCTTATGTGCACTCCACAACTGGACTGCTCAGAGTTGTTCACAGAGTTATACAGAGAAGAGAAGAAGGAGGAAGGTGGCAGAGGTGGCCAGGAGGATAAATGGGGGGAATGAAAAGGAGGGAGACAGATCCAGCCAGTAATCATTTCCCTAAGTGTTCTCCACCGTCTGGAACACACAGAAATTCACAGAGTTGGGTAGAGTAGAGAGGGGTTAGGGAGGAGACACAGGCGACCTAGTGGAGAAAAAGGAGAGTCCAAAGAGAGAGAGAGCAGTTAAGCCAGTAATCTCGCTCCCTAGTGAAAAATGGGTACTGAAGATTGGGGTCTTAAAGATACAAAATTGGTAACAAATACATAAAAGCAAAAATTAAAAATCTAGAGTAGAGTTTGGAATTTCAAAAATACAATGTTAAGAAGGAAAAGAAAGAGAGAAAAAATGAACAAACAAAAACAAACAAGGTCACAAAAATTATACAGAAAATATAGGTACAGAATTGATAACTAATACCAAAAAGCAAAAGTTAAAAATCTAGAGTAGAGTTTGGAATTTCAAAAATACAAGTTAAAAAAAGAAGAAGAAAAAGAAAGAGAAAAAAAAACAAACAAGAACAAACAAGGTCGCATAAATTATAAAAAAAGTACAGGTACAAAATGGATAAGAAATACCAAAAAGCATAAATTAAAAATCTAGAGTAGAGTTTGGAATTTCAGATATACAATGTTATTTAAAAGAAGAAGAGAAAGAAACAGAGAAAAAGAAAAAAGAAAAAAGGGTCACAGAAATTATATAAAAACAAAAACAAAAACTATAGGTACAAAATTGATAACAAATACCAAAAAGCATAAATTGAAAATCTAGAGTAGAGTTTGGAATTTCAGATATACAATGTTATTTAAAAGAAGAAGAGAAAGAAACAGAGAAAAATAAAAAGAAAAAAATAAAAAAGGGTCACAGAAATTATATAAAAACAAAAACAAAAGCAAACTATAGGTACAAAATTGATAACAAATACTAAAAAGCTAAAATTAAAAATCTAGAGTAGAGTTTGGAATTTCAAAAATACAATGTTAAAGAAAAGAAAAAAAGGTCAAAAAATTATTAAAAAATATATAAATATATGAAGTTTGCTTTAAAAAAAATAGGGTCTTCTTTTTTTTTTTTTTTGCAAAGTAATCGGTTATAAAGTGGAAATTAAAGGAATAATAGAGGACTTAAAATTTTTTTAATTAAAAAAAATATAATTAAAAAAAAAGAAAGAAAGAATGATCGTACAAATAGTAAAAATATATCTAGGACTTTTTCCAGTTTTGTTGTGAGTATTGTGGGTTCAGTTCATTTTTGGCTAGGTCCTTGGTCCAACTTATATTTCTCAAGATCTATAGGCCCCTTCCTATGTAGATGGTAGTAACCACAGGGTTTCAATCTATTGCCTGTAGCTTCCAAGGCGGTTCCCTCTGTTATAGCTTCTCCTGTTTGCTGGTCTCTTCAGTGTCTGGTTTCCGCCCTGACACAAAGGGGACAGTGGGGGACACTTTTTTTTTTTTTTTTAGGCTCACTTGTTCAGTCGCGCTGAGGGGAGGTAGGGAGGGATGCTGCAAACAAATAACACTGGCGTGTGCTCGCAGTGCCTCAGCCACACTGGGTCTGCCCCCTGTTCATGTGCCTGTTCACGGCACATGTAGCCTCTCTGCCCACGCTGCTCAGGCTCTAGGTTGCTCCGCCGGGAACCATCAGCAGCCGGCCCTGGGCTGCCTGTACTTCCCAGATCCAAGCCGCTCAGGTTCAGGCACTCGGGTAGTCCTCACAGGCACATACTCTCGGTTGGGCCTGCGTTTTGTGCCCTTCCCAGATCCGAGCAGCTCAGGAGATGAGGTGTTTTGCGTGCGTGATTGCTGCGACTTATCGCCTCCCCACCGCTCGGTTATCTAGTTGTGCACCGGCACACCTTCTCAGGCAGATGTTGACCATCCAGACCCCCAAGAAGTTTTAGTTAGCAAAGAAGCCTGCTTACAGTTTTATAGACAATGTCTCTCTGGGGCTGCGATTGTCCCCTTCCGGCTCTGGCTGCCTATCACCGGAGGGGGATGGTCTGCCACCAGCTAGCTCTGTTCAGTCCTTTGTTCCGTGCGCGGGCCTGGTGGTGTCATAGGTTAGGGCTGGCTTTTTGTGTGGTAGATATCCCACAGTCTGGTTTGCTAGCCCAAATTATTTCGCTCAGATAGCGCTCGGGGTATTCAGGCCAGATTCCTGCAATGCAGCCCGCGCCACACCTCCCTGCCCAACCCCCGCTTGCTAATGGCGGATGCAGGCGTCTGCGCTGCTTCTCCGCTGGGGGAGTTACCATGGGGCTAGCAATGTGCGGGTTTTAATTATTTATTTTTCCTCCCTGTTAAGTTGCCCTCTGTGCTTCCAAGGCTCAGCACAGATTCGGCAGTGAGAAGGTTTCCTGGTGTTTGGAAACTTCTCTCTTTTTAAGACTCCCTTCCCGGGACGGAACTCCGTCCCTCCCTCTTTTGTCCCTTTTTTTGTCTTTTACATTTTTTCCTACCTCCTTTCGAAGACTTGGGTTGCTTTTCTGGGTGCCTGATGTGCTCTGCCGGCATTCAGAAGTTGTTTTGTGGAATTTACTCGGAGTTTAAATGTTCTTTTGATGAATTTGTAGGGGAGAAAGTGTTCTCCCCATCCTACTCCTCTGCCATCTTAGCTCCTCCTCTAATTATTTTTTTAAGTTTGTTACAATGTAGCTTTGCTGAAATAACAAGAAAAGGAATTTTTTTGTTGAGGGTGGTTTCCTGCAAAAAGCTGCTTACAAATAGGGGTTAGTGAAGGGACAATCAGCAGAAGCTAGGTGTAGGAGAGAAATGCAAAGAACTATTTCTCAGAAAGGCAATGTCAAGTTCTGAGTTGCCATCCATATATTAACTATTTCATAAGTAACTATTGTCTGAGCTAGACACTATGCTGGTCCTGGGAACTGAACGACTGAATACACAAATGAACAATGACCCAGTTCAGTTCAGTCGCTCAGTTGTGTCCAACTCTTTGAGACCCCATGGACTGCAGCATGCCAGGCTTCCCTACCCTTCACTAACTCCCAGAGCTTGCTTAAACTCATCCATTGAGTCGGTGATGCCATCCAACCATGTCATCCTGTCATCCCCTTCTCCTCCTGCCTTTAATCTTTCTCAGCATTGGGGTCTTTTCTAAAGAGTCAGTTCTTCACATCAGGTGGCCAAAGTATTGGAGTTTCAGCTTCAGCATCAGTCCCTTCAATGAATATGACTAGTGTGAAACTGAAAGTCACTCAGTTGTGTCCAATTTTTTGCAACCCCGTGGACTATACAGTCCATGGAATTCTCTAGGCCAGAATACTGGAGTAGGTATTCTTTCCCTTCTCCAGGGGATCTTCCCAACCCAGGGATCGAACTCAGGTCTTCTGCATTGCAGGCAGATTCTTTACCAGTTGAGCCAAAGTGGTTTGACTTTTTGAACTGGTTATTGAAGATAGTTTTTCCAGTAGTCATGTGTGGATGTGAAAGTTGGACTATAAACAAAACTGAGCACCAAAGAATTGATGCTTTCAAACTGTGGTGTTGGAGAAGACGCTTGAGAGTCCCTTGGACTGCAAGAAGATCCAACCAGTCCATCCTAAAGGAAATCAGTCCTGAATATTCCTTGGAAGGACTGATGTTGAAGCTCAAACTCCAATACTTTGGCCACCTGATGCAAAGAGCTGACTCATTTGAAAAGATCCTGATGCAAGGGAAAGATTGAAAGCAGGAGAAGGGGACGACAGAGAATGAGATGGTTGGATGGCATCACCAACTCAATGGACATGAGTTTGAGTATACTCCAGGAATTGGTGATGGACAGTGCCGGGAGCCAGCACGGGAGTTCCCACCCATGACAAGGTCATGCAGGAGAGCCCTGACGGGCAAGGCGAGTCAGGGCTCGAGGGCCCCCCCCGGATCTGCCTGAGCGTCTACCCCAAAACCAGAATCTGTTTTACTATTTTACGACTTTCATCAACTCCTCTGACATTAACGGGGTGCTATCCCCGACCACCTTTCTCTGAAGGGAATCAACTTAGAGCTCTAGTTAATTAGCCTCCTGGGCATAATAGGAGTGTTTCAATCCAAACCCCTCAGATGGCTCTCTAACTTGCCTGACAGGTTTACCTGGACTCCTACAGCTATGCATACGATTGTTTACAGCCTCCCAACCGCAAGAGGCATGGGAAGCTTAAGATATTCAAATAGTATAGAGCCTCTCGGAGAGTTAGAAATTGTTAGAATAGAACTAATAGAAGATTTCATCGTTGAGCCAATGCTTGCTGCCAAGTTTCCACATCCCCTGTATTGTATCCTTGCAAGTGTATTAATTAATACAGTTGGTATATAGAAAAAATAAGTAGTGGCCTTGGTTTTAACAACTTTAGACCCTTAAGGTAATAAATTCTTTCCTTTGTTGTAAGCCCACTGCACCTTTGCCCTATAGGAATGCAACTTTATCTAACACCTTCGGAGGATGGTGCCAAACCTTAAAATAATTACTCTTAGAGAAAATAAGTCTTATGGTTGACACACCTTTATCAGAGTCATAAAATGTTAACAGGCCTTCTGGCCAGAAGATGATCTGGCCAGAATCACCTAAACCATTTGTATACGATAAGTTTGCAGAAAAGAAAGCCTGGTCTCAATAAGGATCTAAGACTACTGACTGCATGATTTTACACCCCCTATTATCCTCTACGGAGAAGGCAATGGCAACCTACTCCAGTACTCTTGCCTGGAAAATCCCATGGATGGAAGAGCCTGGTAGGCTGCAGTCCATGGGGTCGCTAAGAGTTGGGCACGACTGAGCGACTTCACTTTCACTTTTCACTTTCATGCATTGGAGAAGGAAATGGCAACCCACTCCAGTGTTCTTGCCTGGAGAATCCCAGGGATGGGGGAGCCTGGTGCGCTGCCGTCTATGGGGTTGCACAGAGTCGGACACGACTGAAGTGACTTAGCAGCAGCAGTAGCAGCAGCATTATCCTCTATGCACAACTTAAGGTATATAAGCTCCCTTTGAAAATAAAGCTATGGGCCTTGCTCAAAGCTTGGTCTCCCCGTGTTGTTCTTTCTTGCTTCCTTTTCTCTCCTTTTCTTCTCTGTTCTTCCTTCAGGGTGACTGACTTGGAGCGTGGGGGCTCTCTGAGACCACTTACTTGCTTGGGCTTCTAAGACCCACTCAAGAAGGTGCCTAAGGTGGGGCACCTTCCGCTATTCGAGAGGGCGCCTGTGGCCTCCGTGGTCAGAGCAAACCTGGTGTGACAGGTTTTATTAGTTTCCCACATAAACCAGTTAGTTCACCTCTGTCTCTTTTTCCTTTTATCTATTCTTTTTGCCAACGCTGTCCTCCCGAGGGAATCCCTGGATCCAACCGGGGCTGGACCCCGGTAGGATAGGGAGGCCTGGCATGCTGCAGTCCTTTGCAACTCCAATGGAGTTGCAAAGAGTTGGACATGACTGAGTGACTGAACGGAACTGAACTGAATTGCAGATAGTAGGTTGGCCTCCTGGGCTGGTTGTTACAGGCTATGGGGCAGTGTTACAGGCAGTGCAACAACCAGCCCAGGAAGCCAACCTACTTCTGCAATAACCAGTTTTGTTTTGTTTTGTTTTTGTTGTTGTTGTTGTTTTAATTTTATGTATTTATTTATGGCTGCACTGGGTCTTTGTTGCTGTGTACGGGCTTTCTCTAGTTGCAGCAATGGGGGATACTCTCTATGTTGTGGTACATGCAACTCTGATTGCCATAGCTTCTCTTGTTTTGGAGCGTGGGCTCCAGGGTGCACGGGCTTCACTAGTTGCGGTTCATGGGCTCCAGAGTGCAGGCTTAGTAGTTGTGGCGCTTAGTCACCTTGCAGCATGAGGAATCTTCCTGGACCAGGGGTCGAACCCCTGGCCCCTTCTTTGGCAGGTGGATTCTTTACCATTGGACTATCAGGGAAGTCCCAGGCTCTGATTTATTTGATCCAAGGGTGAACTTTGGAAGGAAGGAGCAATTTTCCCTGAGGTGGATCCTGGTGCCTCAACAGAGAGCTCCAGGAAGCCACATCATAGATGGGGACAAAGAGACCCAGAGAGAAAGGACCCATTTCTCATCAATGGCTAAGTTTGGAGTTTATCATCTGTTCAGTTCAGTTCAGTCACTCAGTCATGTCCGACTCTGCGATCCCATGAACTGCAGCATGCCAGGCCTCCCTGTCCATCACCAACTCCCAGAGTTCACTCAAACTCAAGTCCATCGAGTCGGTGATGCCATTCAGCCATCTCATCCTCTGTCGTCCCCTTCTCCCCTTCTGCTACCCCCAATCCGTCCCAGCATCAGAGTCTTTTCCAATGAGTCAACTCTTCGCATGAGGTGGCCAAAGTACTGGAGTTTCAGCTTTAGCATCATTCCTTCCAAAGAACACCTAGGACTGGTCTCCTTTAGAATGGACTGGTTGGATCTCCTTGCAGTCCAAGGAACTCTCAAGAGTCTTCTCCAACACCACAGTTATCATCTGTGGACTTATGTAAAATGTGAGTTTTTTCCCCTTCGAGAACATCAATAGCCACAGCAAGGCATTAAATAATACATGTTTGCTATGTATTCATTATTAAGTAAGAGGTAGTACCTCACCCAGTTCCAACCCATTTCTCAGCCTTGTTCCTCCTGGGAGGCTCAGAGGTGAGGCAGAAATATTTGTCTTGGATATGAGAGTTTTAAAAATAACTGAAAAATTGATGTGTGAAAGAAATGAGTAAGATGAAAGTTTGAGTGAGCATTATAATAGTTTTGGTGGAACTTTCTGAAACCAGTAGCTGTAAAGTAGGACTTATAGATTTACTAATATTTTTAAAAGCAAAATAAAAAAGGGATTTTAAAAATACTGTACACAAAATTAAGACATGAAAAATAGAGGTAAGTATCTACAACAAATACCCATAGATGTTACCATTTCTAATATAGCAAGAATCTTTAAAAATCAGTTTAAAAATATGACCACTCCAATTGAAATATGGGCAAAGGATTTTTATAGATAATTCACATTTAAAATAAAATATAAACTCCTTACTATGGCTTTATAGGTTCTATGAATCTTCATTGCCTAGCTCTCTGAGTTCAGATCCTAAAATTTTCTCTCCTGCTAACCACTGTATAGCCACATGAGGTTTCTTCTAGTCCTCAAATGAGCTAAACTCATCCCTACCTTAGACTATTTACACTTGCTGTTTCCTATTTCTGTTAAGTTTTTGTCCCATATCTTTGCATGCCTACTTCCTTCTCATAATTTGGGTTATAGCTCAAGTATCACATCTTCAGAAAAACCTTCAGCAATTACCTACATTAGGAAAGTCCCCATACCAAGTCCTTCTTTGTCACATCGTCTTGTCTTTATTTTTTATAGGTTGTGTCAATCTGCAATTGTGTGTGTGTGTGAGTGTGTGTGTGTGTGTGAGTGTGTGCTCTATCTCCCCCAACTCTCATTAGAAGGCAGACTTCATAAGGGAACAGCCACCTGACTCTATTGCAGTATCCCCAGCACATAAAACATTTCCTGGTGTATAGTAAAAGCTCAAATGACTGAAAGAATGAAGAAAAATGGTCAATAAATATGAACAAAGTTTTGATTCGATGGGTAATCAAAGAAATGTAAATTGAAACAATGAGAACCAATTGGGTTGAAAATTAAAAAGAATACGAAGAGGGTTTGGATAGGAGGAGGATTAAAACAATGAGATCTTTTTAACCAATTGGATTGATAATTAAAAAGAATATGAAGAGGGTTTGGATAGGAGGGGGAGGGAGGCTCAACAGGGAGGATATACATATATATATATATATATATATATATATATATATATATAACTGATTCACATTGTTGTACAGAAACCAACACAACTTTGTAAAGCAATTAGCCTCCAATTAAATAAAATTTTAAAAAATATGATACTGTTTGCTGGTGGGAATATAAATTGGTTGATACTTTATGGGTGATAAATTGGTAAAAAGCGTCAAATTTTAAAGTCTTTGAGCCACAATTCTATTTCTATGAAGAGTCCTGAAAGAAGATTATTTCTGCTTCAGACCTAGGTAATAAACTCAATTTATTACTAAGGTAATAAACTCAAGAAGCTCAATGAATCCCCAACACAAGAAACATGAAGATAACACCAAAGCAAATCATAATAAAATTGCTCAAAATCTTGTATAAAGAGAAAATTTTAACAGCCAGAGGAAAAGAGATTCAATATCTTCAGAAGAACAAAATTAAGGATGACAGCATATTTTTCATTGGAAACAATGCAGAGAGATGATAGTGGAGCAACATCTTTAAAGTACTGAAAGAAAACTGTCAACCTACAATTCTATAGGGCTTCCCAGGTGGCTCAGTCGTAAGGAATCCACCTGCAATGCAGGAAATTTGGGTTCAATCCCTGGTTGGGAAGATCCCCTGGAGAAGGGAATGGCAACCCACTCCAGTATTCTTGCCTGGGAAATCCCATGGACAGGAGAGCCTGGCAGGCTATAGTACATGGGATCGCAAAAGAATCAGACATGACTTAGCAGCTAAACAATAACACAATTCTACACTTACAAAAAAAAATCTGGTTTGGGTTGACTTATACTCGCCCTTTAGACTTTCCGGTGGCTCAGCAGTAAAGAATCCACCTGCAATTCAGGAGACGTGGGTTTGATCTTTGGATCCAGAAGATCCCCTGGAGGAGGGCACAGCAACCTACTCCAGTATTCTTGCCTGGAGAATCCCATGGACAGAGGAGCCTGGCAGGCTACAGTCCATAGTGTTGCATAGAGTTGGACACGACTGAAGCGAATGAGCATCCACGTGCACCACCCCCCACCTCCACATTCATAAGTTGAAGTTATAACCTCCAGTAGCTCAGAATGTCATTGTAGGTAGAGACCAGATATGATTAAAACAAACTGAGGTCATCTGAATAGTCCCTGTGTTGTGTGTCTTTAGACCCTGTGTGCTTAGTTGCTCTTTGTGACCCCATGCTCTGTAGCTCACCAGGCTCCTCTATTCATGGGATTCTCTAGGCAAGAATATGGAGTGGGTTGCCGTGCCCTCCTCCAGGGGATCTTCCCAACCCAGCGATCGAACCCAGGTCTCCCACATTACCAGTTGAGCTACTAGGGAAGCCCCAAAGTAGTTAGGCATTATACATTGGTGGAGAATCAAACCCAGGTCTCGTGCGTGGAAGGCAAGAATTCTACCACTGAACCACCAATGCTTTGCCTATTAGGGAATAGACCCTAATCCAATATAATTGTTGTCCTAAAAGAAAGAGAGATCAGGACACAGGTGCAGTATGAAAGCCAGCTATGTTGCAACAGTGAAAAGGCCAAGACAGGCCTCGGGAGAAACCTAACACCTTCATCTTGGACTTCTGCCCTCTAGAATTGAGGGAAAATAAATTTCTGCTGTTTGAGACACCAGTCCGGTTATTTTGTTATGGCAGCCCTAGAAAACTAATGTAACATCCTTTTAAAATGAAGACAAATTAGACTTCTTAGATATAAAATGTCTGAAAGCATTCATCACTAGCAGATCCAAACAATACAAAATATTAAGCAAGCAGAAGGAAAAAAATAAGTCAAAATGCAGATCTGTACAAAGGAATGTGGAACTTTGGAAAGATTAACTACATGAGTAGATAGGCAAGAACTTTAAAATTATTCACATTTCTTTAAAAGAGTATCAGTTGTTTAAACAGAATAATAAACATAATGTGGGGTTAATAATATATACAAAAGTAAAATATTTGACAACAGTAGTATAAAGGTTATATACTAGGAGAAGAAGTTGAAGGGGAGAAATCGGAGTATATTATTTTAAGGTTCTTATACCACAGTAAAATGGCATAATATGACCTACTGATTCTGGACCCAGCTTCAATGTGCGTGTGTGTAGTTTTTTCCATACCACCAAACAATTCTCCAACATTAGCTCCTTGTCCCACAATGCCATTCAATTAATAACACTGTACCTGGAGAAAGGCAAATATTACATCACTTATATGTGGATTCTAAAATATGAAAAAAATGAACTTATTTACAGAACAGAAACAGACTCACAGACATAGAAAACAAACTTATGGTTATCAAAGGGAAAAGGAGGGAGGGATAATCTGAGAATTGGGGCTTAACCCATCAGACTCACTCTCAGTTTCAGTCTTGCAGTCATGTCTGACTCTTTGTGACCCCACTGACTGGGGCCCTTCAAGCTCCTCTCTCCATGGAATTTCCCAAGCAAGAATACTGGAGTAGGTTGCCATTTCCTACTTTAGGGGATCTTCTTGACCCAGGGATCAAACCCATGCCTCTAGCATCTCCTGCATTGGCAGGTGGATTCTTTTACCACTAGGGCCACTTGGGAAGCCCAACAGATACAGACTATATATAGTCTGTAATACTATATATAGTCTTTTATATATAAAATACATAAACTGTAGAAGGACCTACTGTATAGCACAGGGAAGGATACTGAATATCTTGCAAAGTAATCTGAAAGTAATCTGCATCAGATTTTTAAAAATTTCAGATTTTACACCTGAAACATTGTAAATCAGTTATACTTCAATTTAAAAAAAAGAAAGAAATCAAAAACCAAAGGGAGAAAAAAAAAACACGTTTTTTAAAATTTATTTTTTATTTATTTGTTACTTTACAATATTGTATTGGTTTTGCCATACATCAACATGCATCCGCCATGGGCATTCTTAAAAAACTACTGTCTTGTCTGAGATTCAAAATATATGCCCTTTCCTCTTTCTTCCCTTTCTTTCTCATAGTCCTCTCTCTCTCACATCTCAAATACCCAACCTGATCCTCCCCTCAGAATCGTCAATCCCTACTACCCTTGTTGGACATCAGAATTCCATAGTCTCAGGCATTTGATGACTGTCAGTGGCTTGACCTGGCTTAACAGAATTGTGGGGTGAACTCTGGTCTTATCTTCTGGCTCTATAGGAAAGAGAGGAGGAGGGCAAGGGAGCTTTGGGGCAGTTAAATGCTGGGAAGATAGAACAGTGGGAGCAGGGTGAGTTTTTCACTCTAAGCTGCAGATATTTTTCCCCCCAAAGATATCTGAAATGAAACATATTTTACCAACACCCAGAGTCAATTCTTTCTTTAGACTTTCCTATTCCCAAAATGGGAAATTAGAGAAGTTTAAATTTCTTCTTGTGGCTTATTTCTTAGAAAACAATAATCCAGGCTATGGATACACACCCATCCCTCCTCACCCTGGTAACAAGCCAGAGACTTCTCTCACTGGCCGTGAGGGCGCCATAGCTTCATTCTGAACCTATGTTTCTCTTCTGAGCTCTGGAGTGAGGAAGACGGGGAAGATTTAATTGACTGTATCAACACCCTCCCCATCTAATCTGGATAAATTAAGGGCTCCGATCAATCACAAGAAAACCCACAGTGAATGTTGGCATGTGGATGGAGAGAACAGGGGGAAGACGGCTGGTTATCAGCCACCCTGGCTACTGCTGCTTTCTGCCCCATTGTCCAGACCAGGTGCCCAGTAGGAGGCAGCAGAACACATGTGAGTGGAGGAAGAAGATGCCCTGGAAGTAAAGACCACCCAAAGGAGAACAGAGGCTGTGTATCCCAAGCTTCCCGTAGCAAGGGAGTCAGCACCATCACTTGCCATTTGGCAGAGAGTCAAAGGCAATCAGGGAGTGGGAAAGCTCAACAATTAAAAAAAAAAAAAAAGTGTAGGGATAGCTTCAAGATTGGATGTTTTGATTGGCACTTTTGCTTGGGGAAGTGGGAGTTACAGAAGGAAAACATCTGTGTGATTGACTTGGGGAATTATGTGGCTTCCTATGCTTGTTCCAGAGTTGAAAATATTTATGAGTGAAAAATAAGAAAGTTGGGCATCATTGGCCAAGGCCTCACCACTCCGGGATGATTCTGCCAAGGCTGTGACTGAGCTTCCTGGGATGGAAGCTGCAGAGTTCTGTTGTAAGATATGATCTGACTGCTGTCTGCCTGTGTATTCAATCTCTTATCACGTAACCACCCTGCTCGGTCTGCCTTCTTGCAGCTTCTCAGGTGCCACCCATAAAAGGCTGACTTTTTGTCTTCAGATCCTAGACTTCTGTGGAGGGTTCCCATGATCAATCTTACATTAGTTACCTATTGCCATTAAGAAATGACCCCCAGTATTTAGTGATTTATACACTTATTATCACACAGTTTCTGTGGGTCAGGAATCCAAATGTGACTTAGCTGGTCCTCTGTGGTTCTCTCACAAGAATGCAATCAGGTGTGGGGGAGGAAGAAATTTTCCCCTGCCCTTCTAGATTCTTCTGGCTGGTCTAAGAATTAAGTTGACAGGAGGCAGATTAACAGGAGAAAGTCAAATGAAAGTTTAATAATATGTATTCATGGGAGAGACCCAGGAAAACTGAGTAACTTGCCACAATGGCTGAAACCTCCATCTTAAACCATGGTCAGCTAAAGACAAAAGAGGAATGTCATCGTCAGCTAAAGACAAAAAAGGATGTTGAGGGTACTGGTTTGGGACTTCAAAATGGAGAAAAGGCAATTCACGTGGAGATGGAAAAGCAAATGTCTGGTAAACAAATGTTTGCTGGGCCAGGCAGAGTCAATGGACTCCATCAGAGTGAACTCTGATCTCCAGGCCCTGCAGAGCTACCCCCACCACAGCTGGCCAATACGCTTTGCAGATCTGTCTGGTGATAGCTCTATTCAGTAACAGGCCCTCTATATAAACTGCTATAGGCAGTTAGAGGAAAGGTCAAAAGTTCTTCCTGAGTCTTTTAAAGCTTGACTGGTTTCAGATCTAAGTAATCTGCATGCCAAAGAGACATTTTAGGGGCAGCCACACACAACTAAGTGACTTCACTTTCACTTTTCACTTTCATGCATTGGAGAAGGAAATGGCAACCCACTCCAGTGTTCTTGCCTGGAGAATCCCAGAGACAGAGGAGCCTGGTGGGCTGCCGTCTATGGGGTCGCACAGAGTTGGACACGACTGAAGCGACTTGCAGCAGCAGCAGTTTTGCTCCCCGACAAAGGTACCACTCACGTCTTAGAACATCCAGGCAGCTATAACAATATAACACAGACTGGGTAGCTTATAAACAACAGAAATTTATTTTTCAACTCCAGAGGCTGGAAACTCCAAGATCAAGCGGCAAGCACGTTTGGTGTCGGATAAGAACCCACTCCTTGTTCATTTGTTTTAAGTCACTCAGTCGCGTCTGACTCCTTGCGACCCCATGGACTGCAGAACAACAGGCTTCCCTGTCCACCACCAACTCCTGGAGTGTGCTCAAACTCCTGTCCATCAAGTCGGTGATGCCATCCACCCATTTCATCCTCTGTCGTTGTCCCCTTCTCCATTTGCCTTCAATCTTTTCCAGCATCAGAGTCTCTTCTAGAGTCGATTCTTCACATCAAGTGGCCAAAGTATTGGAGTTTCAGCTTCACATCAGTCCTTCCAATGAATATTCAGGAATTATTTCCTTTAGGATTCACTGGTTTGATCTCATTGAAGTCCAAAGGACTCTCAAGAGTCTTCTCTAACCCTAACCACAGTTCAAAAGCATCAATTCTTCGGTGCTCAGCCTTCTTTATGGTCCAACTCTCACATCCATACACTACTATTGGAAAAACCATAGCTTTGACTACATGGAACTTTGTCAGCAAAGTAATGTCTCTGCTTATTAATATGCTGTCAAGGTTGGTCATAGCTTTTCTTCCAAAGAGCAAATGTCTTTTAATTTCATGGCTGCAGTCAGCATCTGCAGTGATTTTGGAGCCCAAGAAAATAAAATCTCTCACTGTTTCCACTATTTCCCCCTCTATTTGTCATTTGATGGGATCGGATTCCATGATCTTTGTTTCTTGAATGTGGAGTTTTAAGTCCGCTTTTTCACTCTCCTCTTTCACTTTCATCGAGAAGCTCTTTAGTTCTTCTTCACTTTCTACCGTAAGAGTGGTCTCATCTGCATATCTAAGGTTATTGATATTTCTCCTGGCAACCTTGATTCCATCTTGTGCTTCATTCAGCCTGGCATTTCATATGATGTACTCTGCATTAAGTTAAATAAGCAGGGTGACAATATACAACCTTGATGTACTCCTTTCCCAATATGGAACCAGTTTGGTGTTCCATGTCCAGTTCTAACTGTTGCTTCTTGACTTGAATACAGATTTCTCAGGAGGCATGTATGGTGGTCTGGTATTCCCCATTCTTGGAGATTTTCCACACTTTGTGGTGATCTACACAGTCAAAGTTTTTGGGATAATCAATAAAGCAGAAGTAGATGTTTTTCAGAATTCTCTTGCTTTTCCTATGACGCAACAGATGTTGAAAATTTGATCTCTGGTTTCTCTGCCTTTACTAAATACAACTTGAACATCTAGAAGTTCTTGGTTCATGAATTATTGAGGGCTTGCTTGGAGAATTTTGAGCATTACTTTGCTAGCAAGTGAGATGAATGCAATTTGCAGTGTTTGAGCATTCTTTGGCATTGCCTTTCTTTGGAATTGGAATGAAAACTGATCTTTTCCAGTCCTGTGGTCACTGCTGAATTTTCCATATTTTCTGGCATATTGAATGCAGCACTTTAACAGCATCATCTTTCAGGATTTGAAATAATTCAACTGGAACTCCTTCACCTCCACTAGCATTGTTTGTAGTGATGTTTCCTAAGGCCCACTTGACTTCATATTCCAGGATGTCTGGCTCTAGGTGAGTGATCACATCATCATGATTATCTGGGTCATGAAGATCTTTTTTGTATAGTGCTTCTGTGGAGAGTGAAAAAGTTGGCTTAAAGTTCAACATTCAGAAAACGAAGATCATGGCATCGGGTCCCACCACTTCATGGGAAATAGATGGGGAAACAGTGGAAACAGTGTCAGACTTTATTTTTCTGGGCTCCAAAATCACTGCAGATGGTGACTGCAGCCATGAAATTAAAAGACGCTTGCTCCTTGGAAGGAAAGTTATGACCAACCTAGATAGCATATTCAAAAGCAGAGACATTTCTTTGCCAACAAAGGTCCATCTAGTCAAGGCTATGGTTTTTCCTGTGGTCATATATGGATGTGAGAGTTGGACTGTGAAGAAGGCTGAGCGCTGAAGAATTGATGCTTTTGAACTGTGGTGTTAGAGAAGACTCTTGAGAGTCCCTTGGACTGCAGGGAGATCCAACCAGTCCATTCTGAAGATCAGCCCTAGGATTTCTTTGGAAGGAATGATGCTAAAGCTGAAACTCCAGTACTTTGGCCACCTCATGTGAAGAGTTGACTCATTGGAAAAGACTCTGATGCTGGGAGGGATTGGGGGCAGGAGGAGAAGGGGACGACAGAGGATGAGATGGCTGAATGGCATCACTGACTCGATGGACGTGAGTCTCAGTGAACTCCGGGAATTGGTGATGGACAGGGAGGCCTGGCGTGCTGCGATTCATGGGGTCACAAAGAGTCGGACACGACTGAGCGACTGATCTGATCTGATCTGTGTATTCTTGCCACCTCTTCTTAATATTGTCTGCTTCTGTTAGGTTCATAGAGTTTCTTTTATTGCACCCATCTTTGCATGAAATATTCCCTTGGTATCTCTAATTTTCTTGAAGAGATCTCTAGTCTTTCCCATTCTATTGTTTTCCTCTATTTGTTTGCACTGATCACTGAGGAAGGCTTTCTTATCTCTCCTTGCTATTCTTTGAAACTCTGCATTCAGATGGATATAGCTTTCCTTTCCTCCTTTGCCTTTAGCTTCTCTTCTTTTCTCAGGCTATTTGTAAGGCCTCGTCAGGCAATCATTTTGCCTTTTTGCATTTCTTTTTCTTGGGGATGCTCTTGATCACTGCCTCCTGTACAATGTCATGAACCTCCATCCACAGTTTTTCAGGCACTCTATCAGATCTAATCCCTTGAATCTATTTGTCACTTACACTGTATTACACTGTATTATGATTACACTGTATAATCATAAGGGATTTGATTTAGGTCATACCTGAATGGTCTAGTGGTTGTCCCTACTTTCTTCAATTTAAGTCTGAATTTTGCAATAAATAATTCATGATGTGAGCCACAGTTGGCTCCCGGTCTTGTTTTTGCTGACTCTATAGCTCTTCTCCTTCTTTCACTGCAAATAATGTAATCAATCTGATTTCAGTATTAACCATGATTATGATGGTGATGTTCATGTGTAGAGTCATCTCTTGTGTTGTTGGAAAAGGGTGTTTGCTATGACCAGTGAGTCCACTTGACAAAACTCTGTTAGCCTTTGCCCTGCCTAATTTTGTACTCCAAGGCCAAATTTGCCTGTTAACTCCAGGTAGCTCTTGACTTCTACTTTTGCATTCCCCTATGATGAAAAGGACATCTTTTTTGGGTGTTAGTTCTAGAAGTTCTTGTAGGTCTTCATAGAACCGTCAACTTCAGCTTCTTTGGCATTACTGGTTGGGGCATAGACTTGGACTACTGTGATACTGGATGATTTGCCTTGGAAATGGACAGAGATCATTCTGTCATTTCTGAGATTACACTTAAGTACTGCGTTTCGGACTATTTTGATGACTATGAGGGCTACTGCATTTCTTCTATGAGATTCTCACCCACAGTAGTAGAGATAATGGTCATCTGAATTAAATTCTCCCATTCCAGCCCATTTTAGTTCACTCTTGCCATCTCCTGTTTGACCACTTCTAATTTACCTTGATTTATGAACCTAATATTCCAGGTTCCTATGCAGTGTTGCTCTTTACAGCATCAGACTTTATTTCCATCACCAGTCACATCCACAACTGGGCATTGTTTTTATTTTGGCTCTGTCTTTTTATTATTTCTGGAGTTATTTCTCCACTCTTCTCCAGTAGCAATTTGGGTACCAACCAACTTGGGGAGTTCATCTTTCAGTGTCATATCTTTTTGCCTTTTCATACTTTTCATGGCATTCTCAAAGCAAGAATACTGAAGTGGTTTGCCATCCCTTCTCCAGTGGAGCACGTTTTGTCAGAACTCTCCACCATGACCCGTTCATTTTGGGTGGACCTACACAGCATGGCTCATGGTTTCATTGAGTTAGAAAAGGCTGTTGGACAGGTCTTTAAATAGTTAGATATTTTCAGGAACTGATTTCATAATCCCAATCCTTGCATCTCTTCATATCTAGAAAATCACTAAATCCCTTCATGGTAACATCAGCTCCTCCTGACTAGCAGAAAACCGTTTGTAAACTAAGCAAGTGATTACACTGAACTCCCCCTTCACCAAAATCTTATATATTTACCTTCCCCACTGCTTCTTCAGAGAAGTCTTTCAGAGCTATCTGAGGTGCTGTCTCCTAGGCTGCAGTCCTAATTTTGCCCCAAATAAAACTCAACTCACAACTCTCAAGTTGTGCATCTCTTTTAGTTGACACATAGAAAGTGAAAAATATCTTTGGAGTCTCTTTTATAAGGGTACTAATCTTAATTATCTCTCAAAGTCCCTACTTCCTAATACCATCACCTTGTAGTGGATGAATTTCAACATATAAATTTTGAGGGGGATACAAATATTCAGGCCATAGCAACCCAGTTCTGTAACCATCTTAAGGCTCAACTGGAGAAGTATCAACTTCCAAGTTTACTCACAGCTATCCTCTTCACCAGGTTGTTGGAAGGTTTCAGTGTTTTGAGGCCTATTGCACTAGGGCCTCAGTACCTCCCTGGCTTTTAGCCAGAGGCCACTTACAGCTTCCTGTTCTTTGTGTATTTCCACAGGTCTCCAAAGCTCCCAACAAGGCAGGTTATTTCATCAGAACCTGCAAACCAAGAAGAGCTAGAGAAAAAGAGTGCAAACTGGACAGAAGTCAGTCTTTCACAATCTAATCTCAGAAGGGACATCCAGTAACTTGCCATGTATCCTATTCACTAGAGATCTTAATGACCCAGATAACCACGATGTTGTGATCACTCACCTAGAGTGATCTTGGAATGAAAAGTCAAGTGGGCCTTAGGAAGCATCACTATGAACAAAGCTAGTGGAGGTGATGGAATTCCAGTTGAGCTATTTAAAACCCTAAAAGATAATGCTGGGAAAGTGCTGCACTCAGTATGCCAGCAAATTTGGAAAACTCAGCAGTAGTCATAGGCCTGGAAAAAGTCATTTTCACTCCAATCCCAAAGAAAGGCAATGCCAAAGAACATTCAAGCTACTGCACAATTGCACTCATCTCACACTAGCAAAGCTATGCTCAAAAATTTCCAAGCGAGGCTTCAACAGCTTGGAGCCAAGTGAGATTCCCAAGCAAGGCTTCAGCAGAACAAAGAATTCCAGATGCTGAAGCTGGAATTGGAAAGGCAGAGGAACCAGAGACCAAATTGACAATATCTGTGGATGATAGAAAAAGCAAGGGAATTCCAGGAAAACCCCTGGAGAAGGAAATGACAACTCACTCCAGCATTCTTGCCTGGAAAATCCCAGGGATAGAGGAGCCTGGAAGGCTACAGTCCACGGGGTCGCAAAGAGTAAGACACAATTGAGTGACTTCACTTTCCAGAAAAACATCTACTTCTGCTTTATTGACTACACCAAAGCCTTTGCGTGGATCACAACAAACTGGAAAATTCTTCAAGAGGTGGGAATACCAGACCATTTTCCCTGTCTCCTGAGAAATCTGTATTCAGGTCAAGAAGCAACAGTTAGAACGAGCATGGAACAGGCTGGTTCCATATTGGAAAAAGAGTACATCGAGGCTGTATATTGTCGCCCTGCTTATTTAATTTATTTGCAGAGTACATCATGCAAAGTGCCAGGCTGTATGAAGTACAAGCTGGAATCAAGACTGCTGGGAGAAATAACAATAACCTCAGATATGCAGATGAAACCGCCCTTCTGGCAGAAAGCAAAGAGGAACTAAAGAGCCTCTAGATGAAAGTGAAAGAAGAAAGTGAAAAAGCTGACCAAAACTCAACATTCAAAAAATGAAGATCATGGCATCTGGTCCCATCACGCCATGGCAAATAGAGGGGGAAACAGTGGAAACAGTGAGAGACTTTATTTTGTTGGGCTCCAAAATCACTGCAGATGGTGACTGCAGCCATGAAAAGATGCTTGCTTTTGAAAGAAAAGCATATTAAAAAGCAGAGACATTACTTTGCAAACAAAGGCCCATCTCATCAAAGCTATGGTTTTTCCACTAATCATGGATGGATGTGAGAGTTGGACCATAAAGAAAGCTGAGCACCGAAGAAGTGATGCTTTTGAAGTGTGTTGGAGAAGACTCTTTGGAATGCAAAGAAGTCCTTTGGACTGCAAGGAGATCAAACTAGTCAATCTTAAAGAAATCAGTCCTGAATATTCATTGGAAGGACTGATGCTGAAGCTGAAATTCCAATACCCTGGCCACCTGATGTGAAGAACTAACCCTTTGGAAAAGACCCTGAACCTGGAAAGGATTGAAGGCAGGAGGAGGAGAAGATGAAAGAGGATGGCATCACTGACTCAATGGATATGAGTTTGAGCAAGCTCTGAGAGTTGGTGATGGACAGGGAAGCCTGGTGTGCTGCAGTCCATGGAGTTGCAAAGAGGCTGACATAATTGAGGGACTGAACTGAATGATTGATTAGGTCCAGTCCACAGACAAAGGGAGAGGATTAAACAAGGAATTGAATCCCAGGAGTGGAGATCATAGGGGCCATCATGGAAAGATGTCTTCCACAATATTCTGTCAAATAAAAGTGGTAAGATTTTATAAGATGGGATTACTGCAAGGTGGGGAGAGGGACTATTGCAATAAGGAGAACACTGTCCAAAAAGCCAGCAAGCATCTCATGAGAGTTGGGTAAAGAGTTTTCTTTTGTAGAGCAGAGTAAACAAGGCTAGGAAAGATCCATGTGGTGAAGTGGGATGAAAGCATCTCATGCAGTAGTTTAGAGAATGTTTTACCCTGAGTCTAAGTCTCTTTTACTAAAGAAACCATAATGAGGAGCTATATGCTGCCTCAGATTGAGGAGGTGGGCAAAGTTCAGAGGCCTGAACAAACGAGAGAAGTTTAACCAAAGTTTGCTTAACAGTATTTTGTCCTTATTGATCAATGGGACCAAAACAATTCATTTAGTGACTTTTGAAGCCAAAAATGGGAATTTGGAGTGTCTATGTCTAGCCTTGTCATCCTAGGGGACTGGAATGCAAAAGTAGGAACACAAGAGATACCTGGAGGAACAGGCAAATTTGACCTTGGAGTACAAAATGAAGCAGGGCAAGGGCTAACAGAGTTTTGCCAAGAGAATGCATTTGTCATAGCAAACACCCTCTTCCAACAACACAAGAGACTCTACACAACTCTACACGTGGACATCACCAGATGATCAATACTGAAATCACATTGATTATATTCTTTGCAGCCAAAGATGGAAAAGAGCTATAGAGTCAGCAAAAACAAGACTGGGAGCCAACTGTGGCTCACATCATGAACTCACTGCAAAATTCAGACTGAAGAAAGTAGGGAAAACCACTAGACCATTCAGATATGACCTAAATAAAATCCCTGATTATACTGTGTAAGTAACAAATAGATTCAAGAGATTAGATCTGATAGACAGAGTGCCTGAATAACTATGGACGGATGTTCATGACATTGTACAGGAGGCAGTGATCAAGACCATCCCCAAGAAAAAGAAATGCAAAATGGCAAAATGGTTGACTGAGGAGGCCTTACAAGTAGCCTGAGAAAAGAAAAGAAGCTAAAGGCAAAGGAGAAAAGGAAAGCTATATCCATCTGAATGCAGAGTTCCAAAGAATAGCAAGGAGAGATAAGAAAGATAAGTAATCAGTGCAAACAAATAGAGGAAAACAATAGAATGGGAAAGACTAGAGATCTCTTCAAGAAAATTAGAGATATCAAGGGAACATTTCATGCAAGATGGGCACAATAAAGAACAGAAATGATATGGATCTAACAGAAGCAGATGATATTAAGAAAATGTGGCAAGAATACACGGAAGAACTACACAAAAGAAGATCTTCATGACCCAGATAACCACAATGTTGTGATCACTCACCTAGAGCCAGACATCTTGGAATGAGAAATCAAATGGGCCTTAGGAAGCATCACTACAAACAAAGCTAGTGGAGGTGATGGAATTCCAGTTGAATTATTTCAAATTCTAAAAGATGATGCCATCAGGGTGCTGCATTCAATATGCCAGCAAATTTGGAAAACTCAGCAGTGACCACAGGACTGGAAAAGGTCAGTTTTCATTCCAACCCCAAACAAAAGCAATGCCAAAGAATGTTCAAACTACTGCACAATTGCACTCATCTCACACGCTAGCAAAGTAATGCTTAAAATTCTCAAAGCAAGGCTTCAACAGCATGTGAACTGAGAACTCCCAGATGTTCAAGCTGGATTTAGAAAAGGCAGAGAAACCAGAGATCAAATTTCTAACATCTGTTGGATCATAGGAAAAGCAAGAGAATTCCAAAAAAATCTACTTCTGCTTTATTGATTACCCCAAAGACTTTGACTGTGTAGATCACAACAAAGTGTGGAAAATCTTCAAGAGAGGGGAATACCAGACCACCATATGTGCCTCCTGAGAAATCTGTATGCAAGTCAAGAAGCAACAGTTAGAACTGGACATGGAACACCAAACTGGTTCCATATTGGGAAAGGAGTACATCAAGGTTGTATATTGTCACCCTGCTTATTTAACTTATATGCAGAGTACATCATATGAAATGCCAGGCTGAATGAAGCACAAGATGGAATCAAGGTTGCCAGGAGAAATATCAATAACCTTAGATATGCAGATGAGACCACTCTTATGGTAGAAAGTGAAGAAGAACTAAAGAGCTTCTTGATGAAAGTGAAGGAGAAGAGTGAAAAAGTGGACTTAAAACTCCACATTCAAGAAACAAAGATCATGGCATCTGGTCCCATCATTCCATGGCAAATAGAGGGGGAAACAGTGGAAACAGTGAGAGATTTTATTTTCTTGGGCTCCAAAATCACTGCAGATGCTGACTGCAGCCATGAAATTAAAAGACATTTGCTCTTTGGAAGAAAAGCTATGACCAACCTTGACAGCATATTAATAAGCAGAGACATTACTTTGCTGACAAAGTTCCATGTAGTCAAAGCTATGGTTTTTCCAATAGTAGTGTATGGATGTGAGAGTTGGACCATAAAGAAGGCTGAGCATTGAAGAACTGATGCTTTTGAACTGTAGTGTTGGAGAAGACTCTTGAGAGTCCCTCGAACTGCAAGGAGATCAAACCAGTGAATCCTAAAGGAAATAATTCCTGAATATTCATTGGTTGGACTGATGCTGAAGCTGAAACTCCAATATCTTGGCTGCCTGATGCGAAGAACTGACTCATTGGAAAAGACCAATGCTCGGAAGATTGAAGGCAGGAGGAGAAGGGGATGACAGAGGATGAGATGTTTGGATGGGATCACTGACTCAATGGACATGAGTTTGAGGAATCTCTGGGAGTTGGTGATGGACAGAAAAGCCTGGCGTGCTGCAGTCCATGGGGGTCACAAAGAGTCAGACACAACTGAGTGAATTGAACTGATGGTTCTAGCCTTGTCATAGGATAACAAAGAGTGTTCCCATGAACCTTATCTAAGTCATATAGGGAAGGCTGGGTCTTAGAGGCAAACCTTTTCCTAGAACAATGCAAATGGTGAGGAGATTTATTAACCTTCTCTGCTTTCAGGATCACAGGGCTCAGGTCAAATTCAACATCACCTTGCCCACTCCCACCCCTCTTCTTTCCAACATGGAGCTGCTGCCAGGAGGCCAGTCCCACTTGTTTTGCCTCCGAACCCAGTTCTCCACTCAAGCAAGATGAGGAGGAGGAGGAGAAAAGAAAAGAAAGATGAGAAGAGAAAATGTTTATTGAGCACTTGCAGGTGTCAGGAGCATCCTAAACACTTTCTCCATGTTATCACACATGTTATCTCCATGTTATCCTCTCTAGTCTGCTCTGGCTCTGAACAACCCCATCCCCCATCCCACCTCCACCTCTGAGTCATGAACTCAAGCTGCCCCTCCTGACTTGGAATCTACTTGTTCACTTGTTTCCCTGTGTTGCTATTATTTATAAATAATTTCTAGACTGCAGGCTGAGTGACCTACACATTTTTTGCCAGTTCCCGTGCCTTTCAGTTTTTTATTTTTAAAAACTGAGACTGGAGAAGTGAACACTGAGTTGGGTTTACAGAATCTCCGATTTTCTTTTTCTCAAGTGGCCATAAACCATAAAGTGTTCCCAAGTGGTCAGGAACAGACTCTGAAACTGAGCAGAGTCCTATGGGGCCTTCCTGGGATAGGCCTTCCACCACATCCTCTGCTTTAGCTCCTCTCTGAAGTACCTAAGTAATGGTATTTGATACACATTTCATGAGTTCTTTTGCACAAGTGAAACCTCCCCACCAATTGGAAGGTGTTAACTATTTGATGACCATGAGCACATAGCCCCAGGCCCCCTGAAACCTAAGGACTGATAGTGTTAATCTCTGTTACATCATCCTGTTAACCTCACCATTAGCCAAGCAGAGAGAATTGTGTACAAACTGATCGCATACCTGTGACACCCCTCCCTCATCTGGCTTTTAAGAGTGCTTTGCTGAAACTCTTCAAGAGTTCAGGCTTTTACAGCATGAGCCACCCTTCTCCTTGCATGGTCCTGCGAAAAACCTTTCTCTGCTCCAAGGTCTTACCTGTCAGTTTGTTTGGCTTCACTGTGCATTGGGTACACAAACTTGGACTAACACAAAATCACAAGTCAATCTCAGAGAAGGGCAATTTCACAAAAATTGTACTTATCGGTCCTTTGTGATGATAGAAACTTTGGCAACTTTCTGTCAAGACTATTCAGTTCAATTCAGTCGCTCAGTCGTGTCCGACTCTTTGCAACCCCATGAATCACAGCACGCCAGGCCTCCCTGTCCATCACCAACTTCCAGAGTTCACTCAAACTCATGTCCATAGAGTCTGTGATGCCATTCAGCCATCTCATCCTCTGTCGTCCCCTTCTCCTCCTGCCCCCAATCATTCCCAGCATCAGAGTCTTCCAATGAGTCAACTCTTCTCATGAGGTGGCCAAAGTACTGGAGTTTCAGCTTTAGCATCAGTCCTTCCAAAGAACACCCAGGACTGATCTCCTTTAGAATGGACTGGTTGGATCTCCTTGCAGTCCAAGGGACTCTCAAAAGTCTTCTCCAACACCACACTTCAAAGGCATCAATTCTTCGGTGCTCAGCTTTCTTCACAGTCCAACTCTCACATCCATACATGACCACTGGAAAAACCATAGCCTTGACTAGACGGACCTTTGTTGGCAAAGTAATATCTCTGTTTTTCAATATGCTATCATTTCCTATCAAATACAACTTCCTCCCATCCCATAGCAAACCCAAGAGACCAGGAGGAAGATTTCTGATATGTGGCTGCTTGAGGAGTTTCTTAGCTCCTTTCCACAGCTTTCTAGAAACTCAATAGTCAAATAACGTATTTGGTTCTCAAACCATTCCCAGCTTTATGGCACTCATGATAGTACAGTTTTTCTCTGCCATCTGTAAGGAGAGCATTCCGATGAAAACTTTTGTAAGTTGAAATTGTGTAAAACAAAGAAATAATTACCTTGGGATACATCTTGCTATCAGATGCACAGAATAAATGGAGATAAAGCACAGATGTTCACAGACACAGTTCAAAGTTATGGTAGCTTGATGCTGAGATGCTGAATGTGATTCCTGGGAAAGGATCTTGGTGGCGCTGTTTTTACTCGGGGCATGTGTGCCACCTCTATTAAAGCGTTAGCCACTCAGTCGTGTCTGACTCTGTGCAACCCCATGGACTGAGGCCTGCCAGACTCCTCTGCCCAAGGAATTCTCCAGGCAAGAATACTGGAGTGGGCAGCCATTCCCTTTTCCAGGGGATCTTCCCAACCCAGGGACTGAACCCAGGCCTTCTGCACTGCAGGCAGATTCTTTACTGTATGAGCCACCCGGGAAGCCCTGTTATTAATGCTCCCTGCAAACAGAATTGAATACTATTTTTAATTTTTACCTTATTTTTTTGGTAAAAGCAAAAAAAAAAAAAAAAAAGAGGGACTCAAAAGTTGAGAATTATCTTTTATTTGGCAGATTTTCTGAGGACTTTTTTAGGGGAAGCACAATGACTGAAACTGCCCACCCTGGCCAGGCACATAGTAACCATTTGCATGAGGTCCTGGTAAGGAACACGGAACTAATAAGCCACCACCAACCGGAAGACTTCAAGAAAGGTCAAAAGGAGACACCATATATCCGATCACCTCCCAGAATCCTTCTCTCTGGCATCCATCTTGGCTGAACAAGGCATGCACCACCAGGAAGGACTCTGAGTCAGATGATTGGCTAAAGACAACCCGGAAAATAATTCCATCACCATAAAACCCGAGAATGCTAGCCATATAGCAGTGGGAGCCACGTGGCAGTTCTTCTGGATTCCCTTACCTGCTGCTCTCCACCCGGGCGCCCCTTCCCAATAAAATCTCTTGCTTTGTCAGCACATGTGTCTCCTTGGACAATTCATTTCTGAGTGTTAGACAAGAGCCCAGTTTCGGGCCCTGGAAGGGGTCCCCCTTCCTGCAACAAATGGCGATTCTGGCAGGGACTCTTCTTTGCTGTGACTGACATCCTGACCACTCGGGGTACTCAGGGGCCAACTTGCCCACCAATGGACCAGACCCAGTAGCCACAACTGGGACCCTTTCGTCCCTGGTCTCCTCCTGATGCAGACAACTGGCCAGAGTGCCCCACCCAGTAAGGAACAAGAGAGTTTATTGACCTCTCTCCCCTTCCCTCTATCTTTCTTCTCCTTAACCCTTCCTATCCTTCCCCTTTTGTCTAGTCCCCTGGTCCTGGATGCAGGAATCTGGTCGAAGGGCCTCAGCCTGAGCTGAGGATTGGAGACTGATCACCTCCACTTGGCAGAGAATTTGATTTCTGGTTCTGTTCTGGTCTAGTTTCTGGTAGGGCCGAGTTCCAGTCCTCCCTTCTCTGGAGGCCCAGGATAAAGTCCTGTAATGCCTGGGTATCTGCAGGTGTCAGGAGACGTCTGTAAGGCCACCCCTTGTGCTCCACCTGCCTCCTCCTCCCACTTCTTCTTTCAACCTGGCTTCCTTTCCTCCCTTTGAAACCTTTGAAGACCAGAGATATTTTCATTTACTCTGCTAGTACTTGGATCTGTGTCTCTGTGTCTCTATAGGAGGTTTTCTGAGAGACTGTATTCTTATATTTAAGGGATGTATGATGAGGTCTGCCAGGTCTATATGTGTGTCTTAACTCTGTCTTCTGTGTTGTGATTTTTGATGGCCATTTTGCTTTGTCTGGCCACCATTTGGTTTAGACCTGCCGCCATTTTGTTAGAACTTGATTTTCTTTCCCTGTGCCTTGAGACCAGGGCTCTGGTTCTGTTCTCAGGAACACTTAACTAGACCTCATTGACTCCTGAGACTGAGGAAAAATGGGGGAAAGCCTTTAAATTTTTTTTTTATTTATTCCAACTCTTTTGTATAAACTAGTAAATTTTTTAGGTGGCAAGAATACACAGAAGAACAGTACAAAAAAGATCTTCACGACCAAGATAATCACAATGGTGTGATCATTCACCTAGAGCCAGACATCCTGGATTGTGAAATCAAGTGGGCCTTAGAAAGCATCACTACAAACAAAGCTAGTGGAGGTGATGGAATTCCAGTTAAGCTATTTCAAATCTTTAAAGATGATGCTGTGAAAGTGCTATACTCAATAGGCCAGCAAATTTGGAAAATTCAGCAGTAGCCACAGGACTGGAAAAGGTTAGTTTTAATTCCAATCCCAAAGAAAGGCAATGTCAAAGAAAGCTCAAACTACCACACAATTGCACTCATCTCACATGCTAGTAAAGTAATGCTCAAAAATTCTCCAAGCCAGGCTTCAGCAATACGTGAACTGTGAACTTCCAGATGTTCAAATTGGTTTTAGAAAACGCAGAGGAACCAGAGATCAAATTGCCAACATCTGCTGGATCATGGAAAAAGGAAGAGAGTTCCAGAAAAAACATCTATTTCTGCTTTATTGACTATCACAAAGCCTTTGACTGTGTGGATCACAATAAACTGTGGAAAATTCTGAAAGAGATGGGAATACCAGACCACCTAACCTGCCTCTTGAGAAACCTGTATGCAGGTCAGGAAGCAACAGTTAGAACTGGACATGGAACAATAGACTGGTTCCAAACAGGAAAAGGAGTACGTCAAGGCTGTATATTGTCACCCTGCTTATTTAACTTCTATGCAGAGTATATCATGAGAAATGCTGGGCTGGAAGAAGCACAAGCTGGAATCAAGATTGCTGGGAGAAATATCAATAACCTCAGATATGCAGATGACACCATCCTTATGGCAGAAAGTGAAGAGGAACTAAAAAGCCTCTTGATGAAAGTGAAAGAGGAGAGTGAAAAAGTTGACTTAAAGCTCATCATTCAGAAAACGAAAATCATGGCATCCGGTGCCATCACTTCATGGGAAATAGATGGGGAAACAGTGGAAACAGTGTCAGACTTTATTTTTTGGGCTCCAAAATCACTACAGATGGTGACTGCAGCCATGAAATTAAAAGACGCTTACTCCTTGGAAGGAAAATTATGACCAACCTGCTGCTACTGCTGCTAAGTCGCTTCAGTCATGTCCGACTCTGTGCGACCCCATAGACGGCAGCCCACCAGGCTCCCCCATCCCTGGGATTCTCCAGGCAAGAACACTGGAGTGGGTTGCCATTTCCTTCTCCAATGCATGAAAGGGAAAAGTGAAAGTGAAGTCACTCAGTCGTGTCCGACTCTTCACGACCCCATGGTCTGCAGCCTACCAGGCTCCTCTGTCCATGGGATTTTCCAGGCAAGAGTACTGGAGTGGGGTGCCATTGCCTACTCCAATGACCAACCTAGATAGCATATTGAAAAGCAGAGACATTACTTTGCCAACAAAGGTCCGTCTAGTTAAGGCTATGGTTTCTCTTGTGGTCATGTATGGATGTAAGAGTTGGACTGTGTAGAAAGCTGAGTGCCGAAGAATTGATGCTTTTGAAGTGTGGTGTTGGAGAAGACTCTTGAGAGTCCCTTGGACGGCAAGGAGATCCAACCAGTCCATTCTGAAGGAGATCAGCCCTGGGATTTCTTTGGAAGGACTGATGCTAAAGCTGAAACTCCAGTACTTTGGCCACCTCATGCGAAGAGTTGACTCATTGGAAAAGACTCTGATGCTGGGAGGGATTGGGGGCAGGAGGAGAAGGGGACGACAGAGGATGAGATGGCTGGATGGCATCACTGACTTGATGGACGTGAGTCTGAGTGAACTCCAGGAGTTGGGTATGGACAGGGAGGCCTGGCGTGCTGCAATTCATGGGGTCTCAAAGAGTCGGACACGACTGAGCGACTGAACTGAACTGTACTGAACTGAAATGTTATATTGTAATATCTAATTCATGACTAAGCTTAGAAAATGAAGCTAGATCTTTCATTGGTTCTGTCTAAATATGTCTTTGTATGTCTTTGCCTCTGGATAATATTTTTGAGGTTAATTTGTTAAGAGCTCTATTTAATTGGCTTAAAGAAAAGCAAGTGGTTACAAATCAAATAATTCTAAATTAAACAATAAATTCCAGGTTCATGTGAAGAACTGGGAAATATTCAGTATTAAATACTTGATATTATGTTTGTTTGTTGACCTATCTAGTATAGACATGTCTTAAAGTAATTAATATTAAGTAGAATATTTTCATTGTACCTAGGTTTAATATAAGTTAAATATTATCATATCTGTTACATGTTTGTCAACAAGGAAATTACCTTGAGTGAAGAAACTTCTAAAAATAATGTAAATGAGATATGAGCTTTTAAGATAAATTCTATTAAGAATAATTATGCTTTAGAAATGCCTGTCTAAAATATTCTCTCCAGATTGGGGTAACCTGAATTTCTAAGGGTTGTGCTAAACTAAGTGTTGGAAGTCTATTGAATAGTTAGGTCACTTCCAAATAAAATAAGATTTTGAAACATTTACTACTAAACACTAATTTCCTTTTATAGAAAAACTAAAGAGATTAGGGACTATAAATGAATAATATTGGTGCCATCCCAAAATAAAGCGTCTGTCTACAATGCGGGAGACCTGGGTTCAGTCCCTGGGTTGGGAAGATCCCCTGGAGAAGGAAATGGCAATCCACTCCAGTACTATTGCCTGGAAAATCCCATGGACAGAGGAGCCTGATAGGCTACAGTCCATGCGGTCGCAAACAGTCAGACACGACTGAGTGACTTCACTTTCGCTTTCACTTTCAAAATGTTCTAAGAAAGCAAAGGTTTTAGAAATTATCACTGGTATTCATACTCACCAATCTATAAAATGCTAATATAAAAGTTCTTTTGCTAAAAGGAAAGTAGGAAGTGTGTTTTCAGGGAAAAAAAAAGAGTACTAAAAAGAGTTATGCATGATCAGTCAGTCAGTCAGTTCAGCCGCTCAGTCATGCCCAACTCTATGTTACCCCATGGACTGCAGCCTACCAGGCTCCTCCGTCCATGGGATTCTCCAGGCAAGAGTACTGGAGTGGATTGCCATTTCCTTCTCCAATGCATGAAAGTGAAAAGTGAAAGTGAAGTCACTCAGTCGTGTCCGACTCTTAGCAACAACATGGACTGCAGCCTACCAGGCTCCTCCGTCCATGGGATTTTCCAGGCAAGAGTACTGGAGTGGGGTGCCATTGCCTTCTCTGATGCATGATCAGGATTTTCTAAAATTGGATTGCAATTAGTTAGATAAATGGATTTTGTTAGGAATGATACAGCAATAGGAAAACTGGTTAGAGCCAACTAGGTCCAAGATGGCAGAGTTGACTTTCACTAGACCTTGAGCCTCAGTATATACCCACATTGTGACATATCAACAAGCTAAATGATACACCCATCAACACTGACTAAATCTGACTAAATGTCTGTCACACGAGTGTATGTTCCTTGGTTCTTTGTCTTGTCACAACAAAGATTTGGAGCGACGGACATTAAAACCCTCTGCACGTCACAGCTCTTGGACAAACCGTGCTACAGCTCTTAGGCAAATCAGTGTTACAGCTCTATTTTATTTAGAAGATAGCAGGAGAATCCAAGACTCGAAGAGAAGAGAGTGGAGAAGCTCGCAGGGGAGGGAGGGAGAGAGAGAGAGAAAGAGAGACAGAGAGAGAGAGAGAGAGCGCGCACGCGCACACGCGGGAGAGAGAGAGTCCGTGAGCAAGCGCTTTGGCTCCTCCTTTTATATGTTTTTTCCTCCACCTGGGCCTGCCCTATGCAAATTGGGCTTAGCCGGGAGTACTGTTCGTTCTGCCTGAACTCTTCACTCTGGTCCTCGAACCTTCCTTTGGCCTTCCTTGTCTTATAGCCACTGCCATTTTGGACTCCTTTTCCCTATTCTACCTACCTAACAGTTCTAAACCCTTTTAATTGATCTTTTTGACAAAAATTCCTAAATCTAATTCTTCTGAAGTTCCTTTGATCTCCAGCTAACTTTAGGGTGCTTCATAGGGCCCCTGAAACATCCCAAAGAGAGATATTAAACTGTGTTTATTTGGTTGGTTAAATTACATGAAAAATACTATCAAATGAGTAATAAATCCTCTCATGTTATAATGTATGGTAAATATTACTAATATAGATATCCTAGAAATCATATGGAATTCTTAACATTTTGGTATGTCCTGGTATTCTAATGGAAAACCTGATGACTTCACAAAACTTAACAAATGGACTGAATGAACCAGCGAATATGTTTGTAACTTTTATGGTTTCTATCTGAAAAATCACGAGTTTGAATCTTATGCTTTCCAGGAGTAGGGAAAATCTTCCTCTCAAACTAATTATGACAATAATTTGGTAAAATTATATGTTATAAAGAAAACAATTATATTTTCTCTCTATCTGACTCCTCCAGAAATTGGAAACGCTTAGGTTTCCAGTAAGTTTATCAAATGAGTTAAGAAGGTTATCTCACTAACAGGTACAAAAATCTCAAGGAATTTTTGAGACCTTGAAAAGGGAGGAAGTCACCTAGATTTGTTAGGCAAAATCTGTGATAAGCCTTTGGTGTGAGTTTCCCAGCCCTGTTTTATTTTAAAACTTCAATCTGAGACTCTATAAATGTTTCAGCAAAAAAGTCTATGATCAATTATGGTTATATAAATCATCAGGGAAAAATTAGTGAGAGCAGACCTATTTTTGCAAACAAACCAGCCTTAATTTGGTTATTTATATCTGATAAAAATAAGGGTAATTTTAGGGAGAAAAAGTTGTTTCAATAAATGTCAAATACCAGTTTGTTAATGGAGGTCTGCATCTAGTAAGACTCATCTCTTAGATAGTTCTTTGCTATTATGTGATATTAATGTAAAATTTAATTGAATTCTTAAAGAACACCCTAAGTTTGTTTCTGAAGTTTATCTCAGTAATCTATCTTTGGATGAAGAACAGATGCCTCATAACCTGCAACCAGGACTGAAAAACGACATGATTTAAGGGACTGTCTCCAACCTAGATGGAAGAACTTTTTTATCAGGTACTCTTAACTAGCTCATGCACAATGAAACTGAAGGAAAATTGACTCTTAGATTAATTCCCACTTCCAAAGGCCCCTACACTGGACTGGTCTATAGAGAAGACAGCTGACCTGATCTCACCTTAAAATGATCCTCAAACAACACCAGGATGAGAAGACAATGACATCAGAGGTAGACAGCTTGCCCAAGATGCTGGACCTGATTCGTATGATCATTTATAATGTTTTCTTGACTTCTTAGACCTTCGCATATAAATCAAATGCTTTTCTATCCTGGGCCTGATCCTATACTAGTTTTAGAAATCAATCAAATTGTTGGGTTTGTGGCCAATTGCCTGTGTCTAGTTCTGGGTTACCTTGGTAAATTTCTCTACTACAAGGTTCTAACTGATTGGCCCTGAGAAAATCTACTTAAAAAATAAATCATAGCCATATTCAGGTCACTACTGATATTACTAGATGGGATTCCCTCACCGGGAAAATTAATAGTGCCTGCTCTGACTCTGGCCATAATTTGAGTTTTCTTCTATTACTCAAACTCAATCAGAGCAACAAGCAAAGTTTCAAAAAAGGAAAAAATCCCCCACAATTATGGGATGGATTTATATAGATAATGCCAAGCTATGGTAATTTAGGTTTAAAGTCTCCTCTATGTTGGAAACAATTAAATCATACTAAGGATAATCAGTCTAGTAACACTAGAAAACTGGGCTATGTGACTTATAGACAATGCCAATATACAATTTCCCTGGAAGGTAAAGATTCTACAGAGTAGACTAAGTCAGATGACCTGGGATATACTGGGCTACATCTAACAGAAGGTCTTAAGTCTTACTTGTGACTTTACTAACACTGCTGGCTATATTATTTGTATTTCACTTGTTTTACAAAGTTGCTATTTCTTACACTGCCAAAGGTGTGACTGAGGCCTCTGATAAAATAATATATAGTTCCATATAAGATCTAGAGATCTAGAGTGTAACTCTAGATATGGGAAGAAGCAATAAGAGGGAATGTTTTTCCTGGGCCAAGAGACTAGCAAGACAGGTAGTCCAGAGAATTTTGGATACTGTTTTATGGCCTAGTCCAGTTACAGCACATTAAGTGGCCTGTCAAAAAAATCTTTGCCAAACCTGAGAATGGACATTCTCAGCACTATGAGATAAGATGGTCATGAAATGCCCCCCTCAAAATCATGGTCATGTTTATGAGCAAAAAGGGGCTCTGCCATCTGAAAACTGACACTTGCCATCTACATCTATAAAGATTAAATCATGGCCACTGCAACTACTGACCTTCAACTCCCCTGAAAGGAGTTCAGGGTGAAAATCAGGAATGAGGCACTCTAAGCTCTGGGAAAAACCGGCAAAACAAGCATTCAGGTAGTTAGATTTTTTCAGGAAAAAATTTTATAAGTCCAAATTCTTGCATCTTCTCATACCTAGAGAAACACTGACATCATTAATGGTGACATCTGCTTTGGCGATTAAAGAAAATTTTACAACTTAAAGTCATAGCTACGGTTCAGACATCCTGGGAAATAACTAGGTGATACTGTGGGTATAATTTCAGATTAGACTTTGTATTGCTAAACACTTCAGTTTTCTGAGTTGTGTCAGGTTTGGATGCCACCATTCTCAAAACAATGTCTCCTGGAAGTGAGTAACTGCAACCTTACTTTTTTATAAAACCAGACAACTGGCTACCTGGCTACAAGTCTTCCCAAAGTGCCAGATCCAGACTAGGTTTCATGCCTATTCTTCCAAAAAGAAATGAGATTTATTTTGTCTATTAAAATTCCAGTTATCACTCCTCCAACTACTTCTAACTGGGTCTGTTACACCAAAATGGCAGACCAAGGGATTGAGATTTTAATCATACAAGACTCAGATCTAGGACTTGGAACTCAGGAATACTTCCAATGCAGTGTCTATTCTCCAAGCTGAGGCAGTCCTACGCCCCATTTTGACACAAAGTTATCACAGGCATAGTTGCCTAGTTCTGTAAATTAAAACTGAGCAGGACTCTGTGGGGCTCTGGAGTACAGATCTGTTCTGTGTTCTCCATTTCTTGTCTGTAGGATATAGGCTTCATTCAACCTCCTTGACCTTTCCTGAGTTCCAAAGTGTGGATTCAAACAATTGCTAATTAGGAAAGGGTGGGGATACAGTCTGAGTGAACTCTGGGAGTTGGTGATGGACAAGGAGGCCTGGTGTGCTGCAATTCATGGGGTCGCAAAGAGTTGGACACGACTGAGCGACTGATCTGATCTGATCTGGGGATACAGAAACAGACGAGAAACAATCAAATGATGGTACAGCCTTGAAACAGGGTCCTGGTTCCTACTCAAAAATAATATGCATAACAATGTCTTTGAGTTCTTCTCCAGAACTGGAGCCCCAAACCAGGTGGAGGATGGTAACTTCAGACTAAACACAAGATTCCTGGAGCACAGCTCTGTTGCCTCACCACCAACCAATCAAAGTCACACCGCCTGAAACCCTCACCCCAAATGTTGCCTTCTGTTTCTGGGGACCAGTGATGACCTTCCTGTTAGGTCTCCTGTTTGTCCCCTGTCTATTTCATCTCTGAAAGGAACCAACAGTTTCAAACTATATTGCTGTTATTACAAGGGTGAAAGCTGGTTTCAGGAGAAAAAATACCTTGACTTAGATAAGGTAGAGAGAGACTTCTGCTCTGCTAGGCAGGCCTACAACCATGCACAGCAGGAAGAAATTACGGAAGAAAGAGACCTCCGCCCCAATTCCCAAGAAGTATCTTGAGTATAAAGTCTCTCAGGGGGAAGTTGTTAGGGGAAGCACACTGACTGAAACCTCCCACCCTGGCCAGGCACCATAGTAACCATTTGCATGAGTTGTTTTACTACAGGGGGTCCTGGTAAGGAACACAGAAGTAATAAGCCACCACCAACTGGAAAAGTTCAGGAAAGATCAAAAGGAGACACCACATATCCGACCACTTTCCAGAATCCTTCTCTCTGGCATCCATCTTGGCTGAACAAGGCATGCACCACCAGGAAGGACTCTGAGTCAGATGACTGGCTAAAGACAACCCGGAAACTAATTCCATCACCTTAAAACCCGACACTGCTAAGCCACATAGCAGTGGGAACCACGAGGGCAGTTCTCCTGGGTTCCCTTACCTGCTGCTCTCTGTCTGGGTGCCCCTTCCCAATAAAATCTCTTGCTTTGTCAGCACATGTGTATCTTCAGACAATTCATTTCCAAGTGTTAGACAAGAGCCCAGTTTCGGGCCCTGAAAGGGGTCCCACATCCTGCAACAACTTGAGCCTGAAAGACTGCCTCTCAGATCATTCTGAGGGACTGCTCCAAAGAGATAAAGGAGGAGCCAGGATATATAGGAATTTCTGCAACAAAACTCAGGCAGTCGGAACATCAGATTACTTTTAATTGATGAAAACAAATATCTCAAGTTAAGGAATTTAGTGCCTTTCTATAAAATCAATCCTTTGATGTGCACCTTAACTATCTCCAGCTTTCCTCCATCCTAAATGCCCTCATTCAGTTGAGGGCTGGTACAGTGGCTGCTGGCTTGATGGCTACAACATCTTCTGTTTATGCATCTGGCAGGCAACATTTTTCATCCACATCTCTATTAGATTCCTTTCAGTTAGTGAAAACAGGTTGTAGTGAAGGTCTTAAGCAAAACAGCTCTTAGTGGACTTTTGAAAAGCAGGTGGTATCTGTGTTTAAAATTCAACTTATTCAACAAAAGAAACAATTTCCTATAAAACACTGCAAATTAAGAGGAAATATGGAGTATAAAAAGGTAAGGTAATTACATAAACAATGTAGTTAAGAACTGTTTGGCCTTGGGGAAAATGTGACTCACCAGATTTTCAAAATCACTCCTTAGAAAACAGAGTACCAGTAGAGAGTAAGCATATTTTAAATTTTTTTTTTTTTTTTTTTTAGGGTAGTAAAAACCTTTTGTGTTGGGAAATAGGTTTCTGTAAAGATAAACTCTCAGCCTCCAGACAGTAGTACACAATAATAAAAGCATTATTGTCCCCATATTGTGAAAGATGTTACAAGCCTGGGAGCTCACTCAAGTTTGCAGACCCCAGAAGTGATAAAGCAAGAACTCAAACCAAACAGAACTCAAAGAGGATGCAAATTGCACGTGTACTCCCAAGCCCTTCTTCCCCTGAGGCTGTGCATTCCTAAAGCAGGCCTCTAAATAATGCTTATTTTATGCACCTCACACAGTGCTTTACATTCTAACAGCATTCAATAAGTATTTAGAATTCCAGATCTATAAGAACCCGGTATCAGCTAGCAATGTGTTTAAATGCATAGAACAGAAAATTCAACTAATTTGAATAAATAAATAATCGGGGCTTGTTTTTGAGATTAGATAAATAGAGGCTCAGATAAATCGAGCTTGTTTTGCTCACAACAATGTTTTGCTCTCAAGAAGGTAGGTGACTGGCTTAGGTTCAGCAGTTCAGACCAGCATATCTGAGGTTCTCTTGGCCTTTTTGAACGCATGTGGGGTTAGCCTACATGGAGTGTTGGCCACAGGCTTCACTTTATAGATAAGAGATGTTGAAGCCCAGAGAGGTTACGTAACCTGTCCAAGATTTCACAGCTAAGTGACCAAGCCAAGGTTTAAACCCAAACTCCCTACACCATGGTCTTCTTTGTTCCTAAGACTTGATCCTCCTGGGACCCTGCTCTCTACCGAAACTAATCCGGTAATGGATTTTGAGTTGATCTTTGGTCATCCGCCTTCTCTCCAGGTTGTTAGACTGAGCTTTCAATGGCATACTCCCAAGTAGCGGTAGTAACTGTAAAGACTACAGTCCTGCATCATGCAGAAGGAGGAGAGATGGTTTGGAGGCCAGGGTGAGCAGTGCCACCTCAGTCATATAAAAAGTTGGTGACTCACTTGGGATATCCATCTACTGAACTTCTGGTCAACCTTCTAAACCCAACTGTGCTCTGATGAAGAATTTGTCTTTGTCCAAGAATACCTGACATGGAACTCCTAGAGTCTGGGATTTCCTGAATGGTAGGAATGCCTTTGTTATGCTAATAAGGCAATTCACCAGTGGAACCTAGATAGCTTCAGAATGGGCTAATCACAAGAGTCAAGCCCCATGATTAGAAGGTTGGAGCTTTAGGCCAGCCTAATCTCCAAGGATGGGAGAGGGGCTGGAGATTACATTCAATCACATGAACAATGATGTAATCAGTCATACCTATATAATGGAATGAAATCTCAATAAAAACTCTGAACAATGAAGCCCACTGGAACTTCATGGTTGGTGAACACATCCACATGCCAGTAGGATGAACCTCATGGGGACTGGGCACAGAAGCCCTACACCCTTCTCATACCTCTCCCTATGTGTACCCATTATAATAAAACAGTAATCTTAGGTAAAGTGCCTTGCTAAATTCTATGAGTCTTCTGAGTAAATAATCCCACCTGAGGGAGTTGTGGAAACCCATGAATTCATAGCCAGCCAGTCAGAGGTGCGGGTGAGCTGGGGGCCCCTGGAACTTACAGTTGACATCTGAAGTGAGAATAACTTTGTGGAAGAGTCTGTCCTGAACCTGTGGGGTCTGGGTTATGTCTGGGTAGGTAGTGCCAGAACTGAATTGCAGGTGGTATTAGACAAGTAGGCATGGTTTAGTCACTAAGTCATGTCCAACTCCTGCAACCCCATGGACTGTAGCCCACCAGGCTCCTCTGTCCATAGGATTCTCCAGGCAAGAATTTCCTTATCCAAGGGATCTTCCTGACCCAGGATTCGAACCTGGGTCTCCTGCATTGCAGGCAGATTCATCACTGAGTGAGCTATGAAGGAAGATAAGTAGGAGCAGAAATGAAATATCAGCTCAAACTTATCCCTTCTTAGATGTCTTTCCCTTTCTGGAGAGAATAAATCCTCCCATTTCTGTGCTATCTCAAAATATACTGCATAGTGATGTATTTACGTACTTTTAAATCTCCTCTAACTACATTAGTACCCTGCTTATCTAACTTACATGCAGAGCACATCATGAGAAACGCTGGGCTGGAAGAAGCACAAGCTGGAATCAAGATTGCCGGGAGAAATATCGATAACCTCAGATATGCAGATGACACCACCCTTATGGCAGAAAGTGAAGGGGAACTAAAAAGCCTCCTGATGAAAGTGAAAGAGGAGAGTGAAAAAGTTGGCTTAATGCTCAACATTCAGAAAACGAAGATCATGGCATCCGGTCCCATCACTTCATGGAAAACAGATGGGGAAACAATGGAAACAGTGGCAGACTTTATTTTCTTGGGCTCCAAAATCACTGCAGATGGTGACTGCAGCCATGAAATTAAAAGACGCTTACTCCTTGGAAGAAAAGTTATGACCAGCCTAGATAGCATATTCAAAAGCAGAGACATTACTTTGCCAACAAAGGTCCATCTAGTCAAGGCTATGGTTTTTCCAGTGTCATGTATGGATGTGAGAGTTGGACTGTGAAGAAAGCTGAACGTCGAAGAATTGATGCTTTTGAACTGTGGAGTTGGAGAACACTTTTGAGAGTCCCTTGGACTGCAAGGAGATCTAACCAGTCCATTCTAAAGGAGATCAGCCTTGGGTGTTCTTTGGAAGGAATGATGTTAAAGCTGAAACTCCAGTACTTTGGCCACCTCATGGGAAGAGTTGACTCATTGGAAAAGACTCTGATGCTGGGAGGGATTGGGGGCAGGAGGAGAAGGGGACGACAGGATGAGATGGCTGGATGGCATCACTGACTCGATGGACATGAGTTTGAGTGAACTCCGGGAGTTCGTGATGGACAGGGAGGCCTGGCGTGCTGTGATTCATGGGGTCGCAAAGAGTAGGACACAACTGAGAGACTGAACTGAACTGAACTGAACTACATTATTAGCTCCTAGAAGAAGAAGATTGAATCTTACCAATTTTGATTGTGTTTCCACAGTGCTTGACAAATATAGTTGCTCAGTCCATATTTAATGAGCTCAAGGATAAATGGATGTGTGTGTGATCCTGCTGTTCAGTGTGCCCAACTCTTGGCCCTTGGTTTCTGCCTGACGCCTTCCTTCTGCTTCACTCTTCACTGCACAGACCAAGGCAATTGCTCCACGTGAGCTCCAGGCTACTGTCACTTCTCTTTGTTTTCTGCTGAATAACACAAGCTGCCTGCTGCCCAGAAGTTTAATCATTGTCTTTCAGCTCTGTCTCCTAATGAGAAATGACTGTTAGGACATGAGAGATGAATAGCTGATGAGTTCACAGGTTGTAAGCATTTCTCAGGTACTGTTCCCGGCTCAGTGTTTTCCTGGTTTTTTTTTCCCCCCACAGAAAATGGAAAAGCACTGTTTATAATGAGATCAGATACCATAAGAAGCAAATGCCACCACTGAAACACATGTGGCATAATAAGAAATAATTGAATATGTATTTCTTCACACAGAGAACTCCTCACCTCCTCCTTGCTGCTCCACTGCTCCTTTGCCATATTTGTCAAGGCACATGAGTCCCTGTGAAGCCTGAGGTCCCCTCCTCCACGTCTGAGAAGGCAGGACACCAGTCTAGGTATTCCTCAATCCCTTCCAAGACTTGTCTGGATGTTTCTGCTTTCAACCCTTCCAAGGTCTGAGGAGAGGAGGATGGTTTGAGAGGACAATTTCTCCTCCTCCTCCTCATCCATCTTCTTCTCCTTCTTCCTCTCCTCTCACTCTCTCTTCCTTCCCTTTTCCCAGCACCACAGAGGCTTTCTCCTTCCTTTTCCTGTGTGGAAGGACCTCCCTTTTATGTCATATTTCCCTTCCTCCTTGCTTAGTGAACTTCTTCTAGGTGACATTTACAACCCTTTTCTCTGAGGCACTATGTCTCATAGGCTAATCTTTTCAGGGTTGTTGGGGGTCGGGGGCAAGACCTCTAAGAGGATAATCACAGAAAAATAATGCATGATATGAATTAACACAGTGTTAGTTGCTCAGTCATGTCCAACTCATTGTGACTCCATGGACTGTAGCCCGTCAGGCTCCTCTGTCCATGGGATTCTCCAGGCAAGAATACTGGAGTGGGTTGCCATTTCCTTCTCCAGGGGATCTTCCCAACCCAGGGATCAAACTCAAGTCTCCTGCATTGCAGGCAGAAGCTTTACCGTCTGAGCTACTAGGGAAGCCTAGGATAAACACAGAAGTATGCATAAAATATTACAAGCATCTGATCAACATTTATTCTCAATAATCCTGTGCTAGGCACTCAAGAGAAGTCTAACTCCCTTCCACAGGCAGCAACCAAGTTAATGGGAGGGGCAGATAAACACGGAAGCTATTTTGCTACAGAGGGCTGGAGGAAGACCAGGGCTCTGTGCTTACACAGAAGAGGGGCTCCTAACCTAGACTAGGAAGTTAGGAGGTGCGGATGTGGTCCTGAGCTGACACTGGAGAGACAGACAGGAGTTAAAGAAGAATCCTTTGGTTTAGGGGTTGAGGGACCATCCCCCAACCCGGCAGGAGGATACGCCCATGCAAATGTCTAGAATATTAAGAAACAACAAGTCAGTAGTTCACCTTAGCAGAAACTGAGGTGGGAAGACAGGAGACATGAGGCTTCACGGGTAGGTAGGCTTTTATAGGCAATACAGTTCAGTCGCTCAGTCGTGTCTGACTCTTTGTGACCCCATGGACTGCAGCATGCCAGACCTCCCTGTCCATCATCAACTCCCGGAGTTTACTCAAACTTATATCCATTAGTCGGTGATGCCACCCAATCACTTCATCCTCTGTCATCCTCTCCTCCTCTCAACTTCAATCTTTTCCAGCATCAGAGTCTTTTCAAATGAGCCAGCTCTTCGCATCAGGTGGCCAAAGTATTGGAGTTTCATCTTCAGTATCAGTCCTTCCAATGAAAATTCAAGACTGATTTCCTTTAGGATGGACTGCTTAGTTCTCAAGAGTCTACTCCAACACCACAGTTCAAAAACATCAATTCTTTGGAGCTCAGTCTTCTTTATGGTCCAACTCTCACATCCATACGTGATTATTGGAAAAACCATAGCTTTGACTACGTGAACCTTTGTTGGCAAAGTAATGTCTCTGCTTATTAATATGCCGTCAAAGTTGGTCATAGCTTTTCTTCCAAAGAGCAAACGTCTTTTAATTTCACGGCTGCAGTCACAATCTGCAGTGATTTTGGAGCCCAAAAAATAAAGCCTGACACTGTTTCCACTGTTTTTCCATCTATTTCCCATGAAGTGATGGGACCGGATGCCATGATCTTCGTTTTCTGAATGTTGAGCTTTAAGCCAACATTTTCACTCTCCTCTTCCACTTTCATCAAGAGGCTTTTTAGTTCCCCTTCACTTTCTGCCATAAGGGTGGTGTCATCTGCATATCTGAGGTTATTGATATTTCTCCTGGCAATCTTGATTCCAGCTTGTGCTTCTTTCAGCCCAGTGTTTCTTTCAGCCCAGTGTTTCTCATGATTCACTCTGCATATAAGTTAAATAAGCATGGTGACAATATACAGGTGACGTACTCCTTTTCCTGTTTGGAACCAGTCTGTTGTTCCATGTCCAGTTCTAACTGTTGCTTCCTAACCTGCATACATATTTCTCAAGAGGCAGGTCAGGTGGTCTGGTATTCCCATTTCTCTTAGAATTTTCCAGAGTTTATTGTGATCCACACAGTCAAAGGCTTTCACTGAGCATGGCTCCACCCATCAGAACAAGACCCAGTATCCCCCTCAGTCAGTCTATCCCATCAGGAAGCTTTCATAAGTCTCTTATCCTTCTCTATCAGAGAGAAGACAGACTAAAAACCACAATCACAAAAAAACCAACCAATCTAATCACATAGACCACAGCCTTATCTAATTCAATGAAACTATGAGTCATGCTCTGTAGGGCCACCCAAGATGGACAGGTCCTGGTGGAGAGTTCTGACAAAATGTGGTCCACTGGAGAAGGGATGGCAAACCACTTCAGTATTCTTGCTTGAGAACCCCATTAACAGTATGGAAAGGCAAAAAATAGGACACTGAAAGATGAACTCTCCAGGTCAGTTGGTGCCCAGTATGCTGCTGCTGCTGCTGCTAAGTTATGTCAGTCGTGTCTGACTCTGTGTGACCCCATGGATGGAAACCCACCAGGCTCCTCTGTCCCTGGGATTCTCCAGGCAAGAACACTGGAGTGGGTTGCCATTTCCCTCTCCAATGCATAAAAGTGAAAAGTGAAAGTGAAGTCTCTCAGTCGTGTCTGACTCTTAGCAACCCCATGGACTGTAGCCTATGAGGCTCCTTCATCCATGAGATTTCCCAGGCAAGAGTACTGGAGTCGGGTGCCATTGCCTTCTCCACCCAGTATGCTACTGGAGATCAGTGGAGAAATAACTCCAAAAAGAATGAAGAGATGGAGCCAAAGCAAAAAACAAAACAAAACAAAACACCCAGTTGTGTATGTGACTGGTGATGGAAGCAAGGTCCACTGCTGTAGAGAGCAATATTGCATAGGACCTAGAATGTTAGGTCCATCAGTTCATTTCAGTTCAGTTCAGTCACTCAGTCATGTCTGACTCTTTGCGAACCCATGAATCACAGCATGCCAGGCCTCCCTGTCCATCACCAACTCTCAGAGTTCACTCAAACTCATGTCCATTGAGTCGGTGATGACATCCAGCCATCTCATCCTCTGTCGTCCCCTTCTCCTCCTGCCCCCAATCATTCCCAGCATCAGAGTCTTTTCCAATGAGTCAACTCTTCACATAAGGTGGCCAAAGTATTGGAGTTTCAGCTTTAGCATCAGTCCTTCCAAAGAACACCCAGGACTTGTTTCCTTTAGAATGGACTGGTTGGATCTCTTTGCAGTCCAAGGGACTCTCAAAAGTCTTCTCCAACACCACAGTTCAAAAGCACCAATTCTTCGGCACTCAGCTTTCTTCATAGTCCAACTCTCAAGTCCATACATGACCACTGGAAAAACCATAGCCTTGACTAGATGGACTTTTGTTGGCAAAGTAATGTCTCTGCTTTTTACTATGCTATCTAAGTTGGTCATAACTCTCCTTCCAAGGAGTAAGCGTCTTTTAATTTCATGGTTGCAATCACCATCTGCAGTAATTCTGGAGCCCCCAAAAATAAAGTCTGCCACTGTTTCCACTGTTTCCCCATCTATTTCCTATGAAGTGATAGAACCCGATGCCATGATCTTAGTTTTCTAAATGTTGAGCTTTAAGCCAACTTTTTCACTCTCCTCTTTCACTTTCATCAAGAGGCTTTTTAGTTCCTCTTCACTTTCTGCCATAAGGGTGGTGTCATCTGCATATCTGAGGTTATTGATATTTCTCCTGGCAATCTTGATTCCAGCTTGTGCTTCTTCCAGTCCAGCGTTTCTCATGACATACTCTGCATATAAGTTAAATAAGCATGGTGACAATATACAGGCTTGACGTATTCCTTTTCCTATTTGGATCTAGTCTGTGTTCCATGTCCAGTTCTAACTGTTGCTTCCTGACCTGCATACAGGTTTCTCAAGAGGCAGGTCAGGTGGACTGCTATTCCTATTTCTTTTAGAATTTTCCGCAGCTCATTGTGATCCACACAGTCAAAGGCTTTGGCATAGTCAATAAAGCAGAAATAGATGTTTTTCTGGAACTCTCTTCCTTTTTCCATGATCCAGCAGATGTTGCCAATTTGATCTCTGGTTCCTCTGCCTTTTCTAAAACCAGCTTGAACATCTGGAAGTTCATGGTTCATGTATTGCTGAAGTCTGGCTTGGAGAATTTTGAGCATTACTTTACTAGCATGTGAGATGAGTGCAATTGTGTGGTAGTTTGAGCTTTCTTTGGCATTGCCTTTCTTTGGGATTGGAATGAACACTGACATTTTCCAGTCTTGTAGCCACTGCTGAGTTTTCCAAATTTGCTGGCCTATTGAGTGTAGCACTTTCACAACATCATCTTTCAAGATTTGAAATAGCTCAACTGGAATTCCTTCATCTCCACTAGCTTTGTTCATAGTGATGCTTTCTAAGGCCCACTTGACTTCACAATCCAGGATGTCTGGCTCTAGGTGAGTGAGTGATCACACCATCGTGATTATCTGGGTCTTGAAGATCTTTTTTGTACAGTTCTGTGTATTCTTGCCACCTCTTCTTAATATCTTCTGCTTCTGTTAGGTCCATACCATGTACAGGCAATATGGGCCTTCAAACCAGTCAGTTGTAGAGGAAATCAGTACTGAATATTCATTGGAAGGACTGTTGATGAAGCTGAAACTCCAATACTTTGGTCATCTAATGCAAAGAACTGAGTCTCTAGAAAAGACCGTAACGCTGGGAAAGATTAAGGCAGGAGGGAAAGGGGATGACAGAGGATGAGGTGGTTAGATGGCATCACTGACTCAATGGACATGAGTTTGAACAAGCTCCGGGAGTTGGTGATGGACGGGGAGGCCTGGCATGCTGCAGCCAATGGGGTCGCAAAGAGTCGGACACAACTAAGCAACTGAACTGAAGTGAACTGGGGACTTTAAAGAGGTTCAATCAGGAGATGACAGGCTCAGCCGAGTCATTTTAACCCATATATTGGTCAAGACCAGCATATGCATACCAGTTTAGAGACCACCTGGTTACTCAGGGTGAGGCAAACAAGATGCCAAGGGTGCAAAACTTAAGAAAACACTCACTCTCAGGGCTGTGCAAGGGCCTTCCTAAACTCGGTGACCTCGACACCTCACTCCTCTCACCCTAGTCCAAGCTCTGACTGTGAATAGGAGCTCATGCATTGATAACTGATGGTTTAGGTAATCGCTGAGATATTTGTTTTTATAAAAGGAACCCTAGAGCTGGAGGATTATTTACTAAAAAGGAGACCCCATTCACAACAGCTCATATAAGCATGCCGTGAAAGTGATAAAAAGAGCTGAGTCCTTTCTCCTGAGTCTACCAAGTCGGAGTTTCACTGCTTAGGAGGAGGCTCTCAGGAGAAGGTCATAAAATCTTTCTTCTGATGTGGGAGAAAAGAGACGGTGGCTCCTCAGTATGAGAGTAGTTTACTTTTAAGAGCCAAAGTCACTCTGAGGAGCGTGGCGTCCATCCATGCGCAAGGCAGCCTCAAAATAGTCTAAGCCCTTTGGTGCCCACGGGGTGATCCAGGCGATGGCCTTCACATTGGTTTAGTCTGATGTCCCCTAAACAAACCAATCACAAGCCAAAACCAAAGCTTCAAGGCTGGGAACACACTGGAATGAGGAATAGGAAGACTAAAGCCTCACAAAGCAGTTGAAAATTAAGTGAGAGAGTGAGTAGGAGCTCCTGGAAGTGTATGGTACCAGTCACTGTCTTTGCTCTGTCAGTGTCAACTTATTCCACTCTTCCTTGCTGGCTCAGATGGTAAAGAATCTGTCCTCAATGCAAGGACACCCAGGTTCCATACCTGGGTCAGGGAAGATCCCCTGGAGAAGTACCCACTCCAGTGTTATTGCCTGGAAATTCCATGGACAGAAGAGCCTGGTGGGCTACAGCCCATGGTGTCGCAAAGCGTCAGACATGACTGAGTGACTAACACTTTCTTTCCTTTCTGAGCTCTGTATCTTACAGATACTAATAAGAGCTGCCATTTACAATGAAACATGTAAGGTATCATGTAGGAAACGAGTTGCCAGTCCAGGTTCGATGCATGATGCTGGTTGCTTGGGGCTGGTGCGCTGGGACGGCCCGGAGGGATGGTGTGGGGAGGGAGGAGGGAGGGGGTTCGGGATGGGGAACACGTGTATGCCTGTGGCGGATTCATTTTGATGTTTGGCAAAGCTAGTACAATTGTGTGGGGTTTGAAAATAAAATAAAATTGGAAGAAAAAAAAAAAAAAAAGAGCTGCCATTTATTAAACTATTAAAACATGGCAAGCACTTTACCTGCATTATTTCATGCTTTCATCTGGCCCACTTTGTAGATCATACAGTTGAGGCTCAGAGAAGTAAATTTAGTTGCCCAAGAGTACACACAGCCGAGATGGATTCAAGCCCCAGTTTGTCAAATCCCAGCAGAGCCATGACATTAACCAGCACACCCTCATGCCCTTCCTGGCTTCAGAGCCACAAGGTGAGACAAACCCCCAGCAGAGAACTCTTCACTGAGCCCTACTTCCCAGACAAATACCTCTGAGGAGAGAGCTGTCTCAGCCTTCTTCAGGAAACAATTCCATGTCCTAAAGCCTCACTCTGGGACTGCCCCCAAGAACTTCCTTCCAGCAAAACCTAATTGCTTCTTGCTGTAATTTCAACTCATGGCTTCTTATTTACTTTCTTCAGAAAGATTTAGAAGAAAATGAAATTAAAGTGTTATTTCAAATTACGTCATTGTGGGTGCATGCGTGCTCAGTCCCTCAGTTGTGTTCGATTTTGTGTGGCCCCATGGACTGCAGCCCACCAGGCTCCTCTGTCCCTGGGGCTTCCCAGGCAAGAAGACTGGAGCAGGTTGCCATTTCCTACACCAGGGTATCTGCCTGATCATTGCCATCTTCCACCAAAAACAGCTCTGCCTTTCTTTGGACTCCTTAGCAGAAATGATTCATTAGTTATCTTCAAGATCATGCTCCAGCTCATACGAATAAAACTGGGGAGAGGGTAGCAGAATAATTATTCAATGGTAAGAGATGGAGGTTTAAAACTATCTGTCCTTGAATAGAATTCATGGATGGTGGTGGCAGGAAAGAAAAATCCAGCATGCTATCCAAGCTATTGGTTTCCTCTCTTTGTATATTTTATTTTTCTAACCACTGTACCTTTTCTTTTCCTCATACTGAAGTTTGAGAGCAAATTTGATGTGCATCTTATACATCCACAGGTATGTCTATTTCTGGCAATATATGGTTCCAATGACAAACGTTCATAAGACAACATATACTGAAATTTGATCATTTTCTTCAAAATAAGAAAAAACAAGCTGTTTAGGTCTCACTGACATAAAACAGTAGATCCTTGATGGATTCAAGGCTTATTCCCAAGACTTTGACAAAATCCTCACAATGACTTTTGTGAAAATGTTATATGGGCACCTAACTGCTCTCCAAATTACAGTTTAGTCAAAAGTCATTTGTTTCCTAGATACAACCTCACAGTCTAAGTTAACTAAGTTTTCGTTCTGTACTCAAGTTTTAACTTCTACTTAAATTAGGATTCATCAGATACTTACTGAAAGTGCCATAAAGTCTCCTTCTCTCTTTTTTACCTGGATGGATCTGTCTTATTCACATTAAAGATGTGAGTCCTGGGAATTTCCTGGCAGTCCAGTGGTCTACTCTTCCAGTGCAGGGGGCCTGAGTTCGATCTCTGTTTGGGAACTAAAATCCCACAAGCTGCACCATGGAGCCAAAAAAAAAAAAAAGCACTTAAGTCCTAAAAGGGGACTGATAAATTAGGAATTTAGGATTGACACAGACAGCCTACTGTATATAAAATAGAATATAATAAGGACTTACTATATAGCATAGGGAACTCTGCTCAGTACTCAGTAATAACATATATGGGAAAAGAATTTTAAAAAGAGTGGATGTATGTGTGTAAATATATATATAACTAATTCACTTAGCTGTACACCTGAAACTAACACAACATTATAAATCAACTCCAATTACAAAAAAAAAAAAAAAAGACTTGAGTCCTTCTTAACGTGTCCCTCTTTACAGTAATCTGAAATCTAAACTCTGGATTATTACAATTATATCTTCTTAGATGTAAGCATAGGAAGCCACTTCAGTCATTTTAAAGGCATAAAGGTAAGAGAACAAGGAAGTTTCAGCAGATTATTTATAATGATATTTGCTAGTGACTGGATTGTGTCCCCCTAAATTCATATGTTGAAGCCCTAGGCCCCAGTATGACTATAGTTGAAGACAGGGCCTTCAGGGATGTGAAGTGAAGTGAAAGTTGCTTAGTTGTGTGTGACTCTTTGCAACCCCATGGACAATAGAGGTGGATTCTTTACCAGCTGAGACACAAGGGAAGCCCTTGCTGCTGCTGCTGCTGCTGCTGCTGCTGCTAAGTCACTTTAGTTGTGTCCAACTCTGTGCGACCCCATAGACGGCAGCCCACCAGGCTCCCCCATCCCTGGGATTCTCCAGGCAAGAACACTGGAGTGGGTTGCCATTTCCTTCTCCAATGCATGAAAGGGAAAAGTGAAAGTGAAGTCGCTCAGTCGTGTCCGACCCTCAGCAATCCCATGGACTGAAGACCACCAGGCTCCTCCGTCCATGGGATTTTCCAGGCAAGAGTACTGGAGTGGGGTGCCATTGCCTTCTCCAAAGGGAAGCCCTTCAGATCAGATCAGATCAGTCGCTCAGTCGGGTCTGACTGTTTGCGACCTCATGAATCGCAGCATGCCAGGCCTCCCTGTCCATCACCAACTCTCGGAGTTCACTGAGACTCACGTCCATCGAGTCAGTGTTGCCATCCAGCCATCTCATCCTCTGTCGTCCCCTTCTCCTGCCCCCCAGTCCTTCCCAGCATCAGAGTCTTTTCCAATGAGTCAACTCTTCGCATGAGGTGGCCAAAGTACTGGAGTTTCAGCTTTAACATCATTCCTTCCAAAGAAATCCCAGGGCTGATCTCCTTCAGAATGAACTGGTTGGATCTCCTTGCAGTCCAAGGGACTCTCAAGAGTCTTCTCCAACACCACAGTTCAAAAGCATCAATTCTTCGGCGCTCAGCCTTCTTCACAGTCCAACTCGCACATCCATACATGACCACAGGAAAAACCATAGCCTTGACTAGACGAACCTTTGTTGGCAAAGTAATGTCTCTGCTCTTGAATATGCTATCTAGGTTGGTCACAACTTTCCTTCCAAGGAGTAAGCGTCTTTTAATTTCATGGCTGCAGTCACCATCTGTAGTGATTTGGGAGCCCCACAAAATAAAGTCTGACACTGTTTCCACTGTTTCCCCATCTATTTCCCATGAAGTGATGGGACCGGATGCCATGATCTTCGTTTTCTGAATGTTGAGCTTTAAGCCAACTTTTTCACTCTCCTCTTTCACTTTCATCAAGAGGCTTTTTAGTTCCTCTTCACTTTCTGCCATAAGGGTGGTGTCATCTGCGTATCTGAGGTTATTGATATTTCTCCCAGCAATCTTGATTCCAGCTTGTGTTTCTTCCAGTCCAGCGTTTCTCATGATGTACTCTGCATAGAAATTAAATAAGCAGGGTGACAATATACAGCCTTGACGAACTCCTGTTCATCAACAACGAACCAGTCTGTTGTTCCATGTCCAGTTCTAACTGTTGCTTCCTGACCTGCATAAAAATTTCTCAAGAGGCAGATCAAGTGGTCTGGTATTCCCATCTCTTTCAGAATTTTCCACAGTTTATTGTGATCCACATAAGGTTAAATGTGGTCATGAGGGCAGAGCCCTAATGCAAGAGTCCTTATAGGAAGAGGGTTGGGAGCGGGGGCTTCCCTGGTGGTTCAGGAAGTAAAGAATCTGCCTGCAGTGCAGGAGACCTGGGTTCAATCTCTGGGTTGGGAAGATCCCCAGAGAAGGGAATGGCAACCCACTCCAGTATTTGTGCCTGGAGAATTGAAAGGGCAGAGGAGCTTAGCTGGCCACAGTCCATGGAGTCACAAAAAGTCCAACATGACTGAGTGATTAACATTGTTTTCTATAAGAAGAGGATGAGATATCAAAAGTCTCTCTGGCTCTCTGACCTCCACCCACCAAGTCTGTAGAGAAGGGCTATGTGAAGACACAGTGGGAAGGTAATTTGCAAGCCAGGAAAAGAGGCCTCACCAGAAACCAACCCTGATGGCACCTTGATCTTGGACTTGGTAACCTCCACAACTGTCAGAAAATAGACTTCTGATGTTTAAGCCACCCAGTCTTTGGTATTTTATTGGATTTACTTTTTGTGGCAGCCCTAGCAGACCAATTCAATACCACTAGATAGACTTAAAATTATTATTTAACCAACCAAACTTGGAATTAGTAAGGACCTGGGAAAGAGTCCAAAGAAATGAAAAAATAGTAAATTGCACATGAACTAATTACTCATGTTTTATATCAGGGAATCAACAGATATTGGAGAGAATTGCTAATTTAAGAAAGGGAAAATTAAAATACAGTATTCAAAGTTAAAATTGTGCACCATTTAGGAGTGCTTTAGCTTAAGTTAATAGACAATCTAAGTGTTGTAGTTATAAGAAACAGAGTTATTTCCCTCCCCCGACCCATCACCCATAAAAAGAAGTGCAGGGGTGAACATCTACTGGCAATAGCTCAGAAGTACCCACTGTCAGGGCCAACATCACTGCAAATCTCTCAGCCTTCTCTTAATGTTCACGAATTGGATGCTGTAGTTCCAGCCATTAAGTCCTCAATCTAGGCAAGAATAAAAAGTGGGGGAAAGGGATAGCACCAGCAGACTAGCCTTTATTTTTAGCCATAAATGTTTTAACATGGTCATTCTCAGGTACAAGGAAGAAGGGGATTAGAATGTGTATTCTGTTTCAATCTATCTTTCTGTTTGTTGGGCCTGCCAGGTGGCTCAGTGGCAAAGAATCTGCCTGCAATGCAGGAGACCTGGGTTCAATACCTGGTTCGGGAAGATCCCCTGGAGAAGGAAGTAGCAACCCCACTCCAGTGTTCTTGCCAGGATAATCCCATGGACAGAGAAGCCTGGACAGCTACAGTCCATAAGGTCGCAAAGAGTCGGACACGACTGAGCATGTATGTAAACCAAGACATTCCTCTTACTAAAATGGTTACACATACCTGCTTCTAAGGTGTGAGGCAATGGATAAAGGTAGTTGGTCCAGAGACTTTTGTTTTTATTTTTATATAATTTTAAAAACTGTAAACATAATATTGAAAACCTTTGAAGGATGAAAAAAATTAATGCCTCATATTTATAGGTTACTACATATCATTGAGAATGTGACACTGGAGAAGACACTGACAGAATGTGGTCCACTGGAGAAGGGAATGGCAAACCATTTCAGTATTCTTGCCTTGAGAACCCCATGAACAGCATGAAAAGGCAAAATGATAGGATACTGAAAGAGGAACTCCCCGGGTCAGTAGGTGCCCAATATGCTACTGGAGATCAGTGGAGAAATAACTCCAGAAAGAATGAAGTTTTGGAGCCAAAGCAAAAACTATACCCAGTTGTGGATGTGACTGGTGATAGAAGCAAGGTTCGATGCTGTAAAGAGCAATATTGCATAGGAACCTAGAATGTTAGGTCCATGAATCAGGGCAAATTGGAAGTGGTCAAACAGGAGATGGCAAGAGTGAACATCGACATTCTAGGAATCAGCGAACTAAAATGGACTGGAATGGGTGAATTGAACTCAGATGACCATTATATCTACTACTGTGGGCAGGAATCCCTTAGAAGAAATGGAGTAGCCATCATGGTCAACAAAAGAGTCCAAAATGCAGTACTTGCATGCAATCTCAAAAACGACAGAATGATCTCTGTTCGTTTCCAAGGCAAACCATTCAATATCACAGTAATCCAAATCTATGCCCCAACCATAGCTGAAGAAGCTGAAGTTGAACGGTTCTATGAAGACCTACAAGACGTTTTAGAACTAACACCCAAAAAGATGTCCTTTTCATTATAGGGGACTGGAATGCAAAAGTAGGAAGGCAAGAAATACCTGGAGTAACAGGCAAACTTGGCCTTGGAATACAGAATGAAGCAGGGCAAAGGCTAATAGAATTTTGCCCAGAGAACGCACTGGTCTTGGCAAACACCCTCTTCCAACAACACAAGAGAAGACTCTACACATGGACATCACCAGATGGTCAACACCGAAATCAGATTGATTATATTCTTTGCAGCCAAAGATGGAGAAGCTCTATACAGTCAGCAAAAACAAGACCGGGAGCTGACTGTGGCTCAGATCATGAGCTCCTTATTGCCAAATTGAGACTTAAATTGAAGAAAGTAGGGAAAACCACTAGACCATTCAGGTATGACCTAAATCAAATCCCTTATGATTATACAGTGGAAGTGAGAAATAGATTTAAAGGCCTAGATCTGATAGATAGAGTGCCTGATGAACTATGGACTGAGGTTTGTGACATTGTACAGGAGACAGGGATCAAGACCATCCCCATGGAAAAGAAATGCAAAAAAGCAAAATGGCTGCCTGGGGATGCCTTACAAATAGCTGTGAAAAGAAGAGAAATGAAAAGCAAAGGAGAAAAGGAAAGATATAAGCATCTGAATGCAGAATTCCAAAGAATAGCAAGAAGAGATGAGAACGCCTTCCTCAGCGATCAATGCAAAGAAATAGAGGAAAACAACAGAATGGGAAAGACTAGAGATCTCTTCAAGAAAATTAGAGATACCAAGGGAACATTTCATGCAAAGATGGCTCCATAAAGGACAGAAGTGGTAGGGACCTAACAGAAGCAGAAGATATTAAGAAGAGGTGGCAAGAATACACAGAAGAACTGTACAAAAAAGATCTTCATGACCAAGATAATCACAATGATGTGATCACTCACCTAGAGCCAGATATCCTGGAATGTGAAGTCAAGTGAGCCTTAGGAAGCATCACTGCGAACAAAGCTAGTGGAAGTGATGGAATTCCAGTTGAGCTATTTCAAATGCTGAAAGATGATGCTGTGAAAGTGCTGCACTCAATAGGTCAGCAAATTTGGAAAACTCAGCAGTGTCCACAGGACTGGAAAAGATCAGTTTTCATTCCAATTCCAAAGAAAGGCAATGAAAAAGAATGCTCAAACTACCACACAATTGCATTCATCTCACATGCTAGTAAAGTAATGCTTAAAATTGCTCCAGCCAGGCTTCAGCAATACATGAACTGTGAACCTCTAGATGTTCAAGCCAGTTTTAGAAAAGGCAGAGAAACCAGAGATAAAATTGCCACATCCGCTGGATCCTGGAAAAAGGAAGAGGGTTCCAGAAAAACATCTATTTCTGCTTTACTGACTATGCCAAAGCCTTTGACTGTGTGGATCACAATAAACTGTGGAAAATTCTGAAAGAGATGGGCATATCAGATCACCTAACCTGCCTCTTGAGAAGCCTGTATGCAGGTCAGGAAGCAACAGTTAGAACTGGACATGGAACAACAGACTGGTTCCATATAGAAAAAGGAGTACGTCAAGCCTGTATATTGTCACCCTGCTTATTTAACTTCTATGCAGAGTACATCATGAGAAACGCTGGGCTGGAATAAGCACAAGCTGGAATCAAGATTGCTGGGAGAAATATCAATAACCTCAGATATGCAGATGACACCACCCTTATGGCAGAAAGTGAAGAGGAACTAAAAAGCCTCTTGATGAAAGTGAAAGAGGAGAGTGAAAAAGTTGGCTTAAAGCTCAACATTCAGAAAACGAAGATCATGGCATCGGGTCCCATCACTTGATGGAAAATAGATGGGGAAACAGTGGAAACAGTGTCAGACTTTATCTTTTTGGGCTCCAAAATCACTGCAGATCGTGACTGCAGCCATGAAATTAAAAGACGCTTATTCCTTGGAAGAAAAGTTATGACCAACCTAGATAGCATATTGAAAAGCAGAGACATTTCTTTGCCAACAAAGGTCCGTTTAGTCAAGGCTATGGTTTTTCCAGTGGCCATGTATGGATGTGAGAGTTGGACTGTGAAGACAGCTGAGCGCTGAAGAATTGATGCTTTTGAACTGTGGTGTTGGAGAAGACTCTTGAGAGTCCCTTGGACTGCAAGGAGATCCAACCAGTCCATTCTAAAGGAGATCAGCCCTGGGTGTTCTTTGGAAGGAATGATGCTAAAGCTGAAACTCCAGTACTTTGGCCACTTCATGCGAAGAGTTGACTCATTGGAAAAGACTCTGATGCTGGGAGGGATTGGGGGCAGGGGGAAAGGGGGACGACAGAGGATGAGATGGCTGGATGGCATCACCAACTCAATGAACATGAGTTTGAGTGAACTCTGGGAGTTGGTGATGGACAGGGAGACCTGGTGTGCTGTGATTCATGGGGTCGCAAAGAGTCGGACACGACTGAGTGACTGAACTGACTGATTGACATATCATCATGGACCTCCAGGGTCCTTAGTGAACTGTTGAAGCCACAAATTTAAGTCATTGACTGCCAAAAATCTACCTGATATGGGGCTACTTCAGTAGCTCTACATTCATTTAGCATCCCCAAAGTGTTTAAACCATTGTTTAAAATCAGCCTCCTCACTGGACTATCTACTCCAGGTTTTAAAGATGGCTACTAGATCATTCTTGGCAAGACCCACAGCTGCACAGAGTAGTGGTCAAGAGCATAACCACTGGAGTTAGAAAGACTTGGGTCTAACATACTGTTAGAACTTCTCACCAGTTGTGTGAACTTGGACAAATCGCTTCAGCCTCACTTTTCTGAGTCTCAATTTTCTCAGTTATAAAAGAGGGCAGTAACACTTCACCATTCAGTGTTAGCAGTGAAAATTCACTACATTTCTAGCACTTAAAATGCCTAGATCAATACTTGTTGAATAATTTCCGAATGATTTTATTTGTCTATAAAATTGCAATTTCCCTCAGAATTCTCATTTGCAATGTGCACATCATTTTCACATCAAGAGTCATTTTTGGTGACTCTTATGTAGGCTTTTAACTTGAAGTTGCACACCATCTCTCAAGTAGTTAACACATAATAGAAACTGAATTTTTAAAAAAAAATACTTTAAGAAATCCTTAAGCAAAATGAATTATTGGGCTTTTGTTGAAAATGTGTGACCAAGCTGATGCAGGATGCTTCATGTCTTTTACAAGCACAAAGCAATGTTGTTTAAAACTAAGAAATGAAAAAAACCCAAATTCCACAAACAAGGAGTAAACGAACAGCTAAACTTCTACTATCAAGTCTTGATATTAGAACTACTCATTGGGAATTCAGGATTGAATATACATTTTAGATGCTGGAGCTGTATTGCCTTTGTGAGTATGGAGGCCACATTCATAGAGCAGGGAGAGAGGGTGGGTCAGAGCTGGAACTTTCTACCTAAAGTTGCAAGCCTAAAAGTGGCTTCTATCAGGTTGAATGGCAGAAATGGAACTAAAATATTGATTGGTCAGGGGAAGTGGTATAGAAGCTTTCCATTTACCCTGGACCATTGGTGGGAAATAGTGTTACTCACAAGAAATCAGAGATCCAAGCCAGTTCTACACTTGGATGTGGGGCCAAATTCATACTGCTCTTGGGGTATGGAAAGCCCAGGCTGAGAAACAACATTAAAAACTCATTAAGAATCATAATAGCATTATATATCAGTTAGATTCATCTTTCTTAGTAACAAATAAAAATCTGGGAAAACATTTTAAAACATTTGTAAGAAAACATTGGAAAGTGACAAAAAGTATATAGAAACTAGACAAGTTCAGTTCAGATCAGTTCAGTTGCTCAGTTTTGTCCAACTCTTTGCGACCCCATGAATCACAGCACGCCAGGCCTACCTGTCAATCACCAACTCCGGAGTCCACCCAACCCATGTCCATCGCCTCGGTGATGCCATCAGCCATCTCATCCTCTATCGTCCCCTTCTCCTTCTGCCCTGAATCTTTCCCAGCATCAGGGTCTTTTCAAATGAGTCAGCTCTTCGCATCAGGTGGCCAAAGTATTGGAGTTTCAGCTTCAACATCAGTCCTTCCAATGAATACCCAGGACTTAAGGATGGACTGTTTGGATCTCCTTGCAGTCCAAGGGACTCTCAGGAGTCTTCTCCATCACCACAGTTCAAAAGCATCAATTCTTCAGATCTCAGCTTTCCTTATAGTCCAACTCTCACATCCATACATGATCACTGGAAAACCATAGCCTTGACTAGATGGACTTTTGTTGACAAAGTAATGTCTCTACTTTTGAATATGCTTTGTCTAGGTTGGTCATAACTCTCCTTCCAAGGAATAAGCATCTTTTAATTTCATAGCTGCAATCACCATCTGCAGTGATTTTGGAGCCCAGAAAAATAAAGTCAGCACTTTTTCCACTGTTTCCCCATCTATTTGCCATGAAGTGATGGGACCGGATGCCATGATCTTCATTTTCTGAATGTTGAGCTTTAAGCCAACTTTTTCACTCTCCTCTTTCATGTTCATCAAAAGGCTCTTTAGTTCTTCTTCACTTTCTGCCATAAGGGTGGTGTCATCTGCATATCAGAGGTTATTGATATTTCTCCCCGCAATCTTAATTCCAGCTTATGCTTCCTCCAGCTCAGCGTTTCTCATGACATACTCTGCATAGAAGTTAAATAAGCAGGGTGACAATATACAGGCTTGACGTACTCCTTTTCCTATATGGAACCAGTCTGTTGTTCCATGTCCAGTTCTAACTGTTGCTTCCTGACCTGCATACAGGTTTCTCAAGAGGCAGGTCAGATGGTCTGATATGTCCATCTCTTTCAGAATTTTCCACAGTTTATTGTGATCCACACAGTCAAAGGCTTTGGCATAGTCCGTAAAGCAGAAATAGATGTTTTTCTGGAACTCTCTTCCTTTTTCCATGATTCAGCGGATATTGGCAATTTGATCTCTGGTTCCTCTGCCTTTTCTAAAACTGGCCTGAACATCTGGAAGTTCACAGTTCATGTATTGCTGAAGCCTGGCTGGAGAATTTTAAGCATTACTTTACTCGCATGTGAGATGAGTGCAATCGTGCCGTAGTTTGAGCTTTCTTTGGCATTGCCTTTCTTTGGAATTGGAATGAAAACTGATTTTTTCCTGTCCTGTGGACACTGCTGAGTTTTCCAAATTTGCTGACCTATTGAGTGCAGCACTTTCACAGCATCATCTTTCAGCATTTGAAATAGCTCAACTGGAATTCCATCACCTGCACTAGCTTTGTTCGTAGTGATGCTTCCTAAGGCTCACTTGACTTCACATTCCAGGATGTCTGGCTCTAGGTGAGTGATCACATCATTGTGATTATCTTGGTCATGAAGATCTTTTTTGTACAGTTCTTCTGTGTATTCTTGCCACCTCTTCTTAATATCTTCTGCTTCTGTTAGGTCCCTACCACTTCTGTCCTTTATGGAGCCATCTTTGCATGAAATGTTCCCTTGCTATCTCTAATTTTCTTGAAGAGATCTCTAGTCTTTCCCATTCTGTTGTTTTCCTCTATTTCTTTGCATTGATCACTGAGGAAGGCTTTCTCATCTCTCCTTGCTCTTCTTTGGAACTCTGCATTCAGATGCTTATATATTTCCTTCCTTTTCTCCTTTGCTTTTCCCTTCTGTTCTTTTCACAGCTATTTGTAAGGCCTCCTCAGGCAGCCATTTTGCTTTTTTGCATTTCTTTTTCTTGGGGATGGTCTTGATTCCTGTCTCCTGTACAGTGTCACGAACCTCCATACATGGTTCATCAGGCACTCTATCTATCAGATTTAGTCCCTTTAAATCTATTTCTCACTTCCATTGTATAGTCGTAAGGGATTTGATTTAGGTCATACCTGAATGGTCTAGTGGTTTTCTCCACTTTCTTCAGTTTAAGTATGAATTTGACAATAAGGAGTACTTGATCTGAGCCACAGTCAGCTCCTGGTCTTCTTTTTGCTGACTGTATAGAGTTTCTCCATCTTTGGCTGCAAAGAATATAATCAATCTGATTTTGGTGTTGACCATCTGCTGATGTCCATGTGTAGAGTCTTCTCTTATGTTGTTGGAAGAGGCTGTCTGCTTGACCAGTGCATTCTCTTGGCAGAACTCTATTAGCCTTTGCCCTGCTTCATTCTGTACCCCAAGGCCAAATTTGCCTGTTACTCCAGGTATTTCTTGCCTTCCTACTTTTGCATTCCAGTCCCCTATAATGAAAAGGACATCTTTTTTGGGGTGTGAGTTGTAGAAGTTCTTGTAGGTCTTCATAGAACAGTTCAACTTCAGCTTCTTCAGCATTACTGGCCAGGGCGTAGACTTGGATTACCATGATATTGAATGGTTTGCCTTGGAAACCAACAAAGATCATTCTGTCATTTTTGAGATTGCATCTAAGTACTGCATTTCAGACTCTTTTGTTGACTATGATGGCTACTCCATTTCTTATAAGGGATTCCTGCCCACAGTAGTAGATATAATGGTCATTTGAGTTCAATTCACCCATTCCAGTCCATCTTAGTTCACTGATTCCTAGAATGTCGATGTTCACTCTTGCCATCTCCTGTTTGATCACTTCCAATATGCCTTGATTCATGGACCTAACATTCCAGGTTTCTATGCAATATTGCTCTTTACAGCATCGAACCTTGCTTCTATCACCAGTCCTATTCACAACTGGGTGTTGTTTTTACTTTGGCTCCAAACTTTCATTCTTTCTGGAGTTATTTCTCCACTCATCTCCAGTAGCATATTGGGCACCTACCAACCTGGGGAGTTCATCTTTCAGTGTCCTATCTTTTTGCCTTTTCATACTGTTCATTTGGTTCTCAAGGCAAGAATACTGAAGTGGTTTGCCATTCCCTTCTCCAGTGGACCACATTCTGTGAGACCTCTCCACCATGACCCGTCCGTCTTGGGTGGCCCCATATGCCATGGCTTCGTCTCATTGAGTTAGACAAGGCTGTGGTCCACGTGATCAGATTGGCTAGTTGTCTGTGATTGTGTTATCAGTCTGTCTGCCCTCTGATGCCCTCTCTCATTGCCTACCGTCTTATTTGGGTTTCACTTACCTTGGACGTGGGGTCTCTCTTCATGGCTGTTCCAGCAAAGCGCAGCCGCTGCTCCTTACCTCGGACAGGGGGTAGCTCCTCTAGGTGGCAGCCCCTGACCACTGGCCTGGGGTAGCTCCTCTCGGCCGCGTTCATGTGCCATCGCTGCTGCCCCACTTCTGTGCCATTGCTGCCACCGAATGTACAAGAGTACACTCTTAAAATTCAACAATTACAAATAGTGTGATTTGTGAGGCTCTTTGTCTACTGACATTCCCCAGTGTGGAGGAAACTTGGGGTAGTAGAAAGCCAGCGCCTTACTCTGTAAGATGGCACAAGATGAAGGGCAGGGCTTGTGGAGTAGCTAGAAAGTTAGGGGGAGAAATTGTAGAGAAGTTACAGAAGAGGTGAACCAAAAAACCACAACATAAACTGAGCCAAACTTGTTGGCAGCCCACTAAACTATAGATGTTTCAGGGAGGCCCCAGGTGATAGGTGGTGGGTAGAAGTCGGAGGGACAGAGAAAACATTTCAGCTGCTGCACACCTCATGGGATATCAAGGTTAACTGGCTGCTAGGCCAAAATAAGCAGAGAAGGCAATGGCACCCCACTTCACTACTCTTGCCTGGAAAATCCCATGGACGGGGGAGCCTGGTAGACTGCAGTCCATGGGATCACTAAGAGTCAGACAGGACTGAGGGACTTCACTTTCACTTTTCCCTTTCATGCATTGGAGAAGGAAATGGCAACCCACTCCAGTGTTCTTGCCTGGAGAATCCCAGGGACGGGGGCACCTGGTAGGCTGCCGTCTATGGGGTCGCACAGAGTCGGACACGACTGAAGCGACTTAGCAGCAGCAGCCCAAAATAAGAAAGATAAAATCCTTCAGAGAAGCATAAAATGCAGCGTCTTTTCAACACAGCATTATGTATCCAGTGTGTAATCAATCTAAAATCAGTAGGAATGAAAAGAAACAGAAAAATGTAAACCATATGATAGAGAAAAATCATACAATAGAAACCAGTTCTGAAATGACCATGGGATTTTCCAGGCAAGAGTACTGGAGGAGTGCTATTGCCTTCTCTGCTGAAATGACCTAGATGCTGCAATTAGCAGACAAGGAAATTGAAAACCACTGTTATTATAACTATTCAAATATTTTATAAGAAAACATATGCAGAATGAAAGAACAGATTGATAATCTCAGCAAATGAATAGAAATTATAAAAAATAATAAAATAAGAATGGCATTTCTATACTGGTGGCATAAAAAGCTCTGGTAATTGCTGTTGAAGATAAAAATTATTAAAATGGAACTAAAATAAATATTTTTTAAAAATAAAAAAAACAACTTCTCCTCTGTGAAAGAGAATGTCAGGAGACTAAGAAGACAAGCCATAGATTGGAAGAAACTATTTGGAAAGAATATCTGATGAAGGACTGTTAAAATTCTTAAAACTCAACAATAAGAAAACAATGTGATTTAAAAATGGGCCAAAGAACTCAGTAGATACCTCACCAAAGAAGATACGCATGCAGAAAATAAGCATATGAAGAGATGCTGAAATCATTGGTTATCAGGGAAATGCAAGTTCAAACAACAATGAGTTACCACTACACACTCACATGAATGGTCAAAAATCTGGAACTAAGTGAAAATTTTAAAACTGAAAAATACAATGCCTGAAATACATACTCACCACTTCTATTCACGATTGTACAGGAAAATCTAGTTAGTACAATAGGACAAGTAAAAGATGTAAAAGTCATATATATTAGAAAGAAATAGAACTGTCTTTATTTGCACATGACATGATCATATACATAGACAATCCTAAAGCATCTATTGTATATATGTAATATATATAATATAATCTTTCATATGTTTTATATATAATGTAATCTATTACATATATATATATATATAATGAATTAGTGATTAGAATGGTTGTAGGATGAGAGTGCAATTTAAAAAGATTTATTTTCTGTTTTCTATAGCTTAGATGTATAAGAAGGAACAAGTTCCAAAGACTTAACAAATACTTGGGGTCTGACAGAGGTAAAAAATAAACTTTAATAAAGCAAAAATTTAGGTGAGAAAAAGTGCATCAGCAAAACTTTGTAAAATAAAGGAGAGAAGAGATTTAGCTCACCTAGAAAGAAAACCAAATCTCTGATTGGTAAGATTACTTTGACTATTTAAGATCTAAACATACCTGTAGCATTTTTTGGTTCAGAGATAGTGCTTTCTTTGAAGTGACTATGTCTGGATCGAGTACTGGTGCCCTGTCAAGGGTAGAAGGCTCTGATTACCAGAAACTCTGATTCTTATTTTATATATAAAGTTGGACACTTCTGGTTTTAGTTTCGCTGAGAGACCAATTCCATGGCTAGCAGATGGACACTAAAGTGAATGTGAAACAAAGCTCAAACCATACTTTCTCTTCCTAAATCAAGGATGTAGGGAGGACTTGGATTTGAAGAGGGAGAGAAATTTATGGAAAACATTTATTTGAAGAGAGATGTTACCTTTTAGTTCCCCTTCACCCCCGACTGCAGCTTCAGATAGGAAGTGAGGTTTTATTCTCTTATCTCAAGCCTAATGAAGGAGCTTCCTTGAGAGCCTGATATGAGTCCTCTGGAGCCTGGGGGTACTGTGGACAGGTGTCTGATTTCAGGCCATCACGGAAGGAAGGATAAGGACTGACATTGCTAGGTGGTGTAGCCAACAGAAGACCACCAGGCCACAAGAGCCTGCATGGCTCTAATGTACAGAGAAAGACAGGCTTCCCTGGTGGCTCAGCTGGCAAAGAATCTGCCTGCAATGCCAGAGACACCAGTTCAGTCCCTGGGTCAGGAAGATTCCCTGGAGAAGGGATAAGCTACCCACTCCACTATCCTTGGGCTTCTCTGGTGGCTCAGACAGTAAACACTGAATCTGCCTGCAATGCCAGAGACCTCAGTTCAGTCCCTGGGTTGGGAAGACTCCCTGGAGAAGGGCTTGACAACCCACTCCAGTAGACAACCCATGCCTGGATAATCCCCATGGAGAAAGGAGCCTGGCAGGCTACAGTCCATGGGATCTCAAAGAGGTGGACATGACTGAGTGACTAAGCACAGCACAGCACATGGAAAAAGATGTACCAGTGTTTTCTGTGAACAAAGCATAGATCACGTGGGAGAAAGAGCATGTGGCTGGAGCTATGCGGAAGAGCTTCAAGTACAGAATGTGAACTCAAGGTTGAGGGCAGAGAGTTTCAGAGAATCAAATGCATCTCTTTTGTTTTGAGGATTGTGACTGATGGTTGTTGGGGCCTTGAAAAGTCCCTGCAGATCCCTTGAGAGCACCTAGAAGAAAAAGTTGGCTTTAACCACCTGCCCATACCAGAGAGGATGAAGTCACCCCATCAAGTAGGACTCTTATCTCTCCTACTACTCTACATATACAATCAGATTGAACAGTTAAGTCGAAGGATAGCAAATGGTTTCAGATAGGTTTCTCACTGTTGGAGTGGAAATTCACAATGCAAGGGATATATGCAAGGAGAGGAGGTTAAAATGATCTATTTGACAATGGATTAAAGTTAGAGATATCAGTATGGACTCATGTCTACCTTAATAAAGGAATAGATAGTTACATACAGAAATATTTACAGATATGTGTGCATGCACAAGGTTAATAAACATGTATATATTTCTTCAGTCTTCTGGAAGTTTCTAAAGACAATCCAGTAACAATGGGTACCTCTAGCACCCAATACTTGGTTTCTAATACCATTCTCCAAAAAAAAGGAACCAGAATACCACAGTTCAAAAACATCCAACACTACAGTTCAAAAAGCATCAATTCTTCAGTGCTCAGTCTTCTTTATAGTCCAACTCTCACATCCCTACATGACTACTGGAAAAGCCATAGCTTTGACTAGATGGACTTCTGTCAGCAAAGTAATGTCTTTGCTTTTTAATATGTTGTCTAGGTTGGTCACAACTTTTCTTCCAAGGAGCAAGTGTCTTTTAATTTCATGGCTGTAGTCACTGCAGTGATTTTGGAACCCAAAGGAAAGGAACCAAAATACTTTGAAGAAAAGCAGATTCTAAACCTGGGGCAAGAATTAAACAAGCTGATCCTAGCATATCTTACAGTGACAGAAAGTAAGGAAATACTTTAAAAAATCCCACATTGATGGGGGTATATCAAATGGATACAGAAGTCAATTGGAAGAGTTTCCAATGGCCAAAACTGGAATAATTTGGGAAACAATATAAATAAATAAATGGTAATCCAAAGTGTACAATTAATATCCACGAGTCCATGATGTTAAAAAATGGTTGAATAAGTGAATAAATGGAAGAGGAGAGACAGATCTCCTACAAAACAGAATTCTAAATAATTCATGCAGCTACTTTATCTTCAAGGTCTGTACCTGGTGACTTCCATGCTCATAATATGCATCTTTGATATGATAATGATAAAAATATCACCTTCCTCCTTTCCCAAACCCTAGTTTAATCATAAGGGAAACATCACATAAATCTCAGTTGAGGGGAAAAGTCTTCCTCAAAACTGTAAAGATCATCAAAAACAAGGAAAGTTTATGAAACTGTTAAATTCTAGAGGAGACAAGACAGGGTGACTATAATATGCTATCCTGGGTGGGATGAGGTATAAACTAAGGAAATTTGAATAAAGTATGGACTTTAGTTCAGGGTCTATAAGATCCCCTGGAGGAGGGCATGGCAACCCACTCCAGTATTCTTGCCTGGAGAATGCCATGGACAGAGGAGCCTGGTGGGCTATGGTCCATAGGGATCACAAAGTGTTTGACATGAATGAGTGGCTGAGCATAAGCATGGTCTTTAGTTAACAACAGTGTATCAGTATTAGTTCATTAATTGTAACACATATACCATACAAATACAGGATGTTTCTAATAGGGGAAATTAGGTGTGGAGTAGAAGAGGACTCTGAGTACTCTCCTAATTTTTCTGTAAATCGAAACCTATGGAAACACTGACAAACTTTATTTGGCAGGGGGGGGGGGGGGCTCCAAAATCACTGCAGTGACTACAGCCGTGAAATTAAAAGACCCTTAAAAAGTTATGACAAACCTAGACAGCATATTAATAAGAAGAGATATTACTTTGCCGACAAAGGTCCGTCTAGTCAGAGCTATGGTTTTTCCAGCAGTCATGTATGGATGTGAGAGTTGGACTATAAAGAAGGCTGATTAGATGTCCATCAGCAGATGAATGGATAAGAAAGCTGTGGTACATATACACAATGGTATATTTCTCAGTCATTAAAAAGAATACATTTGAATCAGTTCTAATGAGGTGTATGAAACTGGAGCCTATTATACAGAATGAAGTAAGCCAGAAAGACAAACACCAATACAGTATACTAACGCATATATATGGAACTGAGAAAAAGGTAACAATAACCCTGTATGCCAGACAGCAAAAGAGACACAGATGCATAGAACAGCCTTTTGGACTCTGTGGGAGAGGGCGAGGGCAGGATGATATGGGAGAATGACACTGAAACATGTAAAATATCATATGTAAAATGAATCACCAGTCCAGGTTTGATGCATGATATGGGGTGATCAGGGCTGGTGCACTGGGATGACCCAGAGGGATGGGATGGGGAGGGAAGTGGGAGGGGGATTCAGGATGGGGAACACATGTACACTTATGGTGGATTCAAGTCAATGTATGGCAAAACCAATACAATATTGTAAAGTAAAATTAATTAATTAATTTTTTTAAAAAAAAGAAGGCTGAGCACTGAAGAATTTATACTTTTGAACTGTGGTGTTGGAAAAGACTCTCGAGGGTCCCTCAGACTCCAAGAAGATCAAACCAGTCAATAGTAAAGCCAATCAGTGCCAAACATTCGTTGGAAGGACTGATGCTGAAGTTGAAGCTCCGAAACTTTGGCCATTTCATGTGAAGAACTGACTCTTTGGAAAAGACCCTGATGCTGGCAAAGATTGAGGGCAGAAGGAGAAGGGGACAACAGAGGATGAGATGGTTGGATGGCATCACCGACTCGATGGACATGAGTTTGAGCAAGCTCCAGGAGTTGGTGATGGACAGGGAAGCCTGGCATGCTGCAGTCCATGGGGTCTCAAAGAGTCGAACACAAGTAAGCAACTGAACTGAATTGATTTTTAAAAGATAAAAGCTTACTTTTAAAAGACATAGAGACTTTCCAAACTTTCATCTAAAGATAGGGGATTATCATATCAATGAATGCATTTTAAAATTATGATAGAGTCAAAAAATAAAGTTTGATTAAACCACAATGAAACAATTCATCCAAAATTCAGGGGCCATCAATAGAGGCAAATACTATCCCCTTCCTCAGAATAATGCATATGCCTGGCATTTCCACAGTACTTCTCCAGAAAACACCACCTACCAAATATGAGCTCATAGGCAAAAATTACACAACACATAAGGAAATCCACCTTCATAAAGGAGAGTTAGCAGGTAAAACAAACAGGAAGATTTCCAGCCAAGGAAATACAGACATTAGCTTCATCCCTGAGGGACTTCACCATAAGAATCAATAAACTGTTCACATAGATAAAGGGAAGAATGGTACATAATACAAAGAGAAGACATTAAGAGAAAAGTGCAGGCCTATCTCAAAAAGGAGCACATGGTCACATTGGCAATGAAAGAAATTAGTCATTCAAATTTTAAAAATCAATTAATACATGACTAGATTCAGCTAAAGAGAAGTAGTGAATTAAAAGATCTCTGGAAAGCATGTAATCTAGAAAACAGAGATAAGAAGATGAAAAGTATGAAAAGAGCATCAAACAAGAAGCTTTAATGAATGGCAAATAAAGAGTTACACGGTAAGAAAAAGAGAAAATGGGGATATATATTTAATATGATATTGCCAGGTAATTTTTCAGAACTGGAAAAAGATATGAATCTTTTGATGAGAGATTAGGCAGTTCTAAACAGAATAAATATAAACAAATATACATCCAGATATGGTAGTAAACGTTCAAAAATTAAAATCTTTAAAGCTACCCACAAAGAAAATACAAACAGAACACTCTTCTTATCAATAACAATAGAATCCAGAAACAATAACATCCTCAAAATGTTTTGGGAAAACATCAGTCAACCTGCTATTTTATTCTTTACACAGCTAAACTATCATTTCAGAGAGATAATGAACTAATTTTCAGACTTTCAAAGACAGAGAGATTACTTCCTATGGATCTTTGCTACATGAGCTACATCATGCTGGTTCATATGACATCCATTCCAACTTTCTTATACTACAAAGCCTGGAATGCTTTTTAAGAATTACCTACACTACAACATTTGCAATTAGCAATCTTCATGTGACCTAGGTTCTGGCAAGTAGACACAGTCGGACATGGAAGGAGAAGTGAACTATATGATGTAGAAGCTGTGTGAAGGTCAAAGACCCCTCCCAGTGATTTAAACTAGCTAGAGTGGCTTCATTTTCTGTAACAAAGATTAGTAATGAATTTGTAAGCAACTAGGTCCCACTGTATAGCACAGGGAACTATATTCAGTATCCTGTGATAAATCATAATGAAAAAGAAAATGAAAAAGTATGTCATGACTTAGTCACTTTACTATACAGCAGAAATGAACACAACATTGTAAATCAACCATACTTCAACTAAAAAAAAATTTAATGCTTGAATCAAAAAACAATTTTTGTTCCAGAAATATTGACAGGTCTATAGACTTTCAAAGGAATGGGAATCCAGAATTCATTATCGAGTTTCCTAGGTTTACAGTCAGTGAAGATGGCTTAGCATCACAGGAAGAGGCTCAGGGGTTCCAGAGCATGCTTTGGCTGAGCGGTCACTTAAATGGCCTACCACAGTCATTTGGAACGGCTTGCCTATGGAAGGCAGAGCTTCAGTGGCTATGGAGATTGACCATTATAATGAACATAAGAAGTAGACAAGTTGTGAGATGGGACGGTTGCTTTTAACTCAGCTATAACAGTTTCTACAGAGAATGACAGACTGAAAACTTTATATCAGAGGATGAGGGATATTCCACGATTGCCCTAAAAGAATTTTTTGTTTCTCAAAAGTGCAGAGTTCATGTAGCTAATACAGTGGTTAATCAAACATAGTGGCCGGCTGAAGTACATCGGTTGAATTGACAGCCTCACTTGGTCTCTAATGTAAAAGTAAAGGCATTTGCAGGGGAAAGGCAGCACCCTGAAACTGAAGCAGGTGTATCTGTGGGCAATTCAGACCACTTCAATAATTCCAAACTTCATTGAGCCTTTCTTGCATGAAGAAGCAATTTCCTCTCTCCACCTGCTGAGGTTGGTCCACTCTGCTTACGTACTAACCTCATCAAGAGGACTCCTTGAAATGAAATGTCAAGCCTCTTCAAGTCCCACCCCTATTAACTCCTATTTGCCTGTAGATCCCAGGGGCTGCAGGGGCCACTGACATCACCAAATTCAAAGGAGAGATATTTCATACCAAACAAATTGCGTGATTTAAATAATTGAAATCTACAAATACATAGGTAACATATCTGAGCATAGATTATCAGAGTGTTAGAAGAGGGAGGGAGAAATAAAAATGTAGATGAGGTTGAGTTTATCAACATGGGAATATACACCAGAGATTCTGGAGTCAGTGGATTAAGTTTAGGTTACCAAGAATGACTTTTTATTTTTCACATGCAACTTATATGCTTTTTTTACACTTGTGGTTAAAATTCATATAACAGTATTTACCATATTTTTAAGTGTATAGTTAAGTCTTGTTAAATACATTTATATTGTACAACCAACCTCCAGAACCTTTTTTCATCTGGCAAAACTGAACTCTACACCCATTAAACAACTCTCTTCTGAATTTGACTAATCTGTGTACCCATATGGAAATGAAGTCATACATGATTTGTCTTTTTGTTACTGGCTTATTCACAAAGCATAAAGCCCTCAAGTTTCATCCACGCTGTAGCATGTGTCAGAATTTCCTTCTTTTTTAAAGGCTGAATAACGTTTCTTTGTGTGTGCATACCACATTTTTCTGCCATTCATCAACTCGGGTTGCTTCTACCTTTTGCCTCTTGTGGAAAATGCTGTTATGAACATGGATGTACAAATGTCTCTTTGAAACTCTGCTTTCAGTTCCTCTAGGTATATAACCAGAAGTGAAATTTCTGGATCATATGGCATTCTATTTTTAATTTTTTGAGTTATTGCTATACTGTTTCCCACAGCAGCTATTCCATTTTACATTCCTACCAGCTGTGTCAAACAGTTACTGTTTCCACACATTGTCACCAACACTGGTGTTCTTTTTTCCATTTTTTGTTTAATAGTAGCCATCCTAACTGGGTGTGCAATGTTATCTCACTGTGATTTTGATTTGTATTTCCCTAATAAGTGATCTTGAAATTTCTTTCATGTGTTTTTTGGCCATTTGTGTATCTTCTTTGGAATAATGTCTATTCAAGTCCTTTGACTGTTTTAAAATTGGATTTTGTTGTTATTGTTGTTGAGTTGTAGAAGTTCTTTGTATATTCTGGATATTAATGTCTTCTCAAATATATGATTTGCAAGTATATTTCCATTCTAAAGGTTGTCTTTTTACTCTGCTATTTCATCTGATGAATAGAAACTTTTAATTTTGACTAAAACTTTTAATTTTTAACTTCTTAACTTTTGTCACCTGTGCTTTTGGTGCCAAGTCCAAGAAATCATTGCCAAATACAAAGTTATGAAGACTTTTTTCCCCCTATGTTTTCTTCTAAGAGTTTTATAGCTTTAGCTCTTTAGGTAATTGATCCATCTTGCATGGGTTCAAATTCTTTCTCCTGCATATGGATATCCAGTTTTCCTAACACCTTTTGCTGAAAAGACTCCTTTTCCTCTTTGGTCTTGGCAGCCTGGTTGAAAATTTCTTGATCATATATGTGAGGGTTTATTCTATTCCATTGATCTGTATGACTATCTTTATGCCAGTATCACAGTTTTTTTTTTTTTTCTATAACTTTGTAATAAGTTTTAAAATCAGGAAGTATAAGAGCTCCAAAATTGTTCTTACTTTTTAAGATAATTTTTAGCTGTTTGTAGCCCTGAGAATAGTTTTAATTGTTTTCTGAGTTTCTATTATCTCTGGGCTCAGTAGTGATGGTGGCTTAGTTGCTAAGTCATGTCTGACTCTTTTGCAACCCTACAGACTGTAGCCCACCAGGCTCCACTACCCATGGGATTTCCCTGGCAAAAATACTGGAATGGGTTGCCATTTCCTTTTCCAAAGGATCTTCCTGCTCCAGAGATGGAACCTGCATCTCCTGCTTGGCATGTGGATTCTTTACCACTGAGCCACCAGGGAAGTCCATGGTCTCAATAGTGGTCTATGCCAAAAAGAACTTGAGATATTATATAGTAAAAGTTAGAAAGAGTAATGCAAAGACTTTGAGAGATGGTAATACTGAAGTGAATTTAGGAGGTGTGACCCATGCATTCAACCCTAAATACATCCTCTGAGAGGGCCCAGACCTCTCCTTGAAATAAAGAAACACACCAGTGATGGAAACGCAGGCATATGTAAAACCACCAAAGTGGATTTCTTCCGAGCATTAAAAATGAATGTGAGGATGCTACCTAGGAATAGGTTTCCTGATTCCATGAGGTTCATGGGATTGGATTCTGGGGTGGCAGAAGCCACATAGTAACTCACTCCTAGTGGCACAGAAAGCATGGTTACTGTTACAGTCAGCAGGGTCAGCTCATTAGTCAATGGTCTGGCCTTTCTCCAAAGGGGCTTGTGCAATGGCCATTGTCCACATTTGGAGATAACTGGACTCTGGCTTTTGGGCCACCAATTCTTAGACATGAAAAAAGACATTGTGATTCATAGTTAAGAGGGGGACTTGTGGAAGTCACAAGTTCCCCTCTCATCTATGAATAGCATTGTCGCTTAAGTCCCACTCATACTGGATTCATGAGGTTATTCTGTGGTTAAGTCCTGAGTACCTAAGTATACAGTCAGAACACTCAGCAACCGGCAGAACCAACACACGATAGGTACAGCAGTGTTGGTGGAAGCCCCTGAAGCTCATCCTCCTGGTGAAAATCTCAAAGCAGTATCACCTGCCTGGGGGGATCACACAGGTTGGTGCCTATATTAAATACTTGACGGAGCAGAAGCAGTGATTCTTATTACAGTCTTTGACCCCTTGTTTGGCCTCTACATAAGGTAGGTAATCTTGGGCTGCATGCATAGGACTGGGAGTCAGAAAAGCCTCCAGTTTCTCAGCAGAAGTGCTAGAAGGCAGACGAGCAGTGCTGGTCGGTGGAATAATGGCCTCCCAAGGATGTCCATGCCCTCATCCCCAGTACCTGTGAACGCATCAGGCAAAGCAGAATGAAGGCTGCCGCTGGAATCAAGACTGCTGTCAGCTGACTAAGAGGGGAGAGTACCCTGTGCTACTCAGGTGGGCCCAGTGTAATCACAAAGGTCCTGAAAGTGTAGGAGAGGAGCAGGAGAGATGGGGAAACAAGACTAGAGAAGATCAGAGAAGTGCCACGCAGCCACCCTTGAAGCTGGCAGAAAGGCGCCATGAGCCACAGAGTGTGAGAGGCCTCAGGAGCTGGAAGAGGCAAGGAAATGATCAGACCCAGAGCCCACACAAGAAAATGGAGCCCTGCCTGAGCCTTACTTTTGTCCTCCTGAGACCTGTGTCTGACTTCTGACCTGCCCACGGAAGTGTAACAGCATACATTTGTTCTGTTTAACCCACTAAAGTAAAAGTGAAAGTCGCTCAGTCCTGTCCGACTCTTTGTGACCCCATAGACTGCACAGTCCATGGAATTCTCCAGGCCAGAATACTGGAGTGGGTAGCCTTTCCCTTCTCCAGGGGATCTTCCCAACCCAGGGATCAAACCCAGGCCTCCTGAATTGTAGGCAGATTCTTTACCAACTGAGCCATCAGCAAAGCCCTTAACCCACTAAGGCAATCATAATTTGTATGGCAGCAACAGAAAACTAATAAAATACCTTTGAAATTCTGAGAGACAGTGATTTTCAATCTATGACGCTATTTTCAGTCAGCCACAATTTGAATTATGTGTGAATTAAACATATCTCAGGACATACAGGGCTTCCTTGGTGGCTCAGTTAGTAAAGAATCCACTTGCAAATGGAGGTTCAGTTCCTGGGTTAGGAAGATCCTCTAGAGGAAGAACTGGTGAACAGCTCCAGTATTCTCACCTGGTGAATCCCATGGACAGAGGAGACTGCCCGGCTACAGGCCATGTGGTCACAAAGATTTGGACAGGACTGAAGTGACTGAGCACAGACTCACAGAACATACAAGGTCTCAAAACAAATTTTTCTTTTCTTGAACATGAGCTGTAATATGTAGCTTCCAAAGTAAAGGAGTAAATGGAAAATGAGGAATAAACAGATCTAGGAAGTTGGAATATCTACCCACTAAGGAGAGGAGAAGGTGAGTCCTGGGAAAGCAGGTTCTCTGCTGGCTTGAATTGTTGTTGTTTAGTCACTAAGTTGTGTTCAACTCTTTTGCAACCCCATGGACTGTAGCCTGTCAGGCTCCTCTGTCCATGGGATTTTCTGGGTAAGAATACTGGAGTGGGTTGCTATTCTATTCTCCAGGGGATCTTCTCTACTCAGGGATCAAACCCTTGTCTCCTGCATTGGCAAGAGGATTCTTTATCACTGAGCCACCAGGGAAGCCCCGCTTTGCTGACTAGAATTAGGTAAACATACAATCAGCTAGCCCGGGAGAAGCAGCACAGCAGGTGAGGTGAGGGGCACTGAGTGGCCACCTCACAATGGCGCTTTAACTGTTTTGAACAATTGGGACAGAATTAGCAAGAGTGACGGATTAGAAAACAAAAGCAAAGAAACGAGGAGGCAAGTTTTAAATCTGAAAATACAAGATTGCTTTAAAAAAATAAATGTAGTTGTCCTGTTCTACTTGTCTCAGCAGTGAACTCAATTTGCATGTTCTAATGCTACAAATACAGATGCAATTTGATTGGTGGGATGCAGGGAAGAAAGGTGAAGGCGTGGACCTCTGGGTTCCATTTCTACTGGCTTATTGTTTGTGTATAGACTGCAGAGACACAGAATTGAATGAATCATAGCTCTGGGTTTATGGCACGTTGTTAATGCTGGTCCAGCTGTGACCTGCTATTAGCTACTAGGTTAGTTATTTGGTGATTTTTAAGCAAGTAATAAGCACCCACGAACCCACTGCCCCAGACTGAAGTTAGAATCTTGATGATTATTTACAGCCACGTAGTTCCCATCACCCTACCTGCCAATGCCTACCCCTCCTCCATATCCTGATAACCATATCCTGAACCCTGTGTTCATGATTCCTTTGCCTCATATGGAAGCTGAGCAACTTAAATTCATGACCAGTCTGAGTACAGAGTCCCTGCTAGGCTGAAAACAGGAGACGAGGAGGAGCTGTTAACGTCAAGTACTTTGTCCATGTGAAGCAGCAAATGGTTTAGTCTCGGCAAGAGAGGCTCTAAAACCTGAACCCCAGGGCTTTCTCACACTAAATACCACTGGTTATTCGTTCCCCTCAAAGCCTCCAGTATTGCATGTACTGTATTTGTTCCTTTACTAAGTGTATACACCTTGACATGAGAGAGGAGGGCAGGGGTGAGGCGGCAGGGTGAGGGGGTGGGGAGGATACACAGAGGCCAAAAGAAGGTGCTGATGTCCTGACCCCACAGCACTAGGAGCATCTTCTACCTGTGGGCAATGCTCTAGGACAAGCATCTTTACCCAGTGGATGTCGCAAGAGCCCCTCTTCCCGGATGGCTCCGGCCCAGACACTCTGGCATGGCTCCCATTACTCTAGGGACCCAGGGGAACCTCCCAGCCCGCCTGGAGCAGCAAGGGTCCAGCCAGGCTCTGCCTTTGCTGCCTGCGGACCCTGAGACCCAGGCCGGCTGTGAGACAGCTGCTACCCCCGTCCACCCGCCACAGTCCGTAAGCAGGGCCAGGTCACTCAGCCGTGGCTCACAGCTGGTTGGGAAGATGCTTCTAACCGGTTGGGGGGGAGGTGCCACAAGGCAGCGTGACACTTGCCCTGCTCTGCGAGCATGAGTTCACTGACCACGGGGCTACAAGGGGCCCTGGGACCCACCAAATGGTAGTCAATCATTTCCTAAAGCGTGTAACTCAAGCACTGGTTTTGGGATAAACAAGTTTTACTCCCCAAAGAGCCCTATAAGCAAGGAAATTCATAGAACATTAAATTAAAAACAAAGTCAGGTTCTTTTCCTACATGGCCTCTTAGAACCTAACCTTAAGATTAGGCTGTAGGATCTTTACTGAGCTTTAGTTTCCTCACCTTCAGTGTAGAAATAATAATGCCCACCTTGGAGAAATACTGAGGGGAAAATGAGTCTATGGACTTAGAAACATTCAGCAAGGTGTCTCACACAGGAGCTGTCAGCAGGTCCTAATTCTCCTCTCTTCTCCGTTGCCTTTCATTTTCTTTCAAATGTTCCCCAGGTACAATAAATTCCCTTCTGGGTCATTATTTAACACTGATTTTCTGGGCTCTGGATGGCATCAGGGTAATTATGTATGCAGTGGAAGTGCTACCAAATCAGGTCTGTCTGCTTACTGCTCAAAAATCAACATGAGAGAGAGAGAAAGGGAGAGAGACAAATGCTGGTAGAAAGGAAAGGTGACTTTAATTAAAGTGGCAGGAATCTGGGGAGATGGTGGACTCAGTGTATCCCAAAAACCGGCTCTGAAGACGTTGCTCAGCCAGGGAAGTTTTGAAGGGAAAGAGGGAAGTCATCTCAGTTAATCCCTGAGATGGGGGGTCAGAGTGGTCACCACGCCCCACTGTGTGCAGGCTTGTTGGCTCCTCGTGATCTTCCTCTAGGTGTTAAGTCTTGTTCACAAGATTACTGGAGGGGAAGCCAGGGAAGAGATCTGGTCATCTGTAAATTACTTCTTCATTTCTACTTCTTTGATTTACAGAAAGAACCGACAAGCGAGGCAAGGTATTGTGTCATTAAAATTTTGAAAGTTGTGCTTGGGCCAGAGGTGAGTACAGCATGGGGGTACCTGGTCTAAAAGTTAGTTACAATACAGCTTTATGCTAAAGTGACAGGAAAAGGGGCTGCCTGCTGAGAGGGGCTTCCTGCAAAGAGCTGCTTATAGAGACTCCTACCCAGCTTACTTGGTCGGACAAGGGGAGCCTCGGTCCAGGGTGGGCAGAAATCCTGTGACTAGCAATGCAGTACCCACTGCACCCTGCGTGTGGGAGTGGCAGCTTCATTTCTGGGATCACCAAGGAGCAGATGGAGCCCCAGGTTAACTCACTCAACACAGACTCACAATCACAAAAGCAGGGACTTGCAGCCAGTGTGATGGAAGAAGTGCTACCCAGAGGCTTTCAACTGGTTCTTGACCTGCTCAGTTTGTGTTTGCTCAGCTGTAAGATGCAGAGGTGAGGCTGAAGCTCTCCACACACTCTTCATCTAATCCACGTGAATCCCTATTTGAAGGTCACCAACTGGAATCACCAGTCCAGGAAGCAGAGGCCACACAGCCACTATGTATTTTATTGACACTGGAACAAGTTACAGTCAAGTCTTCACGACAGCACAGTGCAGAGGTTCCAGGGTGACACATGTCACTTTCATAAACACAAAGCACTTTTTGCTCTGAGACACATAGGGAAGGTCGATGAAGTGGAGGGAGATGGGAGACGGAGAGTTGACAGCAGACCCAGACCTTAGTGGGGCGGGACTTCCACCAGAGAAAGACCTTCCCTGTGACTTGGCAGCATTTCTACAGGCCCTCAGAGAGGAGGAAGCGAAGGCAAACTTTTCGTCTGATTTCAGAGCAGGACAAACTTTTCATAGCTCTGCCACTTGCTCTCTTTCTGATTCAAAGGATACCATGACAGCATTAAAAGACAATAGGCTCAGGCCTGGGAGCCATTTGGGCTGGAAAAAACCCGCCTGGTATCCCTATGGGCCTAAAAGCCTCCCTCTCTCCCATGAAGGTGGAACCTATGGGCTTCCCTGGTGGCTCAGATGGTAAAGAACTTATTTGTAGTGCAGGAGACCCAGGTTTGATCCCTGGGTCAGGAAGATCCCTTGGAGAAGGGAATGGCAACCCACTCCAGTATTCTTGCCTGGAAAATCCCATGGACAGAGGAGCCTGGCAGGCTACAGTCCACAGGGTCACAAAGAATCAGACACAACTGAAGCAACATAGCATGCACGTCCCATGAAAGTCACTTTTTTACCCACTGTTCAGAAGATGATTTTTTAAACTTTACAGCTTGAAATTTTCAAACATCCCCAAAACAGAATAGTAATAATGAACCCCCAGGATTCATTTTAGGGATGCAGATGATATGACAAAGTCCAGTTAACAACCAAGAGATCTAAGTGAACCTCAGACAAACCCCTTCTCCCTGAGCCTCAGTTTTCCACTCAGCTCCATGGCTATTGTTTGCTTTCAGAATCTCTCTGGTTGCTAGAAAGAAACCTCAAACGAGCATGAGAGCAGCACTTGCGTAGGGCTGGTGAATGAAGCTCTCCTCTGCCTGGGGCATCTCTCTCCTGGGTGACACTGTGACTCACTCAGGACCAGACGGAAGATGATGAAAACACTCATCGTCTCTGGAATGAGGTTTCTCTGGAAAGCTGAGTTATTAAGGACCATCATGATGCCATAGGTTTTGATAAGTAACACGTGAGCCACCAGAGTAAGGTTGAAAGTGAGCTGTCTTGTGGAAATTGGTGTGAAAAAGTCTTACTATTCAGACAACACAGAGGAGAAATAGCCTGTCTAGCTTGGACAGTCTAGCTTGGGAGCATGTTGGAAAGCCTGCTCTCTCATCTCCTGCAAAAGCAGAGCAATATTTCATCGCATCTTGTTCTGTGAGATTGCAGGAGAGGAGGAAAGTATCCTTTGGATGAGTTTTGTTTCTGGTTTATCACAATGGCCACCATCCCAAGAGAGGTCCTTTAACCAGGCCCTTCCTACCACTGGTTGCAGAATGAAGACAGTCTGTCTGCTCTGGGACAGTTTTCTCCTTGGGCTCTTCTCCCATCTCATCTCACTCTTCCAGTAGATATTACTCCTGGGAGAGGGGTTCAGGAGTTCTTGGCTACGCTTGTATTTATTTCTAAATGGAAAACTGTAATTCAACATGAAACGAAAATCACTGACACACACATACAGAAAAAAGTTGCCAAGAAATCCAGAGCATTTTGACAGAACTTATCACAAGTTAGTGGGAGAAGGGGGTAGTTTTTATTTTCCTCTTTGTGCTTTTCTGAATGTTTCAAACTTTCAGTGAGAGTTTTTCTTTGTTTTAAGGAAATTCGGTAATTCCTGTTTACTAAAGTAAAGAAGCCAGTCAGCCCTTTCTTGTCACATGTTGGGCCTCCGTAGAACTGGGATTCATCTTGCTCCAGCGACTTCAGAAAGCAAGGCATTCAAAGCTCCACACCGGCTCTGGCTGGCGAACCTCTCACTGGCCAATGGTCCTGTCTCAAGCAGTGCTGTGCCCCTGGGTTGTGCACACCCCAAGTCTGATTCCAGGGTCCGTCACAAGTGATCAGTGGTAGGGAGTGTTGTAAAGCAGCTACCTGACTGCTGGGAGCAGTTGCCTAACTCAATCCCCACGTGAGCAGAAGCTGTTCTGGGTCCTCTGGCTCGGGGAACCAGCATGTCTCAGACAAGAAATTCACCGGTATGTGTTGAGCTGGAAGTTGCCTTTTTGTTTTCTCTAATGGAGCCAAGAGGCTGGACAGAGTCGTGTGGGAACTCAAGTGCCCTCGGGCTTCTGCAGGAACTTGTTTCTGGCATGTGAAGTTCATCATGTGTGAGGACAGACTCTTTTCCAGGCCGTGTTCTCAGGCGCTCTGCCATCCTCCTCAGCAGACAGAGCCCCTTACCCCTACCCCTTCCCTGCCTCCTCCTCTAAGTCATGGTCACAATGGGCTCCACGGATGCCAGGTCTGTCCTCCCAGACTGCACCTGGGAGGACGGCAGGAGGCTGTTGGCTGGAGAAGCCCTGCGGCCGCTGCTCTTCTCTGCCCAGGCCACCCTGAGGGAGGGCACAGGGGAGGGTGGCTGCCCCTCCTGAGGCTTGGGCGACCTCTGGCACATGTGCAGCAGCGCCTTCAGCTCAACCCTGAAGTTCTCATTGAGCCAGCAGTAGATGAAGGGGTTGTAGCAGGTACTGCTCATGGCGAACCAGTGGAAGGCAAAGTAGAGGGCGTTGTTGGTGCGAATGACCTTGCTGGACAGCAGGAGGACGTAGCAGTTGAGGGGGAACCAGCAGAGGGCAAAGAGAACCACCACCAGCATCAGCATCTTGATGGTCTTCTTCTTCTTGCGCCGCAGGGCCAGGTACTGCTTCGTGGTCACGTCGCCAATGGTGTTGCACAGCCACAGCTTCTTGGCCACACGGGCATAGGCCACGGAGATGATGAGGAGGGGCAGAATGTAAAGCAGGATGAAAGTGGCCAAGTCCAGGTACTTCCAGAAGAGGTCGGCTGGTTCAGGGAAGTCTGGCAGGCACAGGGAGCGGACAACGTCCTCACTGGGGACAGGGGAGGGAGAAGGAGAATGTGTGGTTACTGTGGAAAAGCCCCATCCCAGGAACACTGGCCTCTCTCTCCCTTGGGTTCCTGGTACATCCATCCGTTAAAGCATAGATGATGAGCAGCCTGATTATCTGACTACATTTCCAGCATTCCCACTAGTCTGGGAGTTCTATAAAGGTAAGAATAACACCTAAATGTCCAATGACAAATGAGTGGATAAAGAAGATACGGTACACATATACAGTGGAATACTACTCAGCCATAAAGAATGAAATAATATAATAATTATGAATGAATAATGTCATTTGCAGCACAAATGGATCTAGAGGTTATCATGCTAAATGAAGTAAGCCAGACAGAGATAGACAAATATCGTATGATATTGCTTATACGTGGAATCTAAAAAAATGATACAAAAATTTTTTAAAAATGTTAAAAATGACACGGATGAACTTATATACAAAACAGAAACAGACCCATAGACATAGAAGACAAACATGGTTACCAAAGGGGAAAGGTCCAGGGGGAAGGGTAATTTTTGAGTTTGAGGTTAACATTCAGTTCAGTTCAGTTGCTCAGTTGTGTCCGACTCTTTGCGACCCCATGGACTGCAGCACATCAGGCCTCCCTGTCCATCATCAACTCCTAAAGTCTACTCAAACTCATGTCCATTGAGTCAGTGATGCCATCCAACCATCTCATCCTCTGTCATCCTCTTCTCCTCCCACCTTCTGTCTTTCCCAGCATCAGGGTCTTTTCAAATAAGTCAGTTCTTTGCATCAGGTAGCCAAAGTATTGGAGTTTCAGCTTCAGCATCAGTCCTTCCAATGAATATTTAGGACTGATGAATATGAACTTATAAATTGTTAATATTTGACTGATGTGATTAACATATAAAAACTATAATATATAAAATAAATAACAAGGACCTACTGTATAGCACAGAGAACTATACTCAACATTTTGTAATAACCTGTAAGAGAAAAAAGTCTGCTATACACTTGAAACTAACACTGCAAATCAACTATGCTTCAATTTTTAAGAAAGAAAAATACACCTAGATTACTCTGTGTGTTTACTTTGTATTATTCCTAGCCCAGAATAGAGGCCCAATAAATATTTATTCAATGAATAAATGCACTGGTGTGCCTAGTCTTAGAATTAACTCATCCTGGAAGCACAATGGATTCAGGAAATCTTGGAATTTCTGTTTCACAACCTACTCTCATTCCAGAGGGGATCCAAGGAATGGGGGGAAAAATGATGAGTTTTAAGAATGTGAGTGGCAATGCTGGAACTCATACACCTTCAGCCACTCAGACAAAAATACTTATTTTCTATGGAATGTACCCAGTCCTCTTCAAATTCTTTAAGGACACCTATGTGTATTGGAAAACCTGGAGCTGGTGGATGAAGAACATGCAGATTATGACCTGCTGAACGAGGCAGCAGGGAGCTCCCTCAGGACTTCCTTTCAATTTTGGAGAAGCGAAAACCCCAGGGCCATTTTGACTGAAGGTGCAGTTTTAACCTACTCACACAAAGGAAGTCACAAGACTATTACTTACATCCCAGCTGGGGGTGCTGTGAGCTGGGAGAAGTGCCATCCTTACTCCCAGGTCTCCAATGGGCAGGAGAGAGAGCAGGCAGCAAGCACCTGTTACTTACAAGCTGGTTGGGGTGGAGGTCACTAATTTTTCACAGGCTCAATTCTGAATGAACATTTTAAAAGATGCTCTGGAAAAAGCAAGGCAGGAACTTGTGGCAGGAAACCTAAGCTCGGGTCTTTATTTAAATATCCAGACTTTTGATGCCAGCAGGGGTTTCATCCTATAAAATCTCTAAGCAGCAACTCGAAATTGCTACTTTCTCATCATACCATGTAGCTCGTTGATCTTGTAATATCAGTACATACAAGTGGCTGTCACTAGTGAAACAAAGAAAACTCTCTTTGCTTTTGTTATCAGAAAAAAGAAACAGCCCTCCACATGTGAAGACAGATGGGGAAGCTGAATGCTCAGGAAGGGTGGGTACATGATTCACTTGGTATCCTAGAATTCAGGCACGGATCCTTCAAAAATTAGTTCAAGTTGGCCTTCAGAGCGTGTTCTTTGGTGCCCTCCTACATCACAGAAGTGTGTGTAAATGTATGTTTCAGGTGAGGCAGCACAGGGGAAGACCCATCAGCAGGGCACCCCTCGCTGGTCTGAAGCACTGGGCCCCAGCTCCTGCCCACCCCACAAGACACAGCTGGTACCCAAGACTTCCAGGAGCCTAGGACCACCCGAAGGCCGCTACAGACACTTTCTCCAGATTCACTAAGAGCTAGAAGTGACCAGGAGTTTCCTAGGATATGAGAGCGCAGCTCCGGCGCCTCCAAGCCGGCAGACGCAGCTACAGTCTGTCCCGGAGCGCCCCCCGCAGGCCAGGCCCTCCCTCGGTCTCTCCCCATTTGCTGTCCTGCTTCTCCACCCAGTATCTACCACCCCTGGGAGCACTTCACTTATTTATTTTTCTAAGGGTGATTTTTTTTTTAAGTATGTAGAAATCTATTGGTATTTTTAAAATTAATTATTCTGTTGTTGCTGCACTGGGTCTTTGTTGCTGTGCATGGGCTTTCTCTAGATGCAGCGAGCAGGGACTGCTCTTACTACAATGTGCAGGTTTCTCATGGTGGGGGCCTCTCTTGTTGCCAAGCCTGGGCTCTGGGCACACAGGCTTTAGCAGTTGTGGCACACAGGCTTAGTTGCTCTACGACATGTGGAATCTTCCCAGACCTGGGGTCGAACTTGTGACCCCTGCACTGGTGGGTGGATTCTTATCCACTGTACCACCAGGGAAGTCCAGCACTTCATTTATTTATTCAGCTGTGTCACGTCTTAGCTGAAGCATGCAGGCTCTCTAGTTGTGGAAAGCAGGCTCAGTAGTTGCAGTATGGGCTTAGTTGCTCCTCAGCACATGTGATCTTGTTCCCCAATCAGGGATCGAATCCATGTCCCCTGCATTGGAAGGAGAATTCTTAACCACCGGACCACCAGGGAAGTCCCCTGGGAGCACTTTCTTAAAACCCGTGGGCACATGCATCTTCCTTTATCTCAGGATATATTTCTATAGAACTTCAGCTAAAACAACTATGAACTGATAAAGATCACTCTACGTTCATTCATTCATTCAGCAAATATGTACTGAGAGCTTGTGATGTGGAGACAGTCATTTAGATGCTAGGGACAGCAAGATGACAAAATCAGAAATGGAGCCAGTTCCCCCCAACCTCACAGTCTAACAGGGGAGGTCACCTTTAACGAGCTAGCAGCATGCACAAGTACTTAAATTTCGACACTGAGTGCTTTCCTTTCTAGAAGAGCACAAGACAAAGCATACGATAAATGAGAGGTGTGTGTGGGGACAGCATCCTGCCTGAGAAATTTAGACATATACAGGTTTGTTTGTAGGTGGTGCAAGAGAACTTAAACCTCATCATTTTAAAAAGGGACTAGGTGATTCTGAATTTCAGTCTGGGTGAGTATATGTCACCAGTGGCAGAAGCTGATTGCTCTTGCCTTGACCTTGCAAACAAAGGGACAGAGAATAACAAAGAAGAGCTGTAAAGTGTTTAGAAGAAACGATGAGGAAAAAAAAGCAAAACAAAAAAAGTTCAGAGGATAGGCACAGGCCTGGAAGCAACAGGATGGGAAGGAAGCAGAGAGACCAGCTTGGCACAGTAACTTGGTGCTAGTAACTCTGAGATTCAGAGGAGGCTCAAGTTTCCATCTGTCAAAGTCCTCCAGGCCCCCGGGCTGCTCTCTACTAGTCCATCTCACCTGTACTTGAAGGTAAATAATTTCTGGCAGATAGCGTGTGGGAGTGAAAAGAACGTTGCCATGGTCCAGATGACTGCGATGTAGATGACACCTTTTGTGATTGAGATCCGGGGTTTTAACGGATGCATGATGACCTGGAAAACACACAAAACTGGGCATCATTGGCAGAATACAGCTTGAAGCAAATGAGAAATCCAGATGATGTGGCTCACTTGTCACAACGAGGCAGGTAGGTCCTACTTACAAAATCAAGTACCCCTTAATTCATTGTAGAGCCCCTGGGTTACACCACCCTACCGCCCAGCTCTAGGGGTAGAAAGAGGATGCCATCTGGACTCAGAGACTCCAGGCAGTTCAAATGGCTCATGCAGGTAGGTCATGCCTGGCCGAAGCAGCGTGCAGTGAGAAAGTCAGGGAGCAGTGAAGGGAGAGGTCTGTCCCCATGACACTCACAGCAGAGTGGGCAGAGGGGCAGCCACGGTCAGCCTCCACCTCAGGGCCTCATTCCGTCTGCCCAGATCCTTTAGGTTATGAAGGGCTCTGAGGGGTCGGAAGGTGACACACACAGGGTGAGGTCCTTACCAATTACTGTGGGAAGCTGCATCGACCTTTATCTGGGGGTCACTGCTGTTTCTGAAAGTTGTTTCTACTGAGCTGGCCAAAAAATTCATTTGGCTTTAAGTACTAATAAAAGACATATTTTTCATTTTCACCAAGAACTGTGTTGAACAACATACTCATTAACTGAACGAACTATCTGGCCAATCCAATAAAACTGCAGTGGGGCCCAGCTTTCCCAAGCCCCAAATAAAACCAGTGCTAGAAGCTTTGGGCTGAAAAGCATCTTAGAACCAATTGCTACTATATGCCAATCAATTCTCCTAAAAGGTTTAAATAAAGACTTGAGAATTTCACAGCAGCCTCATTTTAAGGTTAGAATCATTATTTCTTTTTATTAAATTGAAATATAATTGATGTATAATATATAAATTATAAGTATACAATATAGTGATTCATAATTTTAAAGGTTATACTCCACTTATAGTTATTGTAAAATATGGGTCATATTCCCTGTGTTGTACAATATATGCTTGTAGCTTATTTTATACCTGTAGTGTGTACCTCTTAATCCTCTACCCAGACATTGCCTCTTCCTCCTTCCCTTTTCCCACTGGTAACCACTAGTTTGTTCTCTATGTCTGGGGGTCTGCTTCTTTTTTGTTATATTCACTAGTTTGCTGTATTACTTTAGATTCTAATATAAGTAATATCATGCAGTATTTGTTTTTCTCCATCTGGCATACTTCACTTAGCATAATACCCTCCAAATCCATCCATCTTGCTGCAAATGGCAAAATTTCATTCTTTTTTATGGCTGAGTAGTATTCCGTATATATATATACACACCACATTTTCTTTATCCATCTGTCTGTTGATGGACACCCAGGTGGCTAGATTAGAATCATTATTTCCTGAAAAAGATGTTTGGGGTGTTTGGGTCAGGAGGAGAGGTCATAAAGAGCTGCCACCACCTCAGGATGCCATCCCAGGACACACTGGACCTTCTACCGTGTTCTTCCACAGTCTTCTCCTGATCTCTTAAGGTTTATCGGAGGAATGGACTAGGCTTCAGAAGCTGCCCAGCACATCTCCATTCTGGACTCGGCCATCCTTGCTTCTCACACTCCTTCATGGCTCAGGTCAATAAAGGGAGTGGAAGCCTGGGTCAGAGACCTTGGATGCTCCAAGAACCTGTAGCCTCTGGGACAGGATCCCATGTGTGGGTTTATATCACAGTAGTGTGGCCAGTGTGTGCAAGACCTCCCCCTTGTTCCTCAGACCCACCTTTGGTCCAAGGGTGGACCCTCAGTTAGCTGTGTTAAGTGAAGTAGGTATAGCCCAAGTAAAGGTGATCCAGAGTCCTTCTTGTTGAATTAGGGGAGAAGGTCAAGAAAAGGCAGGAAATATTTGTATGCAACCTTTTGATATTTTGCACCAAAACATCTTAACATAAATGCCAAAGGGACAGTGTGCATGGGTGCTAAGCTGCTTTAGTCATGTCCAACTCTTTGTGACTATGGACTGTAGCCCACCAGGCTCCTCTGTCCATGGGATTTTAGGCAAGAATACTGGAGTGAGTTGCCATGCCTTCCTCCAGGGAATCTTCCCAAATCAGGGATGGAACCCAAATCTACTGGGTCTCCTGTATTGCACACAGATTCTTTACCTGCTGAGCCACTGAGGATTCTCCCTGATGAGTCTGTACCTTAGAAGCTTCCTATCCCTTGGCTGTTGTTGTAATTCTTGGAGCTCTTTAGAATTAAATTTCCCTCTTTTTGTCTTGATTGTCCTTATGATACTGGCCTGAAGGTGCCCCTGTGTCTTCTCAGAGCAGACTAATGATCTTCTAGAAATCTGAGCATGAGCCTGCAGCCAGCCTTGAGGCAGCCAGCCTCATGCCTCAAGGCTGTTCCTCCCTTCATCAGTCACCAGGCATATGGTGCTGTGCAGGCGATGATGCCCTTCCCTGAATCTGCGATCAGTGACTCTGCACAGACCCAAGTGTTATAACCAAGGTTCACTGAATCAGCATAAGCCAGGCATCTGTGTGGAACCACCCTTCTCCATGACAGGTGCTATCAGGTCCTTTCGGCTCCCTTCACCATACCTGCCCATGTGCGCCTGAAGGGGCAGGACAGTGAGCAGTGCCTCAGCACCCCGCTGGACTCCTGCGCCTGCACACCTCCCTGTCTGCAACCCCAGGTGTACCTCTTCTACAACCAGGCCCAGGAATATCCACCTCATCTCCCAGCCAGCAGCCTTGCCTCTGACTTGCAATTATCTGCCACTCTCTTTTCATCTGTCATTTTCCAGATTTGCCTTCCTACCCCCGAAAACAAGCTCAGTCACTTCTGATGCACAGAATGCCAGCAGGGAGTCTTCACTGGAATAACAAATGGGGAGTAATGTTTTGCAGCCTCTAACACAAACGACCTAATATGCCTAATTTAGTGCTCATATTGGTCAGTAAGAAGACAAATAGGATCTTTGAAAAATGGTCTAGGGAACTTTACTGGCGGTCCAGTGGTTAAGACTTCGCTTTCCAATGCAGGGGGTGCGGGTTCAATCCCTGGTCACAAAGCTAAGGTCCCACATGCCTGGCGGGCAAAAAGCCAAAACATAAAACAGAAGAGATATTGTAACAGATTCAATAAAGACTTTAAAGACGGTCCATATCAGAAACAGTCTTTAAAAATAAATGGGCTGAAGCACTGTCCTGAGCGCCCTGGTAAGCAACGCCAGGGCGGTAGGGCAGGGCGCGCGGGGGGTGGGGGGTGGCCCTCACCTGGTGGCGGTCCACAGCGATGGCCGTCAGCGTCAGGGCAGAGACGTGCAGGGAGCAGTACTGTGCGAAGCGGCTGACGTGGCACATGCCTTTCCCGAACACCCACGTGCTGTTCACAAAGCGGACCTGCAGATGAACCCTCAGGAGTCAGGAGGCAGACGGTTCTGGCCCCTGATTCCCCCACCCTGTGTCTCTGGGCAGCGTCCCACAGGAGGCCTCTCCCTGCCTCGCTCCACTCTGCACTGCTGGACTGTGGGTCTCACATGCTTTTCTCCAGCATAACTCAGTCTCCATCACCCAATTCAGCAGACTCTGATCCTACTACTGGGGCCGGGCCCTGCTAGGTGCCAGGACAGAGTGGGAAGGACATGGGTTCTGGAGTCAGATTTCCTGCCTCTAATGTTTTTGAACTGTGTGACCTTGGGCAAGGTAAGTAATCTGTCTGAACCTCAGTTTCCTCATTTGCAAAAAAAAAAAAGGCTCAAAAATCTCTTTTGTTGTTCTGTTGCTCAGTCATGTCCGACTCTTTGTGACCCCATGAACTGCAGCAAGCCAGGCTTCTCTGTCCTTCACTGTCTCCTGAAGCCTAATCAAACTCATGTCCATAGAGTTGTGATGCCATCCAACCTCATCCTGTGTCGTCCCCTTCTCTTCCTGCCCTCAATCTTTCCCAGCATCAGGGTCTTTTCTAATGAGTCTTATTTCTAATATATCTTATTTTAAGGATTAGCTTTTTTTTTTTATTTTCAGAGAAAGACTACAATGCATGGAATATAATATCTGGCAGATTGCTAGAAAGATATGATTAGAAATAAATAGGAGCTATTTTTATGATAATAACCAAATTCATTTTTGGTTCCTATGAGTTCAAACTCACAGAGGAGACATGTCTACAGAGTCACAACATAGGGTGTGGGCTGTGCCCTGGAATGTTGACTAAGCAGGCCTTGAGACACGTCATCTGGGAAGGAGATCCAGGGATCTGCAGAGGTGGGAGCAGGGGCCAGGGTCTGGGCGGAGAGAGGAGACCAGCTCTCAGGGTGTGTGGGGCTCAGGGAGCAGGCAGAGGCCTCAACCCACATCTTCCACAGCTCTTTGCTCACTCAGTGCCTGAGCTCCTGAGTGATGTTCCACACCCAAAAAGGATCAGGCATTGATTCTGATCAAGGAGCTCCCAACTTGGGAAGAGGAGGTCTCAGGTATCTCAGATGCAAGATAGAAAATATTCAATGCCCTATGGCAGGGATCCCCAATTGTTTTGGCACCAGGGGCCAGTTTCATGGAAGATAATTCATGGGGGGTAAGGCTTTCAGGATGATTCAAGTGCAGTCGGATGCATGCTCCAAGGGGAATTAATGCTGCCTTGATGGACAGGAGGAGGTGCTTAGGAGGTAACACGTGAAGGTTACAGGTAAACACAGACAGAGTTTCACTCACTTGCCCACCGCTCATCACCTACTGTGGGGCCTGGGTCCCATTAGGTACTGGTCCGTGGCCTAGGGGTTGGGACCCCTGCCCCACAGAAGGCCCAAAGGGCCACCAGGGCGGGTGGGAGTGGGCTGAGGCTGAGAGAGAGAGAGGTGACACAAAAAAATGGAGCAAGTCAGCTCGACAGGAAGAATGTCGAGCAGTGATTTACAGCAGCGTATTTGCTACTGATAGCTGTTACCTTGGGCAAGGCACTTAGGCCCAGTGAGCCTCACTTTCCTGGGCTAACCCTTATTCACATGATTACTATAAAAATCAAGTACCTGTAAAGCAGATAACATGAGTAAACCAGATAAAACACTGCCTGGTACATAGCAAGTACTTAACTACTAGCTGCCATTATTATAAGATACGAGACATTTGAGATGAGCTTTACAGAATGGGCTTCCCTGGTGGCTCAGATGGTAAGGAATCTACCTGCAGTGCAGGAGACCCAGGTTTGATCCCCTGGAGAAGGGAATGGCGATCCACTCCAGTATTCTTGCCTGGAGAATTCCATGGACAGAGGAGCCTGGAGGGCTATAGCTCATGGGTTCCCAAAGAGTCGACTAACACTTTACAGAATAGGTAGGATTTGCCCGTGTGCAGGTAAGAACAAAGAGCGTGGCACAAAGTCAGGAATCTCAGGAGCTGTTTGGGGAATAAGGGTTGGAATGATTTGACTAGAGTATGTGCATGAGAAACACGGGGGACAAGTCTAACCTGATCATGAACCTGGTACACAAACCATGGACACTATTCTCTATGGAATAGGCAGGTAGGAGCTCCATGGGGATGTGAGCAGCCCAGTGACACTACCCAGCAGGAAATGCTTAGGTAACCCCGCTTTTCACCTCCCACGGTCAATGCAAAACCAAAGCCAAGCAGTGCTGCTTGAAGGGTTTCCTAATCCACTCCCTCTTCTTCAGCCCCCAGGCCACGGCCTTCCTGGAGCCCCCTCATCTCTCACCTGGATTATCACAGCCTCCAGTCAGCTTTCTAGTCCTCCAGTCTGCCCCCCTGTAATTCAGCCTTCACACCGCTGACAGCACTTTCTTAACCAAAAGTCAGGTTACTGTCACCTTTCTGCTTAGAATCATCAACGGCCTTCAAGACGGAGCCAGATACCCTCCAAGCATCCATGCTGCTCACAGCCGGCTCGCCTTCCCCTGGCCGCCTCTGCTTCTTCCTGCCCCGCAGCTCCTCCATGGTGCTTCCTGCCCTGACGCTGCAGCTGCAGTGAGCACTCAACACACCACGAACCTGGACATCCCTGCCTTTGTCTTCTCCAGTCTCTGCCTGTACTGAACATTCATCTCACCCTGAGAAATTCCTATTCATCCTAGCCCCTTTGAAATGTCGAGTTCTTTGAAAAGTCTCCTTTGACCCGCCCATGGGACTCTGGCAGATCAAAATAAAGGACTGACTCCTGGCTCCACCACACTCTGTGCCCACCTCTGCCACAGTAATTGTGAATAATTGTTTGCTTTTCTCTCATCGACCAGCACTGGTTTTCATGCTGACCATAGTATGTAAAGTGGACAGGAAGGGAGACCAGGGAGGAGGGATATTGACATCAACTAGCCCAAGGACAGGATTTCTTACCCATTGAGGAGCCCAGCTGAGGTGTAGAAGACCCTCCCCTCAACCCTTTCACTCACCCTGGTTGCCAGCTCCTTGGAAGCTCTGATAGGAAATTGGACTGGAGTGGCTGCATGGGTCAGGTTGAAGGCCAAGCTGGTTTGGATCAACCTGGAGCAGGGGCTGGGTCCTCAAAGCCTTGACACCCCCTCTTTTGCAGGAGATCCTCTCAGCTCCGATCTGCAGTCTGGCTTCCCCCTCCCCCCACCTGCCCTGTGTGCAGATCCAGCCACGCACCCTGCTCTGGGCAGCAGCAGAGGGCTGTGCCCTGGGGCTCCTATTCTGGGCGGCCCAGCCCACCCCCCAGGACTGCAGACGGTCAAGTCAGAAGCTAAGGGGAAGCCAAGAGGAGCCAGATATGCACTTCTTGTGCTTTAAGGCAGTCGGTGGGGAGTGGATGTGTGTGTGTGTGTTGTAGGGGGAAGGTATCTGGAAGTCTATTTGCCCCTGGCTACTGCCCATGGCATCCTGAGGAATCCAGTAAATGTGGGCAGAAAGGAGAGCAGGAAAAGTCCGTGGTTGAGAGCAGTGGTCCAAGAGGTCCCACCCCCTACCCCCAGTTAAGTGGCTTCATGGACAGACCTCTGGCCGTACCTGAGTCAGAGGACCAAATTCTCATGCTGGCTCTGCCAGTTACCAGCCAAGCGACCTGGACAAGGGACTGAACCTCTGTACCACAGTTTTCTCATCTGCCAAATGGGAGTGATGCTCTCATAAGCAAAGACAAGACAGAGGACACAGTTTTTAAATATAAGATTTGAAAGGATGTTCACACACGTGTATAGGCTTGTGTGAATTCACCTTCTTTTTGCTTGTCTGTTATTTCTGGTTGAGTGTGAGTGGTGTGTGTAAGAAAGAGAGAGAAAGACATATGAACAGATAGAGTTTGGTAATAACTCAAGTATCAATAAGGTTGTTCATAACTTGGAAAAAAGCCTAACTCATGCTGCAGAAATAGAAGGTGTTCCTGTCATGATGATTGCTTGGTCACAGTTCTTCCAGTTTCGATCATCCATGGGCACCAGAGTCCCAAGACACGGAAGAGAAGTGACACCACTAGAACTCAGCAGTCGGGGCTCAGTGGAAGTTGGGGAAGAGAGGCGGGGTGGGAGGGGCTCTCCCTCTACCCATGTGCAAGTGCCCCCAGGCCACCCCTGCCCTGGGTCCCAAGCCCACCTCACCCGCATGTCCTCAACCACACAGACTTCATACACCACCTCACTGGCAAACCACAGAAGGGAAATGCAATTTAACTAAGTGGTCTAGGAAAATGCACCCAAGGTTCCATTAACAACTAGCAACTGTTTCATATTTCAGATGGCTTCAAGCAGCATCCCATGGTGGGGGGACATTTAATGGGCTATATTTAATGGGAGTGGGGTGACCTAACAATCTTATGCTGGCATTTCAAAGGGCTTTGATTTACTGCTCCATCATCATGCAGACTCTCGGTCAGTGACATTACACAGGAAATGGTCATTGACTCACAGCTGGCTGCAGACACTCGAATCATTGACCCCAGTGCCAAGAGCTGCAGAAGCTCTGGCTTAGGTGATGAGAGAGAGAGCACAGAAAGACAAGGCTAGAGAGACAGACAAGAAGTGTTAAGGATAAGCATGAGGAGAGAGATAGAGACAGACAAACAGAGGCAGAGAGTCACAGGCAGGAAAAAAATAGATGAAGACACAGAGAACCGGAGACAGAGGAAAGAGACGATGCTGGAGAGACAGGCAGGCAGAAAGGCAAACACGGAATGACAGCGTCAGAAACAGACACACTAAAAGACAAACAGCAGGGCAGAGCGATGAAAGATGAGTCGATGAGAGAGAGACTAGGAAACATGAAGCAGGAAGACAGGCAGAGAAGGGAACAGACGGGAAAAGGGAGAAATCGGGCGGCGAGAGGGAGGGGACCCAGGGAGACAGAGCCCAGCCCTCGGCCTCACCAAAGTGAACGGGGTGTTGAGGAGCGTGATCATGATGTCGGCGACGGCCAAGTTGACGATGAAGAGGCTGGTGGCCGAGTGCATCCGCTGGTTTTTGAAGATGACATGACAGACCAGAACGTTGCCAAAGAGCGAGAAGATGATGATGAAAGAGTAAGCCACGATAAGCAGGGCTTTCACCGTGGGGTTCTGGGACTCGGCCCCATAGCGCCTCCGGCCCACGAAGTTCTGCCAGTCTGAGAAGGTGTAGTTGTTCCAGAAGAAGTGCGAGGCATTGGGGCCCGCTAGGGCCGCCCCAGGGCTCCGCTCGTCCGCGGCCCGCACCGCGGGCAGCAGGCAGAGCAGCACCCAGCCAGGGGTCATCTTTGCCGGAGCCCCGCGCCCGGGGCCGGCCGGGCCGGACGCCCCGCGGGCCGCGCACGTGCGCTCGGGCACAGGGAGAGGAGCGCGTGGGCCGTGCGTCCCGGGACCCCGGACCTCGCCGCGCTCGGTGGGCGGCCCCTCCCCGCCTGCCTCCCGCCCGCGATCGCGCGCTCCGGGCCGCCCGCGCCACTTTCGTGTCTCCGCTACGCCCTCCGGCTGCGGGAGAACGAGCGCCTCTGCAGATCGCGCGGCGCGGCGTCTCTCCGGGCGACGGTGACGCGCTCTGGCTCGGCGAGCTCCTCTCCACCCCCTGCCCCAGCCCGCTCTGGCTCTAGAAATAAAACTCCAGTTGGGCTTCAGGGCTGTTTCGCTAAAGACTCGTATCCGCCTGCCTTCTGCTTAAGCCTAGCCGTCTGAAAGGAAGCGGGAGGAATGCGCCCCGGGGCAGTTGGGGTTTCGGAGGGCGCGCGGCAGCGACTGGGTGTGCCTGCTCCAGGCAGCACCTGGTTCCGCGCTGGGGCTGCTCTGATCTTGTCTGAGTGTCAGTCTTGGCAGGTTGCAGGTTGAGGTGTGTCCCTGGGCCCTGGGGATTCTGGCACAATGTGAACAATGAAATCGATGTAGACTTTCTCCTAGCGTCTTCGGTGACCAGACTTAAGATGTCCTGGGAGGCTGGCCAGACTTCGCTTCCTTCCCTTCACTAAGATTTAGACTTCGCTTCCTTCCCTTCACTAAGATTTAATGGGGGGTGTGGGCTTGTTTTTCCAGGAAACACTTCAAAGCAATTCTCCTGGTGTGATCCAGGAATCAAAGGAGGTAAATAGCTCTGTGCCCACTTCTTGGGTAACGGAGTTTTCTGCCATGGGCGTTTCTGAAGCTGTATCTATAAGGGATGTTATGCATGTTGTTTTCTGTTCCCACCTACTTCTCCACGAAATCTTGGTATTTTACTCACCTGGTCTTTCACACACACATACACACACAAACACCCACCCAAGTCACTCCTGCCCTGCCATCCATTCCATACAATCCTGTTGAATCAGAGTCAAATCCTAGTGTTGTCATGTCCTACCTAGCTCTGAGAAGGAAATGGCAACCCACTCCAGTGTTCCTGCCTTGAGAATCCCAGGGAAGGAGGAGCCTGGTGGGCTTCCGTCTATGGGGTCGCACAGAGTCGGACACGACTGAAGCGACTTAGCAGCAGCAGCAGCAACCTAGCTCTGAAATCTTAAGCAAGTTGCTTCACTTTTCTGGCCTTAGTGGAAAGCTTTCCTTTTCCTTTATGTGGAGTTTTCAGTCCCACAGGGCTACCCCACCACATTGCTCTGGGCTCTGTATGTAGTAATTGGTTGACTACTTGTAACTGCCCCCTCGCTTGTTTTATTGGCAAAGCCCAAGCAGACTTTTTTTTGTAATGGCGCCCTGCTGAGAAGTGCCCTTAGGTCTCCATCAAATGACTCAAGCCCAGGTCCCTTCTGAGATGTCCCTTTCCTTCAGGAGAAATCCTTTGTCTTACCCAATCCCTGGAGAACAGACTCCTCCCACCCAAGTCCTCTTTTCTCACTGAGGGAAAGCCTAGCCACCTCTCATTTTGGAAATTTTCTAGGAAATTTGGACATGAGCTTCTGTACCCCCTTGAGCTCCAGGGACACAGGTCAATAAGCAAATAGAAAATAGTTTGATTAAGTGTCACCAGAGTAAAGTACAAGGTGCCCTGATCTACGTGAGAGGAAATCAGGGAAGTCTTCTCAGAGAAAGTGACACTTCAACTCAGTCCCAAGGGACCAGCAAGAGTCATTAGGTCATGGAGGAGGCAGAGGGAAGAAGATGGAGAATTCCATAAGGAGAGAGTCTCTGTGTGGCACATGCGGAGGCACGGAGATGACTGTGAGTCTGACTCATTCAACTGCAGGAGCAGGAAGCGCTTGAGTGTTATGCAAAGAGATGTGGACTGAAGGAAAACGTACAACTTAGAAAATGCCAGTTATGCTTTATTCAGGGACCTTATTGAAGACTATAGCCTGGGATACAGACTCTCAGATGGCTCTGAGAAGCTGCTCCAAAGAGGAAAGAGAGGGCAGGATATATATATAGGTGGTGGTAGTGGTGAGTGCTCAGTCGTGTCTGGCTCTTGCGACCCCACGGACTGTAGCCCTCCAGACCCCTCTGTCCATGGGATTCTCCAGGCAAGATTACTGGAGTGAGTTGCCATGTCCTCCTCCAGGGGATATTCCCAACCTAGGGATTGAAACTGCATCTCCTGAATCTCCTGCATTGCAGGTGGACTGTTTACCACTGAGCCACCTGGGAAGCCCAGGATACATAGGAGTTTTTGTTTAAATAAAAACAAATAAGCAAGTTGTCAAATATCAAAAGATGATTGCTAATCAAGAAAACAGACATCTCAAGTTAATGAGTTTCGTGCTCTTCTATGTATGGGAAGATGCAAGAGTCTGGGCTCATTGAAATCATTCCTTTGACATACATCTTAACTATCTAGGGCCAGTATCCTCTTCTTCATTCTGAATGCTCCTTAGTGGCTATGGCTTGATGGCAGACAAGTCTTTGTTTGCTGAAATGGCAGGCAACATTTTTTTTTTTTCCTGAAGAGTTGAGTGGAGAGAGAGGACTGGAGAGGTAGGCAGGGGGCCAGACAAAAAGGGTCCCATCAGTTTTGAAATCCTCATAAAGATCTGAATGATTTCCAGAGAGCAACAGGAATTCACAGAATGGCTACAAGTAGAGACTGATAAGATCAGATTTGCATTTTAGAAAGAACACTCTGGCAACGGGAAAATAGAGAGGGAAGGCTGTTCAAGTGATTCAGGAGCAGACTGGAGACCTGGATCCTGGTGCCAGCAAGGTGGGGCTCAGGGTTGACAGAGACTGGAGCGGGGAAGCAAGGATGATTGCCACATTCTTGGTCAAATACAAGAAACACAAAAGATCCTCCTTGGACCTTAGCTCCCTCCCAGAGCTTTTAGCCTACCTTTCTCCATTATTTTATCAGAAGTTCAAAGAGGTCCACTCTTATTTCATCACTTTACATTCCCTTGGTAAACAACTATGTCTGGGAGCAGAAGCTGATATGCAGATGTCCTCTGATTCTGCTGATGGACCTGGTGGGTCTCATGGAGTCATGTGGTTGGAATAGGGGAGTATGTAACTGATCCTAGGAGAAGCGACAGGGGTGCCAGACTGATGAGATAATAGATACTTAGGAATCTAAATATCAGGAAAAAAACCAAGAGACTGCCTGTGAACATGCAACTTAAGAGCCCAGGTAGATTGGATGCTTGCCAGTATCTCAAGATGACTTGCCAGTATTACAGGGAGGCAAGGCTCAAATGTGATGGTGGCTTAGAAAACGGAACCCTGGTTAATTGAATTAATCTCAGCATTGAGGAAGAGGTATGGGCAGAAGAAGGCTAGTCAGCATCAAGCACAGAGAAAGAAACCCAAGATAGGCATTGCCTTCTGAGCTCTGTTATCTAAGTACTTTGCTTGGTGCTCTGGACCGCACACTAGTCTGGAGCACTCATGCCTTCATGGTGATTTCCTGCTTGCCGTGCCCACCTTGTGGATGTGACAGCATTTGTGCCGGAGGCCTGAAACTCTTTTTCTGAAAGATGAGGTGACATATTTCAGTCCTTACCTTTCCACAGGAGTAAATCCTGAGACAAAGTTTTTAATGCAAGTTTACTAGGGAAGTGGAAGCAAACAGGAGTAGGGAAAGGTGGAAAAACGAGACAAGGAAAGGAAGGTGGCCGATAAAGAGCGTATTGTTAGACCAGTTACCATTGTGGGCGACTGGGCGTAGTCCTGCTGGGGAAGCTGATACAAAGCATGCATAGCAGCTGTGCAAGCTCTGCGAGAGAGCCGGAGTATCTACACACCACCTCCTTTAACTACGGGTTGAAGGCTGCTCCCAGGGGTGTGATAATTTTCCTCTACTTCCTGCCTGCCAAGTGGGTGGCTGAAGTGAGCCTCAGAAGCCAGAGAAGGCCCTCAGGCTGCAGTTGGAATTTGGACCGGTGTGCTCTGAAGGGGTCAGGAGTATTCACAAAACCCAAAATATTAGTCGCTCAGTCATGCCCGATCCTTTGCAGCCCCATGCACTGTAGCCCGCCAGGCTCCTCTGTCCATGGGATTTCCCAGGCAAGAATACTGGAGTGGGTTGCTATTTTCTTCTCCAGAGGATCTTCCTGACCCAGGGATCAAATTTCCTGCATTGCAGGCAGATTCTTTACCATCTGAGCCACTAGGGAAGCCCCCAATATCCAAGTGAAGTAAAAGTCGCTCAGTCATGTCCGACTCTTTGCGACCCCATGGACCATACTGTCCATGGAATTCTCCAGACCAGAATACTAGAGTGGGTAGCTGTTCCCTTCTCCAGGAGATCTTCCCAAGCCAGGGATCGAACCCAGATCTCCTACATTGCAGGCAGATTCTTTACCAGCTGAGCCACCTGGGAAGCCCTATATCCAAGGGGAGGTATAAATTCTAGAACACTTTCTCTTTTCCAGGCTTCCAGCTCTCCAGTTGGCCAGGATTGGGCCTCCCGAGTTCCCAGTCCAGCAGCACTGTCGTTGACTTCCCCTGAACTGATGGAGCAGTCCAGTGCTTAGTGAAAGAACATCTCCCACTCATTCCATGTTAAGACTAAACTATTAAGCCTTCCTCAGACACTTTGTTGGCTCTGCAGCATTATTATGTCTATAACTAAGGAGACTTCCAAATAGGAAAAGGACTGCCTTTATTTTGGGGGGCTCCAAAATCACTGCAGATGGTGATTGCAACCATGAAATTAAAAGATGCTTACTCCTTGAAAGGAAAGTTATGACTAACCTAGATAGCATATTTAAAAGCAGAGACATTAGTTAGTCAACAAAGGTCAAGGCTATGGTTTTTCCAGTGGTCAAGGCTGTATATTATCACCCTGCTTATTTAATTTATATGCTGAGTACATCATGAGAAATGCTGGGCTGTATGAAGCACAAGCTGGAATCAAGACTGCTAGGAGAAATACCAATAACCTCAGATATGCAGATGACCTTTATGGCAGAAAGTGAAGAAAAACTAAAAAGCCTTGATGAAAGTGAAAGAGGAGAGTGAAAAAGTTGGCTTAAAGCTCAACATTCAGAAAACGAAGATCATGGCATCTGGTCCCATCACTTCATGGCAAATAGATAGGGAAACAGTGACTGACTTTATTTTTGGGGGCTCCAAAATCACTGCAGATGGTGATTGCAGCCATGAAATTAAAAGACTCTTACCTCTTGGAAGGAAAGTTATGACCAACCTAGACAGCATATTTAAAAGCAGAGACATTACTTTGTCAACAAAGGTCTGTCTAGTCAAGGGTATGTTTTTTCCAGTGGTCATGTATGGATGTGAGAGTTGGACTATAAAGAAAGCTGAGCGCTGAAGAATTTGTGCTTTTAAACTATGGTGCTGGAGAAGACTCTTGAGAGTCCCTTGGACTGCAAGGAGATCCAACCAGTCTATCCTAAAGGAGATCAGTCCTGGGTGTTCATTGGAAGGACTGATGCTGAAGCTGAAACTCCAGTACTTTGGCCACCTGATGGAAAGAATTGACTCATTTGAAAAGACCCTGATGCTGGGAAAGATTGAGGGCAGGAGGAGAAGGGGACAACAGAGGATGAGATGGTTGGATGGCATCACCGACTCAATGGACATGAGTTTGATCGAGCTCTGGGAGTTGGTGATGGACAGGGAGGCCTGGCGTGCTGTGGTTCATGGGGTCGCAAAGAGTCAGACACGACTGAGTGACTGAACTGAACTGAGCTAAAGGAGACTTCAGAAGACACGGAGCTTCCAGAATGAAGCAGCTCCTTCTTGTGTGCCTTCTGAATAGAACCAAGGATGCTGTGTACAGTCAGTACATGCTGTTGGGGACAAAAAAGTTTCTTCTACCCATTTAGGTTCTTTGGGCTGGTCTATTAATTAAATTGACATAAAATAGATTAACGGGCTTCCCTGGTGGTTCAGATGGTAAAGAATCTGCCTGCAATGCAGTATACCCGGGTTCGATCCATGGCTTGGGAAGATCCCCTGGAGGAGGAAATGGCAACCCACTCCTGTAATCCGGCTTGGAGAATCCCATGGACAGCACAGCCTGGCAGTCTATAATCCATGGGGTTGCAAAGAATCAGACACGACTGAGCACTCATGAACCAACAAACAAATGAAAACAAATTAACATGAGAAAATCACATTTAATTACATACATATGGGAGCCCAAAGAAAGATAGTGAGAGGCTCCCTGAAAGTCGGGCAGTTGAGGCTGAGAGGCCATATTCTGAAATAAGAAGAAGGCAATAGGTGTCTGGAGTTTAAAAGGGGAGGAAGACAATTCACAGCAAGACAGCAAGAGCCAATGCTGGTCAATCAGTGCTTGCTGTGCCTCACAGAGACAGTGGGACAGAAAGGACTTTGAACAGAGAGGCTCTGCTGGGTTTCCCCCAGCTTTCCAAACAGCCCACTGCTCTTAGTTACCTCTGGCAAAAGCTATCTTCCTGGACCAGACTCTCCCTCTGAATTCTTTTAGGCAGTTAAGGGGGAGGTAAAACAACAATAGCAGCAACAACTCTTCCCGAGTCTTTTGTACCTTAATTGACTTCAGTTCAAACTAATCAATAAGTGTAAGTGGCATATTTTAGGGACATTCATTCTGAAATCTTTCAAATAGTAATTATATTTTCATCTCTAATAATAGTCATACATGTTGAACAAACCAGAGAGCCGAGTTTAGTGTTTAACTATTTCAAATGGACTTGAAACCAAAAAGAAAAATAACAAATCATTTCACAAATATTTTTAATAAAAACTAGATAAAGAATAACAATATCACACAGATCCTTAGAAAGTTGTTTCTGACAGCTGCACCACACCAAGATTCCTGGTACCACAAGCAATTGCTCACTTAACACCAATATTGTTTCCTGAAAATCCCTACTTGATTAAAAAAGTCATCACCCCCACATTCCTTCTCTGGTGACAATCACAGTGGCAGAGGGAAAGAAAGAGCACTTAGCATCACTTCCAGTACATGATAGTCACACAGAATCTGTCTGTTTTCATGGCAAAAGTTGAATGTCATGTTACTTAAACTACAAATAAACCAAGTAGGGCTGAAATATAAACCATGGCTGAAGATCATCTCAAAAGCAATAAAAGTGGAAATGTTATGCAAGGAATTGGCTTCCAAGTTCTAATACACTGGAGCCATAGGGTAAAATGGTATATTTAGGATAAGCAAAAGGAAGTACACACAAGCAACCTACAGTTTGTGGCTCCAGGTTTTTCTTTTTCTGTTTTTCTTTTTTGTAAATTGTTTGATTTCACTCTACATGTTTACATAGGAGCTTTTAAAATGGTGGTCTGGCATTACTATTCAACATAGTTTTAGAAGCTGTGGCCACAGCAATCAGAGCAGAAAAAGAAATAAAAGGAATCCAGATTGGAAAAGAAGAAGTAAAACTCTCACTGTTTGCAGATGACATGATCCTCTACATAGAAAAACCTAAAGACTCCACCAGAAAATTCCTAGAGCTAGTCAATGAATATAGTAAAGTTGCAGGATATAGAATTAACACAGAGAAATCCCTTGCATTCCTATACACTAACAAAGAGAAAACAGAAAGAGAAATTAAGGAAACAATTCCATTCACCATTACAATGAAAAGAATAAAATACTTAGGAATATATCTACCTCAAGAAACAAAAGACCTATATATAGAAAACTATAAAACACTGATGAAAGAAATCAAACAGGACACAAATAGATGGAGAAATATACCATGGTCATGGATTGGAAGAATCAATATAGTGAAAATGAGTATACTACAATTATTGCAATTTATAGATTCAATGCAATCCCTATCAAGCTACCAATGGTATTTTTCACAGAGCTAGAACAAATAATTTCACAGTTTGTATGGAAACACAAAAAACCTCAAACAGCCAAAGCAATCTTGAGAAAGAAGAATGGAACTGGAGGAATAAACCTGCCTGATTTCAGGCTATACTACAAAGCTACAGTCATCAAGACAGTATGGTACTGGCACAAAGACAGAAATATAGATCAATGGAACAAAATAGAAAGCCCAGAGATAAATCCATGCACCTATGGACACCTTATCGTTGACAGAGGAGGCAAGACTACACAATGGAGAAGAGACAATCTCTTTAACAAGCAGTGCTGGGAAAACTGGTTAACCACTTGAAATAGAATGAAACTAGAACACTCTCTAACATCATACACAAAAATAAACTCAAAATGGGTTAAAGATCTAAATGTAAGACCAGAAACCATAAAACTCTTAGAGGAAAACATAGGCAAAACACTCTCCAACATAAATCACAGCAGGATCCTCTATGACCCACCTCCCAGAATATTGCGAATAAAAGCAAAAATAAACAAATGGGACCTAATTAAACTTAAAACCTTTTGCACAATGAAGGAAAATATAAGCAAGGTGAAAAGACAGCCTTCAGAATGGGAGAAAATAATAGCAAATGAATCAGCTGACAAAGAATTAATCTCAAAAATGTACAAGCAACTCCTGCAGCTCAATTCCAGAAAAATAAATGACCCAATCAAAAAGTGGGCCAAAGAACTAAACAGACATTTCTCCAAAGAAGACATACAGATGGCTAACAAACACATGAAAAGATGCTCAACATCACTCATTATCAGGGAAACGCAAATCAAAACCACAGTGAGGTACCGTCTCACAATGGTCAGAATGACTGCTATCCAAAAGTTTACAAACAATAAATGCTGGAGAGGGGGTAGAGAAAAGGGAACCCTCTTACACTGTTGGTGGGAATGCAAACTAGTACAGCCACTATGGAGAACAGTGTGGAGATTCCTTAAAACACTGGAAATAGAACTGCCATATGACCCAGCAATCCCACTGCTGGGCATACACATTGAGGAAACCAGAACTGAAAGAGACACATGTACCCCGATGTTCATCGCAGCACTGTTTATAATAGCCAGGACATGGAAGCAACCTAGATGACCACTGGCAGACGAATGGATAAGAAAGCACAATGGAATATTACTCAGCCATAAAAAGAATACATTTGAATCAGTTCTAATGAGGTGGATGAAACTGGAGCCTATTATACAGAATGACGTAAGCCAGAAAGAAAAACACCAATACAGTATACTAATGCATATATACGGAATTTAGAAAAACGGTAGTGATAACCCTATATGCGAGACAGCAAAAGAGACACAGATGTATAGAACAGTCTTTTGGACTCTGTGGGAGAAGGCGAGGGTGGGATGATTTGATAGAATAGCATTGAAACATGTATTTTATCATATGTGAAATAGATCGCCAATCTAGGTTCGATGCATGAGACAGAGAGCTCAGGGCTGGTGCACTGCGATGACCCAGAGGGATGGGATGGGGAGGGAGGTGGGAAGGGGGTTCAGGATGGGGAACACATGTACACCTGTGGCTGATTCATGTCAATGTATGGCAAAACCACCACAATATTGTAATTAGCCTCCAGTTAAAATAAATTAAAAATAAAAAAATAAAACATACACAAAAAATAAAAAATAAACTGTACCCCCCCCCAAATAAATAAATGGTGTTGGTACTGAACCAACTCATATCAGCCTATTTAAACCATGATGTGGATAAATGGTGGCATTTGTTGTAACCACCACAGGGCTGCTAGTTAGTGTTGGTGATCCAGGGTGCCATCCTCTGTTATCTGCTCCTTTTGAATTAAACATCCGAGAGTGATCTCAACCATCTCTACTGGTTGAACCATCACTCACTATTCTTTCCGAATTATACCTCCTCTTACACTTTTGTTGAAAGCTCCAGATCAATGCTATATATTCAACTGTTGGTTGGACATTTCCACCTGGAATATCCACATGCCTTTAGAGTTCAACCAGCTTTAAACTAAACATATCCTACTCTTCCCTCATTTTCTTAAACTTGCCCCTTTTCTTCTTCACGGCTCACTATGGATAGAATTTTGGGGTCTTATCGCAGCCCACCAATTTCATGATGCTATGTATTTGAAGATACTATTTCCCTGTCTGGAATCATCCTCTCCCACCCCTGAGCCAGGGAAACATCTCTTCTTTCTCTAAGATCCAGCTCAAGGGCTCTCTCGTCAGATTCACCGACCCCTTCGACTGCCACCATCTCAGAACAAGCAGAGTCTGTGCCCTCAGATCTCATTTAAAACTGCTCCCATACCATGTTGTCTGTTCTCTGACGTCTCCTTTACCTTGTGGTTGTCAATTTGTAATTTATCTGTCTTTCTGATTGTCAGCTCTTCTGTGTATCTCATTGTTATTACCTCCTAGACCCTAGCCCAGGACCCAGATAGGGGAAATGAGCAGAACTGTAGCAGAGATTTTGAACTTGGAATCAGACAACCCAGGATGCAAGCCTTAATTTTTCTGAATACTCCTTTTTCTATCTAGTAGGGTTCAGAGACATAGCTACATTTTAATCATTTAAAATTATACAAACTGTATCTTCTGAACTCAATATAAAGTCTACTTTCTATGAAAATAACTATATTTTCTGGTTCTACTGATGGTTAACCACTTAAATGAGGATTTCTTCAGTAAATCTCTGAGGAGGCAAAGAGAAAAAGATACAGTTCCTCTATTGGTAGAGCCATGGAATGGATGTTACAAGGAGATTTTCTGTAATCCTACAGGTTGAGTCATGTTCTTAGCACCAGCTCTAATTCTATGCTCTTAATTGCTCTTGAGCTATTTTTTCCTCTTTCTCTTTTACTTCTGCTGTGCGCTTTGTTTCAAACCAGATCCTCACAAAGTGAAAGAGGATAATTAAGCCTGATATTTAAGCCTTTTTATTAATTTACATTTTATAGAGGGAGGAATGATGACTAGTTTTTTTTCTTATAGCAATACCAAATGAAAATTTTGTGAAGTTATTTCTAGAAAGCATTACTGGATCTGCAACTTATTTTCACAGGATATAAGTAATAGCTATCATTGATACACTTTGAAAAATGCTTTAATAAGACTTTTTTTTTTTTTTTTGAATTACCAATGAAGCCATTGGTTTTGAGCACCAGAAAAAAATTCTTTTCTCATATTAATTTTACATTGACTTTTATTTTATAAAGTTCATGCCATGATAAAGACAAATTCTAGTAATTACAATTGAAAATTCAGCTTGCAGTCGAGGGAACCAAGGAAGGTTTGTGGTGTTTGAAATATGATGATCATACATCTTTGAAGAAGAAACTATTTGCAATGGAATAAACATGTTAGATCATAATGTAAAGGTCAGATCCTGGGCAATCAGTCAGATTATTTTTAAAAATCACATTAAGGATACCATAAAAGCCTGACATTAAGGGCAGAAGAGTAATATGTAATCTAAATTGTGAGATGAGAAAGACCCTACCATTTATTCTATACCTGAAAGTTTAATTGCTAAGTGAAAGATCTTAGCAGCAAGTGAGTTCGGAAGAGCGTGTGGATCCTCAGCGTGGGTTTGATGGTTCATCCTGAGCTTACTTCTGCCTCAGCTTTTCCTTATTTATTTTTGGCTGTGCTGGGTCTTTGCTGCCGCACACAGGCTTTCTTTAGTTGCAGGGAGCGGGGGCTACCCTTCATGTGGTGCATGGGCTTCTCATTTCAGTGGCTTCTCTCGTTGTGGAGCACAGGCTCCAGACACGTGGACTCAGTAGTTGTGGCTCATGGGCTCAGTCGTTGTAGTGCATGGACTTAGGTGCTTCCTTGTGAGATCTGCCCCGACCAAGGACTGAACCCGTGGCCCCCGCACCGGCCGGTGGGTTCTCAACCCCCAGACAACCTCTAGGAAGCCCTACCTCAGCCTTTCTATCCAGTGTAACAACTATTTACCTCAGCCTCTCCTATTAGACTGAACTTTCTTAGATACAGGCACTTTGCTCTTTTCATCTTTTTTTTTTTCACTTTATTTTTTTTAATTGAAGGATAATTGCTTTACAGAATTTCGTGGTTTTCTGTTATATATCAACAAGAATCAGCCATACACTCATGTCCCCTCCCTCCCGAAACTCCTTCCCACCTCCCTCCCCATCTCACCCTTCTAGGTTGTCACAGAGCCCCTGTTTGAGTTCCCTGAGTCATACAGCAAATTCCCATTGGCTGTATATTTTACATATGATATTGTAAGTTTCCATGTTACTCTCTCCATAAATCACACCCTCACCCTCCTCCCATCCCCCTGTGTCCATAGGTCTGTTCTCTATGTCTGTTTCTCAACTGCTGCCCTGAAAATAAATTCATCAGTACCATATTTCTAGATTTCATATATATGCATCAGTATACAATACTCACATTTCTCTTTCTGACTTACTCTGTATAATAGGCTCTATAGAGGTTTGTTGACATCATTAGAACTGAATCAAATGGGTTCCTTTTTATGGCTGAGTAATAGTCCATTGTGTTTATGTACTACAGCTTCTTTGTCCATTCATCTGTCGATGGACATCTAGGTTGCTTCCATGTTCTAGCTATTGTAAATAGTGCTGCAATGAACATTGGGGTACATGTGTCTTTTTCAATTTTGGTTTCTTCAGGGTGTATCTCTTCATCTTTTAAACCATGCCTAGCATGGTACCTAGCATAGAGCAGGCTCTTACTAAATACTTAATGAATCTATATATGAAAACATCAATAGAGTGTTTTTAAAGACAAAAAACTCCAAACATTCATACAACTAAAGCAGAGCTGTTCATCATCACTCCTTGAAAATGGAACTGTCTCTCACAAACACAACTGGCTGTGTCCTGCAGAAGTACAGGGTGTAACTTATAAAGCCAGTAGTTTTATTTCCTTTCCAACGGCCTCCTTACATGTAACCAAAACCTGTCACCCAGGTCACATTGGTTCAGTTGGCTGATGAGACCAATAACCCGTCTCTGACAGTGACAATAGTAAGGGACCTGTTAGATGTAAAGATTGCCTGCATTGTTCTATACATCACTCTCTTTTTTTCTGAGTATAAATGGTATTTATAAAATAATATAAAAACATATAAATAAGATAAAAAAAATCACCACAATCTTTCTATTAACTTTTTGGTGTTTCCTTTACATTTTTAAAATAATTGAAGTTTAATTTTATCAGTTTTGTGTCTGGACTACATCATTCTGAGAGCATTTTCCATGTTACTATATTTTTCTCAAAAACATCCCTTTTAATAGCTGCATATATTTTGCCTCAAGGAATACCATACTACAGTGTATTTTTCACTGCAATAAATAATGCTTGATGGAATCATCTTTTACATAAATATTTTAAGCCTTTTTATATAGAAATATGATATAATGCACTTACATGTATCCATTAGCCAGGTCCAATCCATTTCCCTTCCTCTGGTCCAAATTGTTTTAAGGCAAATTCTAGACATTCTATTATGATGTAATTTACTTTTATTTATGAAATAAATTATTCCATATATTCTATGTATTTACATATATTATGTTTTTATAATAATACATATTGTTAGAGTATAATATATACTCAATTTTAAAATCAAATATCCAATCAGTTGTTCAAGCATACCAAATTTTATGGCACTTCATTTATTGTACTTTGCATATACTGTGTTTTTTTTTACAAATTGAAGTTCTGTGCCAATGCTGTATCAGGCAAGTCTATCAATGCTGTCCTTCCAACAGCATATGCTTCTTTTGTGTCTCTGTTATATTTTGCTCTCACATTTCAAACTTTTTCATCATTATTATATTTGTTATGGTGATCTGGCATCAGTGATCTTTGATGTTACTATTGTCATTGTTTTGGGGTGCTATAAACCATGCACACAGATGGCAAAACTTATTGATAAACGTGGGTTCTGACTGCTTCACCAACCAGCCCTTCCCCATCACTCTCTCTCTCCTTGGGCCTCCCTATTTCCTGAGACATAGCAATATTGAAATTAGGCCAATTATAAGCCTCTAAGTGTGCAAGTGACAGGAAAAGTCACACATTTCTTCTTTAAAAGCTAGAAATAATTAAGCTTAGTGAGGGAGGCTGAAAGCTAGGCCTCTTGCACCAAAGAGTTAGCCACATTGTGAATACAAAGGAAAAGTTCTTGAAGGAAATTAAAAGTGCTATTCCAGTGAACACACAGAGATGGTTAAGAGAAACAGTCTTATTGCTGATATGGAGAGTTTTTAGTGGTCTGGACAGAAGATCAAACCAGCTGCCACATTCTCTTAAGCCAAAGCCTAATCCAGAGCAAAGTTTAACTCTCTTCAATGCTCTGAAGGCTGAGAGAGGTAAGGAAGCTGCAGAAGAAAAGTCTCATAGCAGAGGCTGATTCATAAGGTTTAAGGCAAGAAACTATCTCCATAACATAAAAGTACAAGTGTTAATGTAGAAGCTGCAGCAAGTTATCCAGAAGATCTAGCTAAGATAGTTAGTGAAGGTGGCACCATTAAATAACAGATTTTCAATGTAGATGAAACAGCCTAATATTGGAAGAAGATGCCATCTAGGAATTTCATAGCTAGAGAGAAGTCAATGCCTGACTTCAAAGCTTCAAAGGACAGGGGATAATGCAGCTGGTAACTTGAAGTTGAAGTGAATGCCCATTTACCATTCCTAGGGCCCTTAATAATTATGCCAAATCTACTTTGCCTGCTCTCTACAAATGGAACAAGTTCAGGATGATAGCACATTTATTTACAACATGCTTTATTGAATGTCTTAAGTCCACTGCTGAGATTCTGCTGCTCAAAAAAAAAAAAAAAAAGATTCCTTTCAGAATATGACAGCTCATTGACAAGGCACCTGGTCACCCAAGAGCTCTGATGAGGATATACAATAAGATTAGTGTTACTTTCATGCCTGCTAACACAAGGTCCATTCTGCAGCCCATGGATCAAGGAGTAGTTTTGACTGAAAGTGAAGCGACTCCTTGTGACCCCATGGACTGTAGGCCACCAGGCTCCTCTGTCCATGGGATTCTCCAGGCAAGAATACTGGAGTGTGTTGCCATTTCATTTTCCAAAGGACCTTCCTGACCCAGGGATAGAACTCCAGTCTTCCACACTGGTGGTAGATTCTTTACCGTCTGAGTCATCAGGGGTTCCAGTTTTGATTATCAAGTCTTATTACTTAAGAAACATCACTTTATAAGACTATAGCTGTCATAGTGATTCCTCTGATGGATCTGGGCAAAATCTATTGAAAACCTTCTGGAATGAACTCACTATCCTAGACGTCATTAAGAACATTCAGGATTCATGGGAAGAGGCCAAAATATCAACATGAACAGGAGTTTGGAAGTTCACTCCAGCCTTCATGGATGACTTTGAGGGGTCCAAGGCTTCGGTGGCAGCTGTACCCGCAGATGTGACGGAAACAGCAAGACAACTGAAAGTGGAGCCTGGAGATATGTCTGAATTGCTGTGATATCGTGATACAGACTTAATGGATGAAACGTTGCTTCCTATGGGTGAGCAAAAAAAGTGGTTTCTTGAGCTAGAATCTACTTCTGGTGAAGATGTTGTGAAGGTTGTTGAAATGACAACAAAGGATTTAGAATATTAAATCAGCTAAGTTGAGAAAGCAGCATCAGGATTTGAGAGGACTGACTCTAATTTTGAAAGAAGTTCTATGTGGGTTAAATGCTGTCAAACAGCACTGCATGCTACAAAGAAATTGCTCCTGAAAGGAAGAGTCGATCAATGGAGCAAACTTCACTAGTCTTATTTTAAGAAATTGCCACAGCAACTACCCCGACTTTGAGGAACTACAACACTGATCAGTCAGCAGCTATCAACATCAAGGCAAGACCCTCCACCAAAAAAAAAAGACTGACAACTTGTTAAAGGCTCAGATGACAGTTAGCATTTTTTAACAATGAAGTATTTTTAAATTAAGGAATGTACTTTTTAAAGACATAATTCAGTTGCGCACTTAATAGACTACAGTATAGTGTAAACATAACTTTTACATGCACTGGGAAACCAAAAAATTCATGTGACTCACTTTATTATGGTATTCGTTTTATTGCAGTGGTCTGGAACTGAATCCACAATATTTCTGAGGTATGTCTGTTGATTCCCAGGTGGTGCTAGTGGTAAAGAACCCACCTGCCAATACAGGAGTCAAAAAACAGGGGTTTGACCCCTGGGTTACAAAGATCCCCTGGAAGAGGACATGGTAAGGGTAACCCACTCTCGCCTGGAGAATCCTCACGGACAGAGGAGCCTGGTAGGCTACAGTCCATGGAGTTGCAAAGAGTCAAACACTACTGAAGTGGCTTAGCACACATGCTCACATGTCTGTACATAAATCTTTGATCACATTTCTGATTCTCTCCTTGGGATAGAATGTTAAAAAATGGAATTCTGGGTAAAGATGAAAGCTCTTGATGGATTATGATATCTCGCCAGATTGCTTTGCTGAAAACATTCATCCATCTTCACTCCCATGAGCAACAGGAGAGCCCCATTTTCCTTCACCCTAACCAACACCCAGTCATTGAACCGATAGTTTGAAATGCACTCTGAAAGAATCCTCTTCACCCAGAAGTTAACGGTGAGGTCTTTGGAGTCAGTCAAGGCTGAGATTCAATCCTTAGCCTGTGTAGCCCCATGATATGTGAGTCAGTCTCTGAACATCTGCTTCCTCATTCAGTAGATAAAAATACATACCACATAGAGTTTTGTGATGATTAGATGTAATAATATTTATAAAGTGCTTAGCATGGTCCTGGCAAATAGTTAAAAAAAATGCCTATTTTAGACTAAAAATCCCATGAGGTCATGTCTATTGTGGGTGGTTGTTTGTTGTTATTGCTGTTGTTTTGCCTTCACTTAGTGTCCAGTGAAGAGCTAGCACTCAATAACCCATGCCTGAGGGCTCAGATGAGGAAGGGTGAGGAGTACAGCCCTGATGGGTCTCCAGTCAGTCTCTCTGACAGCAGGAGGGAGGTGACCCTTGTATTGCGGAGCCTCAGGCCCTCTAGCTCACTCTGGTCCTGACCAAGCCTGCAGCTGCTCTCACTGATCCTGGAGGCTGTTCATCTGCAGATTCAGAGCAGCAAGGTCCTCACTGTACGAATGAGAGAAGCTCTGTAGAGAAAGGGATATTGCCAGAAGTTTTACCAAGAACATGAAGGGTGTTTTCTCTGTCAGAGGCTGGGGAAGTTTATGGCCAGTGGCCTATGTCCTTGCCCTCAAGGACACCACCCAGCTCTGGGGGACAGTGCAGGGACCCACCAGAGTGTTTCATGCATGCTGCCTGGCCCCAGATTCACTTCATGGGAGTTTGGACCTCACCAATACCTGTAATATAACACCTGACTTGGATGCTGTGGCTTCAGCTAGTAGGGAGAGTGCAGCTTCTTCCCTGATGCTGGTGAACAGGCTGGTGTGAGAAGAGAAGCCCCAGTTGCTCTGTGCCCCTGTGTACTGAGTCCCAGAGGGAGGCATCCTCTGTATAGCTGGAACAGGGCACAGGGCCGGCCGGATGCAGGCCAGTCAGTCTGTGAGAACTGGAGGTGTGGCTTGGCCTTTCTCACAGACCTCTGGTCCAGAGCATTCTGCTAGGACCAGGGATGCCTGGGGCTCCTGTGGCATTTCTGCTGAACATCACCACCTATGTGAAGGCCTAGCTCCTGCCTACCTTCCATTCTAGAATTTAACTCTCTCTCTACCTCGTCTTTGGAATGCTCATGGGTGGTTCAGAGAAATGATGGCTCCTTTTTTTTCCTGAGAACTACTTATCTTTTTTCAAGGAGGAGCTTGTCTAATTGACTTGCCTGAAAAATGCAGTGACTTTGTATTAGTAATACATGGTCTATTTTCTTAATGAAAAGTCAATATCCCCTTCCTAACATCATACATAAAAATAAGCTCAAAATGGATTAAAGACTTAAATGTAAGGTCAGAAACTATAAAGCTCTTAGAGGAAAACATAGGCAGTACATCCTTTGACATACATCACAGCAAGATTCTCTGTGACCCACCTCCTAGAGTAATGGAAATAAAAACAAAAATAAACAAATGGGATATAATTAAACTTCAATGCTTTTGCACAGCAGAGGAAACTATAAGATTAAAACACAATGCTCAGAAGAGAGAAAATAATTGCAAATGAAACAACTGACAAAGGACTAATCTCCAGAATATATAAGCAGTTCATACAGCTCAGTATCAGGAAAAAAAAAACAGCCATATCAAAAAATGGGCAGAAGACCCTAAATAGACATTTCTCCAAAGAATACATACAGATGGCAAATAAATGCATGAAAAGATGCTCAACATCACTCATTATTAGAGACATGCAAATCAAAACTAGAATGAGGTATTGTCTCACACCAGTCAGAATGGTCATCATCAAAAAATATACAAACAATAAATGCTGGAGAGGATATGGAAAAAAGGTAGCCCTCCTACACTGTTGGTAGGAATGTAAATTGATATAGCCATTATGGAAAACAGTATGGAAAATCCTTTAAAAATAGGCATAAATCTACCATTATGACCCAGCAATCCCACTACTGGGATATATCCTGAAAAAGCCATGACAGAAAAAGACACATGTACCTTCAGTATTCATAGCAGCATGGTTTACAATAGCCAAGAAATGGAAGCAGCCTAGATGTCCATCAACAGATGTATGGATGAAGAAGATGTGGTACATATATACAATGGAATATTACTCAACCATAAAAAAGAATGAACTTGAGTCAGTTCTGATGAGGTAGATGAATCTAGAGCCTGTTATATAGAGAAGAAAGGCAGAAAGAGAAAAACAAATATAGTATACTAACACATATATATGAAATCTAGAAAAGTGATACTGATGAACCTATTTGCAAGGAAGAAATGGAGATGAAAATGAAGAGAATGGACTTGTGGACACAGTCAGGGAGGGAGAGAGTGAGACGAATGGAGAAAGCAGCACTGACATATATACACTATCAGGTGTAAGAGGGACTGCTGGTGAGAAGTTGCTGTGTAGCACAGGGAGCCAGCCTGATGCTCTGTGATGATCTGGAGTGATGAGATGTGGGGAGGGGAGGGAGGCTAAGGAGGGAGGGGATGTATTGCATAATTATGGCTGATATGTGTATGGCAGAAACCAACACAACATTGTAAAAATTCAAAAATATATTTGAAAAAGAGTCTGTGTTCCACTGAATCCTCAAGGCTAGGGCAGTAGCCTCAGTGCTATCTATCTGTAACTGGAGTAATTAAACATGTCCTGAAGCCAAATATAAATATATATATATACATACACATATATATGTGTGTGTGTATCAAATGAATAAAACAAATTCTATTTTGACAGTTAAAAATGACATGTCCCTTAAGGTTAATTTAATTACTAATAACGTCCTGGGCTTATTAGCTATTTGCATTTCCTATCTATCACTTTAAAATGCATGTCCTCTGGCCATTCAACAAGGGAATTTGTTAGCTTTTACCAAGTCTTTAAAATGTAACCACACTTTATATTCAAAAAGTTCATGTCTAAGAATTTATCTTAAAGAAACAAAGTATATTCACAAATACATATATATTTATTATATTAATTATATATTTCCAATTTTTTTATAATCAGAAAAAAATAATCAATGTGATTTGGGGAGAAAACCAAAAAATAGAAAAATTTCCATAGGAAATTATTAAATAATTTTAGTTGCTGGACACATTAAACCTAACTGAATTAATCCTGACAATCCCAGTGGTCACCCATTCTATAATCTATTATCTATTATAGATTTTATCTGACCCAACTGGACACCATTTACTTTTCAATTTTCACAAGAACTTGGTCAATGAGTCACCCATATTTACTGCTTATTGTTTAATATGAATCCTTGTAACCATTTGAAAAGTCTCTCTCCACGGGAAAGCTCTCCTCTGGGTGTTTACTCTGTCTGGGCCAGTCACCAACATGAGATCCAGCTCACAGTTTCCTTTGTACTTTGCCCTTCTTTTTTATATAATCTCTGTTCAAAGATGCACCAGGATTTGAGACTACTGTTTTAGGTTGTTAAGTCAGGACATGCCTCAGTTTCATGGGAGGCAGTGTGGTCATACAGAAAGAACAAGATATGGATTCGGATTTAAATCTCAGCTCTTCATTTACTAGCTGTGTGATCTTGTTCAGTTGCTAAATCACGCCTCACTCCATGTGTGACCCCATGGATTGCAGCACTCCAGTCTTCCCTGTCCACCATCTTCCAGAGTTTGCTCAAACTCATGTGCATTGACTTGATGATGTCTTCCTGTTGTCCCCTTCTCCTCCTGCCTTCAATCTTTCCCAGCATCTGGATCTTTTCCAATGAGTCAGATCTTTACATCAGGTGGCCAAAGTATTGGAGCTTCAGCTTCAGCATCAGTCCTTCCAAGGAATATTCAGGACTGATTTCCTTTAGTATTGACAGGTTTGATCTCCTTGCTGTCCAAGGGACTCTCAAGAGTCTTCTCCAACACTACAGTTCAAAAATTTCAATTCTTCATTGCTCAGTTTCCTTATACTCTAACTCTCACATCCATACATGACTACCGGAAAAACCATAGTTTTGACTATTCAGACCTTTATCAGAAAAGTGATACCTCTGCTTTTTAATATGCTGTTTAGGTTTTTCATAGCTTTTCTTCCAAGGAGTTAAGTGTCTTTTAATTTCATGGCTGCAGTCAATGTCTGCAGTGATTTTGGAGCTCAAGAAAATAAAATCACTGTCACTGTTTCCATTGCTTCCCCATCTATTTGCCATTGAAATGATGGGACTGGGTGTCATTATCTTCGTTTTTGAATGCTGAATTTTGTCAGCTTTTTCACTCTCTTTCAACTTTATCAGAACTCTTTAGTTCTTCTTGGGTTTTTGGCATTAGGGTGGTGTCATCTGCATATCTGAGACTGTTTATGTTTCTCCTGGTAATCTTGATTCTAGCTTGTTTGATTCATCCATCCCAGCATTTCACATGATGCATATAAGTTAAATAAGCAGGGTGACAACATACAGCCTTGATGTATTCCTTTCCCGATTTTAAGCCAGTCTGTTGTTCCATGTCCAGTTCTAACTGTTGCTTCTTGACCTGGATACAGGTTTCCCTGTAGGCAGGTAAGGTGGTTTGGTATTTTCATCTCTTTAAGGATGTTCCCGTTTGTTGTGATCTTATGCTCTTTAAAAAGGGTAATAATTCCTACTTTTAGTGTTATGAGAATAATGAGTGCGCATATACACACCTGGAAGCCTGGTGGCTCAGACGATACAGTTTGCCTGCAGTTCAGGAGACCGGGCTTTGATCCCTGGGTTGGGAAGATCCCCTGGAGAAAGGAATGGCTACCTACTCCAGTATTCTTGCTTGGAGAATTCCATGGACAGAGAAGCCTGGCAGGTTACAATCCATGGGGTTAAAAAGAATTGGACACAACTGAGCGAGTAACACTTTCATACACAGTTGGGCCTGGCAGGGAAGGGCAACTCAATGAACATCACTCTCCTTCATCGTCCACCGCTCCTCATTCCCTGGTGTGACCCCTGGGGAGAAGGGACCCCTGCAGAATACAAGGGGATGTCACGTAGGGAGTGGACATGAAGACGGAAGGAAACCAACAGCTGGAGAGACAGAGGGGGTTGGATAGTGAGGGTCAGAACTGGCAGAAAGCCTGGACTGGCTGTTTTGTAAATGAACAAAGGGTCTCGGGAGAGGAGGGTAATCCACCTGGCTTACACAGCTTGGAAGAAAGGAAGGTGGGTGAGGTTGGGGCATGGGAATCATTACTACTCTCTCCTGACAGGCTAGGTCACCAACAGGCAAAGGAACATTAGGCCAGGTAAACAAGGTTGGTAACATTTCAGGTAAGAAACAGAAAAATAACAGCAAGAATAGGATATTTTCTTAATGTCACAAACATTAGCTAGCTCTTAGCAACCCAAATTGGTTTCTTTGACTATCAAAGGAAATGTCAAGTCTGGGAATAAGATCAAAGTTTGAATTAAATAAACTACAATCGATAACAGTTAAGAATTATAACCAACCATGTAGAACAGGGAACTATATTCAATGTCCTGAGATAAACCATAATGGAAAAGAATAAAGAAAAAAGAATGTGTGTGTGTGTGTGTGTGTGTGTATGAATCACTTTACTGTACAGGAGAAGTTAACGTAACATTGTAAATCAACTATATTTCAATTAAAAAATTATAACCAAACTGAAACTACAGAAGTATTTTTGCTAAAAACTTATATTAACTCACAAGCAGTATATATGATTATAAAATTTACTTGAAAATTTATGGAGCCAAGAATTACCAAGATATTTTTGGGGAAATAAAAAACAAAGAGGGAAGGCATGTTCTAGTAGATGAAAAGCTCATTATAAAAGTATAGTAATGAATTTGAAACAGAGTAATGGAACCGAATAAAAAGGTCAGAAATAAATCCACATATGTATATGTGGTCTGTTAATTAATGACTAAGAGAGCTCTGCACTGCAGGGGAAAATGACAAGTGATATCAACAAATGGTGTTGGGGCAAGGGCGTCTCCATGTGGAGTAGAATGAAATGATTCATATCTCAGACCACACATAAAAATAAATGCCCAGCTGGACTGTAGAGTTACATGTCAAAGACAAATCAGATAAACTTTTGGGAGATAACACAGATGAACCTCCAGATCCTAAGATCTTAGGATAGAGAAATAAGACACAAAAACGTTAATCACTGATAAACTGAACTTTGTTGAAATGAAGAACTTCTTTTCAACAAAACATCACTTACAGAATGAAAGGGTAAGCCATTGGAGAGAATTTTCAATACATACACACAATAAAGAAATTATATAAAACATACATCTCAGAAATCAGTTTAAAAAAAAAGCAGAATACTCACTCAAAAATGGGCAAAATATTTGAATACATATATTACAAAAGACATCAAAATTGTGAAAAAAATATGCATGTATGTTTCTTAACATCATTAGTTATCAGAAAAATGAAAATAAAAACAGAAGACAGTACTACATATCCATCAGAATGACTAAAATGAGAAAGGGTGAAAATATCAAGTATTTTATAAGGACATGGACCATGCTATGTGGCTGGTGGGAGTGGGAACTGCTATAAGCAATGAAAAAGTAGGGAAATGCTGCAACATGGCTGTAGCTCAGATATCACATTGTGAAAAAGAAGTTATACACAAAAAAAGGTACACACTGTATGAGCCCATTTGAATGAAGTTATCATTTGCTAAATTTATAAAATTTGGAGAAGAAGCTAAAATTTTATGTTCCTTGTCTGTACTTTGAAGTTTTTTGATATATTTACACTGGAGGCCAGTGCACTTAGATAAGACAAAAAACATTAAAGGCATAAAAACTGAAACAAGACCTAAAAATATCTTCATTGGCAGATCACATAAAATTACACCTGAAAAAGCCAAATGTATCAAAGATAAAACAAATTTAAGTGATAGGATTCATCAAATTAGCAGGATATAAAATTATTATACAAAAACAAATAGATTCATATATAAAAATAATACCAAGTTATAAGATATAATGGAGGAGAAAAACTATAATCACAGTACCAGCATGACAAGATGAAATAATACTGATGATTAGATTTTTAGTGTTCAAAACCTCTATGAAGAACATTTTAAACATTTTTAAGACGCATAAAATAAACTTGAATAAATGTTAGTCTTTGTTCTTAGATAGGATATCCTTAAAAGATATCAGTTCTTCCTAATTTGTAAATTTAATAAAATTCTAAAAAAATATACCAAAACAGTTTTTGTTGCTGTTGAAGCTACAAAAGTGATACTTAAATTACTTTGGAAAAACAAACACAAAATACCTAGGAAAACATTGAAAATGAAAAGCTATGAGGGGTAATGAGCCCTATTACATTCAGCTCAGTTCAGCTCAGTTCAGTCAGTCGTGTCTGACTCTCTGCAATCCCACGGACTGCAGCATGCCAGCCCTCCCTGTCTATCAGCAACTCCAGGAGCCTGCTCAAACTCATGTCCATTGAGTCAGTGATGCCATCCCACCATCTCATCCTCTGTCGTTTCCTCCTCCTCCTGCCCTCAATCTTTCCCAGCATCAGGGTCTTTTCTAATGAGTCAGCTCTTCGCATGAGGTGGCCAAAGAATTGGAGTTTCAGCTTCAACATCAGTCTTTCCAATGAACACCCAGGACTGATCTCCTTTAGGATGGACTGGTTGGATCTCCTTGCAGTCCAAGGGACTCTCAAGAGTCTTCTCCAACACCACAGTTCAAAAGCATCAATTCTTCAGCACTCCGCTTTCTTCACAGTCCAACTCTCACATCCATACACGACTACTGGAAAAACCATAGCTTTGACTATATGGACCTTTGTGGGAAAAGTAATGTCTCTATTTTTTAATATGCTGTCTGGGTAGGTCATAGCTTTTCTTCCAAGAAACAAGCATCTTTTAATTTCATGTCTGCAGTCATTTTGGAGCCCAAGAAAATAAGTCTGTCACTGTTTCCATTGTTTCCCAATCTATTGCCATGAAGTGATGGGACGGATGCCATGATCTTAGTTTTTTGAATACTGAGTTTTAAGCCAGGTTTTCACTCTCCTCTTTCACCTTCATCAAGAGACTCTTCAGTTCCTCTTCACTTTCTGCCATAAGTGTGGTGTCATCTGCATATTTGAGGTTATTGATATTTCTCCCAGCAATCTTGATTCCAGCTTGTTCTTCATCCAGTCCAGCATTTCGTGTGATGTACTCCGCATATAAGTTAAATAAGCAGGGTGACAATATACAACCTTGATGTACTCCCTTCCCAATTTGGAACAACTCTGTTGTTCCATGTTTGGTTCTAATTCTTGCTTCTTGACCTGCATACAGATTTCTCAGGAGGCAGGTAAGGTGGTGGTCTTGTATTCCCATCTCTTGAAGAATTTTCCACGCTTTGTTGTGATCTACACAGTCAAAGGCTTTGGCATAATCAATAAAGCAAAAGTAGATGTTTTCCTGGAATTCTCTTGCTTTTTCAATGATCCAACAGATGTTGGCAATTTGATCTCTGATTCCTATGCCTTTTCTAAATCCAGCTTGAATATCAGGAAGTTCACAGTTCATGTACTGTTAAAGCCTGGCTTGGAGAATTTTGAGCATTACTTTGCTAGCATGTGAGATGAATGCAATTGTGCAGTAGTTTGAATAGTCTTTGGCATTGCCTTTCTTTGGGACTGGAATGAAAACTGACCTTTTCCAGTCCTGTGGCCACTGCTAAGTTTTTCAAATTTGCTGGCATATTGAGTGCAGCACTTTCACAGCATCATCTTTTAGGATTTGAAATAGCTCAGCTGGAATTTCATCACCTCCACTAGCTTTGTTCATAGTGATGCTTCCTAAGGCCCACTTAACTCCTCACTTCAGGATGTCTGGCTCCAGGTTGAGTGATCACACCATCATGGTTATCTAGGTCATGATCTTTTTTGTACAGTTCTATTCTTGCCACCTCTTCTTAATATATTCTGCTTCTATTAGTCCATATGATTCTGTCCAATTTATTGTGGCCATCTTTCTATGAAATGTTCCTTTGGTATCTCTAATTTTCTTGAAGAGATCTCTAGTCTTTAATACTACACATTAAAACATACTATACAGTCTTCATATTTAAACTTTGTGCTATTGGTGCATGAAGAGCACCAATGGAAGGGAACAAACTTGAGAAATAGACCATACAACATATGGAAACCTAGCCCATCACTGGGGCAAAGAGGCAGCTTTAATAAATGATGGACAGACAACTGGATAGTCATTTGTAAAAGAGAAAATTAAATCTATTCTTTACAACTTTACACAAGAGCAAACCCTAAGTGGATCAGAGATCTAAATGTGGACAAATGAAACTAAGAGCACAAAAAGAAAGTAATGCATTATAGACAAAGGGCTAATATCCTTAACATAAAAGTATTTTTATTAATTGGTGGGGGTGGAAGAACTAAACATCTTAGGAAAAGGGGTTAAATACATGAACAAGCAATATACCAAAGATGGCCCTGAAATATATATATTTACAGGTTCATAACAGAAATGCAAACTAAAATTATATGGAGATGCTCATCCACTAGATTGGCAAAAAAATCAAAAGCTTGACAATAAATTCTAATGGTGAGGCTATGGAGAAATAGGCTGTCTCACATATCTTTGGCAGAAATACAAAACAGAGTAACCTCTATGGAGGGAATTTGGTGGTATTTAGCAAAACTACACAAACATTTACTGTTTTACCCAGCAATTCCACCTTCCAGGAATTTACTCTGAAGATACACATCCATAAATAAGAAAATACTAACAATGTTAACATTGCAGAAATGTTTATATAATTGCAAATACTGGAGCTACTTAAATACCCAAATACAGGAAAATGATAGAATAAACCACTGTATTTAAACTCAAGGGAGTACTATGCAGCTATGAAAAACAGAAAAATCTATATAAATTGTTTGGTGTAATTTTCAGGATATATTGTTTGGTGGGGGGCAGGGAGAGAATATATAGCATACAACTTTTTGCATAAGAAAAATGGAGAAATTAAAATACACAAATTCATTTTTAGCTAAAATAAATACAGAAAAGATAAACAATGAAATTGTTTACTTACAATAGAGCAGAGAAAGGGATGTGGGAGGGAAGAGAACAACATTTGAGGGCACACTAAAATACACTGAAGTATTAAGGGGCAAAGAAGCATTTCCCCTTGCAATCTACTCTCCAAAGACTGCAAAAAAAATTACACATAAGTGTATATGTTCATGTTTGTATATGAATATATGTACGGATCCCCGGTGGCTCAGAGGTTAAAACCTCTGCCTGCAATGCAGGAGACCTGGGTTCAATCCCTGGGTCAGGAAGATCCTCTGGAGAAGGAAATGGCATGGAACATACACACATAGAGAATACTTTTTTTAATGATGAAGTTAAAAATTGGTGAATCTGAGTAAAAGGTAAAAAGTTCTCTATTATCCCTGCACATTTTCCATAAATTTGATATTATTTCAAAATTAAAAGTTTAAAAAATGTAACCTGGTTTCAAAGCACTACTGAAAAGCTCAGAAATCAAGACTAGAATGATGAGCTGCTGGGTACTTTCAGGTATGTCTATGGCAGATGGTTAGATGTCATTTCACAAGTCCTATTTCTAGACTATCAAGACCTACAGGCAAAACAAAACAAAAGACCATCAAATACGCAATTGTGCCTCTCATTCTACTAGGCAATGCCTTTTCACCTCTAGCAACACTTGCTCAAAGTCCAGATACATCCCATAATCAGTTCAAATGCAATTATAGGTAGACCGAAGTTAGTTTTATAAGCTTACAGATGAGAAAATACTGATTTTTAAACATAACAAAAACGAAACACTTGAAATGAGGTACTGTGATCAAGGGCACTCAAGTGCTAGTGTTGGGTGGCTGTACATGATTCATAAGCACTGCTGTAGCTCTAACAGGCAGAACAAAGCAGCCTGGGCCAAACAGCCTAATATCCATCGTGCTTCTTTTGGCTAATCAACTATTATGTGCAATCACTGGTCAAGAGCCCTTTGAATCCTGCTTTACCACTTATGACATCAAAGCACACAGATTAAATATTCTTTTATTTGACCCAAATTATTAGTGATAACACTTAAATTACACATTGGAAAGCACTGCAATTATCTCTCAAAAAAATCAGACAATGGTGGCTTAAATTAAAAGAGCTTGAGAAACAAGATACATAAAACTCAGGATATCAAAGTAAATACTAAGGTGAACATATACCTTGACACAGAGACTGTTCAACCATTTTTGTTAGTAGTCATGTCAAAAGCAATTAGAGAAATATGTACCTAAACTGTTGAAAGGTTGTTTGGGGAGAAGATTATGGGGAAATACATGTTTTGATAAAGATTTCAATGTCTGAATTTTGAAGAATATGCATTGCCTGTATGATTTAAATAGCTAAAATCAGATTTAGCTATCAGTCACAGAACAGATATACAAATGTGCTTGGCAAGAGAAAGCTATATGAACTGACTTCATAGAGACCTATCTAAACTGCTAGTATTTTGAGACCTAGTTATTAAACATTAAGTTCAGAAATATTAAAAGGGAATAAGATAAGCAAATGATGAAATGTAGACATTTTTCATTCAAAAATATGGAAGCTCTTTTGACTCAAAAAAACCAAATCTTTATTCTATAACAAATGAGCTTAAAAAAAAATAATAATTAGCTTTAAAAAGCCATAAAACAGTGTGACAAATGTATAAGGAATACAAAAAAGGACAACAGATTACACTGGGGGAAAGTTATTTTTAAATACAGTACACTTCAACAGAAAAATTTTACAATGGGAAACTTTTTAATTCCATTTTTCTAATAAAGACTTTTCTCTTTATTAAAACATAAAACATTTTCTTCTTGAACCTTTATATGTAAAATTTATTGAACTGACAATTTCCTTAGTAACACAGGCTGAGCCAGGTGAAATATGCCAAGCAATTTACATATAAAATTAGAAAGCTAATTTTGGTTTTAACTGCATAGGTTCAGTATTATTGCATAGGTTCCAAATTTACTGCAAAACTACACTGAGTAAATTTTAAATTTGGAAGCACCACCTTGTAGCGAAAGAACGAACTTCTCAATGGCAGGGGTCAAGATGGGGTTTCCTAGAGAGGACACCAGTGCTCCTGAGGCACACTGGTGAAATTCTATTTTCTGACCTGTACAGAATGCCATGAGGCTCACTTTATCATTATTTGTTTAACTACATGACTTTTCTGTTACTGTATTTCATAATTTTAAACATTTATGAAAACCATATCCAATATGTACCCAAATTGGAAGTCTGAATGCCTGAATTTCCTAAGTACCACTTTTATTTCCTAGAATTATAAATGTACTATTATATTTTTGATATAAAACGCCAGAAAAAAGATATTCTTTGGTAAATGATGAAAGAAGTTTTCCCCTCAGAATGTTTTCACTGATGCTTTCTCTCAGCCTCTGAGGAAACTGCAGGGGTTCTGCAGTTATCACCTCCACACATCTATCCCAACTCGAAAAATCATCCAAAAAGCCCTAGATTTTACTGCATCAATATACAATAAAAAGGATATGTGGCATACTTAACTATGGAGCAAAATTCATCAAAAATGTCTTTCTTTCCTACTTTACTTACTGTAGCTGCTGCTGCTGCAGCTAAGTCGCTTCAGTCGTGTCTGACTCTGTGTGACCCCATGGACAGCAGCCCACCAGGCTCCTCTATCCACAGGATTCTCCAGGCAAGAATACTGGAGTGGGGTGCCATTTCCTTCTCCATACTTACTACAGGGTTGGCCCCAAAGTTCATTTGGGTTTTTTGTAACATTTCATGGAAAACCCCAACACTTTTGGGCCAACCAATATACAGGAAGTGACATGCTATTCACAAAATGACCTGCATTAGCTGGGGAGAATTCACCTTCTCTCCCTGCCTGAGTTACTTTTCACAGGAGCTAAATGCATCCCATTTAGTACCTCTTTCATACCATAGAGCAGTTTGCAGAGAGGAAGTCCTTACTCTTTTTCTCAGGAACCTGTCAGGTTGCATTAGTGACCATGTCCCTTACTATGACTCTCACCTGAACACATCTGATTGGCAGGTGAGAAGAGTCATTGGCTGAGTCTTCCTAGAGACTGTCTCCCAAACCAGCTTCCATCCCACCGTGGTAAGCATCTCATCTTTGCTTCATTCAAATACTGGGAATATTAAAGATGGGAGTAGATGTGCTGGAGAGTATTTCACAGGACAAGGCCTTCTACTGAGGCTTTGGTGCTACCTACTAAAATAATCCTATACTCCAATGAAGTACAGAAAATATTTTTAAAGAAACCAGGGCTACATTGCAATTCTTGACTTGGGTCCTTGCAAAGGGCTATGATATAAAGGCCAGCCACTAAGCTAATGTTGTCTTTTGGAGTTTGATACATTCTAGGTTTGAATATACCAAAGATCAGGGCTATTGCTCCATCTAGTGTTTGTTTCTACCTATGAAGAAATGTCAGGCTGTTGCACCACCAAGATCTGTAACTTCCTTTAGGAGTTTGAATAAACAGCTGCATTGTAAGATGAAAACAACACTCCAACGGGGTCTTTTAACAGTCTTAAAAAGGAAAATGGGATTACTGAACTTAAATCTGAAGAGGTCAAATTCTTTGGTCCTAAGAAGTAGTAAGAGCCATTTTCTCCTTTCTTATTTACAAGTAAGAAAAAGTAACAGAAGCTGCTTCTCTAAGATTTTGGAATTGCCCATGCTCAATGTCAAGATAAAATAGTGAGGAATCTTGGCACTGATATTCCATAGAAGTGATACTTCATTGTTAATCTAATATAACCATAAGGCTCAATTGGCCAGTCTATCTAAAAAAAAAAAAAGATTTAATATTTCTAAGAAAATATGGTTAAACTATTTTAACCCTTTCCTCTTAGAAATAGATAAGGAAGAGACAGAAACTTTAATAATGGAAAATAATGCAGGAAATTACTACCAGTCAATGGAAGCACAATCTTTTAGAATCTTTGCTACAACTGGAATAAGAAATGATAATTATGACAGACTTTATTGTTTGATACCAACTTTTATCGAGTTGTTCAAAGTACAGGATATATGTAATCATTCAAAGTCTCTGGCTGATACCTTCACAAGCATTAGAAAAAGAACATATATTGAAAAAGAACACATATTGAGTAACAAACAGTGAGCTTAGGCACTGTTCATATAAACTGTTTTACATGCAGGAAATCCAGGATGTCTAGAAATTACTAAAATTATAAAAAAAGGGGTAAAGCTCTTTTCCTCAACTCTGGCTAAATGTCATCACCTTAAAATACTGACACAGTGTTTGATTATAAAGCAGAAATGTACAATGGTAGATTTATTTTAGTCCTTATTCAAGAATGATATTTACACAAAGCTCTCACTCAGTATAAATAAAACTATTGTATGTCATATAACCTTCTAAGTTTTATAGAGCATTTATAATACAGGTAACATTAACACCAGATTGAAAAATAAGGAGAACCAAGGCTACTCTATGTGTCCTTGAACTGGGAATTTTCTCAGACAGTGGAGTCATGGTCAGGAAATGATACTAAAAAACATAAATTTTTATACATTAGTTTCTCCATCTCTGTGTAAGCAAGAATGATTCAAATTCTTCAGTTAACTGCAATACTCAAAAAATCTTCAACTGGTAAACTCTTAGTCTGCAATGTTTCAATTTTTCCCGAATCTTAAAAACTTCAAACTGCCATTAAATATATTATCTTCTGTTTCTTCTTAAACAACTAAGGTTCATAAAAGGATCGTCATCGTCCTAAAACGACATCCAAATGTAAAATTAGTGACTGTTTCATGCTTCACTGAGATAAAACAGAAGTGCTTACGGGCAAACAATGCCAGTAAGAGCCATCTTCTCTTTTCACATCGGGTATGCTTTCGTGTTTCTATTTCCTTCATAAATATAAATTGTCAGTTTTTTTTTCTCTTTCTCCCCTCCTTAGTAGCCATTTCACTGTTAAAATAAATAAGCTCAACTGAATTTTTAGCAAGCATTAAAAATAAAAATTTATCCTGCTCTATATGAGTGTGTATATATACACCCATAATATATGTCAATATATGTCTCTCAGTTATTCATCCTACAAAAAGCAAATAAGGTATGGGAAAGCCAAAAAATAAATACTATTCAAGTTATTTCTATTAGGTTTTTAAACAGGTTTTTTTTTTTCAATTTACAGTTTATAACTGGTATATATCACGTTCCAGAAACTGAAAGCCAAAAAATTAATGAAGCCACATGATCCAGTTTAGAAATAACTGCAATTTTTATTCCCACTACCCATATAATGCCAGAAATAGATCCAATACTCTCAGAATGATGCAAGAAACAATCTAGCAAAGCAATCTTTCAAATATTTTTTTAGAAAAAGAAGTAGACGGGCTATTTCAGTTTCAATGAGTTCCTGTGTTCCTGGGTTGTTTATTACATGTACAGTATAAATAGGCAAGAATATCAGATGTTTGCTAAGAATTTAGAGAGAATGAAAAGTAACAAACCTAAAATAAGCCCCAAACACATGATCTAATGCAGATAACATAAATCAATGATTATATATTTTATAACTAAATATTCAAAAGAGAAAGCAAAACTGTAAAGTTTTGGTTTATGTTTCTTTTAAGAAATTACTAAAAAGGAATAACTATTTGGTGTTAGGCTCTGTTGGCGATGTTAACACATTCAAATGTTCACCAAGTTAGCCATCTCTAGTGATATACGGATGTCTTGAGAAATACAAATTCGCTCTCACTTATTGATTCATTTTCTGCTACCATAAAAGGCAGAACTGATTTATAAATGAGAGTTAAATCCAAACTAAGGTATAGTAGAGAATTTGCAAATAGTTCTCCTTTGCAGTTAACTTGAAGTATACAAATTTTTTAAGTAACATATAACCATATGTATATCTAGATGCTCTGGAATTAACAAATGCATCAACAATTGCTCACTTCTCTCCTGGAGGCAACATGTTAGTATTTAATAGACAGACTGTATGAGTTCATGTTGCCATTTTTCTCTGTAGCCCGAGTTCTAGGGAGTCTTTCTTCGAGCTGTTTCAAAATCACATCTGAGACACAGGGAACATGACAGCAGCAGGTGAAGCTCAAAATCGTAGGTGTGATTCACATGCTACAATGGGGATAACCCTGGAGAACACTGTGCTCAGTGAAATAAGCCAGGCGGAAAAAGACGAATTCTATATAATCCCACTGATCTGAAGTATCAGAGCAGTCAAAATCATAAGGACACTAGAGTGGTTTCTAGGGGCTGAGGAGAGGGGAAATGGAAAGATGTGGTTCAATGGGTATAGATTTTTGGTTCTGGAAGATGCACAGGTTCTGGAGGCTGTTGCACAACAATGTGAACACACTTAACACTAGTGAACTATTGATAATTGTACACTTAAAACTGGTTGAAATTTAAGTTTTATGTTCATGTTTCTACCACAGTTGAAAATTACCACCATGCATCCTTATATAGGAAATGTGTAGAGCATATAATGAGGATTTCATAAACATTCTATTAAAAAGTAACTTCTATGATATTATCACCGCTATTTCTCCAAACATAAACAACAAAAGCTTAAAAAAACTATTCTGATCCTACTGTTAACTGGGCAGGTTAAATAAGAGCTGAGTGAATATTAGACGTTAATTTCAGGCCTTTCACATCTGAGACATTTCCACTGACAGGCACTCAACAGAGGCCACTCATCGATTCCACAGTAACTATGGTTCCAAGGAAGGTGATCAATGAAACTATATTCAGAAATAATTTTTAGCAACTAGCTTAGCAGTTCCTATTCAGATTTTATAAACACTTAAATTATTTAAGATTTAACTTAGTACTTCATTATTACCTCATCTGATTCAAAGTCGACTCCTTTGGTGATCTGGCTCTGGGACATGGGTTTGCTTGATGATGAAGTGCTCGAGCCTCTGAGGCAAAATAGGAGAAAAACAGAGAAGATGAACCAAAAATTCATCACGGGAGCCTTTCTTGCCAAATTTTTCATTTTAGTAGCAGCCATAAATAAAAACAGCTAGTACATTCTCTTCGAGCTGCATTAGAGGCAGTAAAAGCTCAGAGATGTGTGAGGAAAAGCACTCTGAGGTCAAGGTGTGAATTCCAGTTCTGCCCCTTCTGAGTTACATGGCTTCCAGCAAGGTACTCAGCCTCTGTGCCACAATCTCCTCAGACATGAAACGAGGATAATAATACTTTTTTAAGAGATTAAATGTGTTAGCCATAAAAAGGAATGAAACTGGGTCATTTGTAGAGATGTGGATGGACCTAGAGAACTGTCATACAGGATGAATTAAGTCAGAGAGAGAAAAACAATTATCTTGCATTAATGCACACATGTGGAATCTAGAAAAATGGGAGAGATGAACCTATTTGCAAACCAGGAATGGAGACTGATGCACAGAACAAACATACAAACACCAAGGGGGGAAGGGGAGGAGTGGGAGGAACTGAGAGATTGCATTTACGTGTATGTACTCTTTATGTTGTTGTTGCTGGTTAGTCACCAAGTTGTGTTTGACTCTTTGTGACCCTATGGAATGAAGCCTGCCAGGCTCCTCTGTCCATGGGATTTTCCAGGCAAGAATACTGGAGTGGGTTGCCATTTCCTTCTACAGGGGATCTTCCCAACCCAGAGATCAAACCTGCGTCTCCTCCATTGGCAGGTGGACTCTTTCCCATTGAGCCACCAGGGAAGCCCATATACTATTGACACTCTCTGTAAAATAGATAACTAATGAGAACATACTATGTAGCACAGGGAACTCTACTTACTGCACTGCAGTGACCTGAATGGGAAGAAAATCCCAAAGTGAGGGAATATATGTATGTATATGTATGGCTGATTCATTTTGCTCTACAGTAGAACCTAGCACCGGAGAAGGCGATGGCACCCCACTCCAGTACTCTTGCCTGGAAACTCCCATGGATGGAGGAGTCTGGTAGGCCGCAGTCCATGGGGTCACTAAGAGTCGGACACGACTGAGCGACTTCACTTTCACTTTCATGCATTGGAAAAGGAAATGGCAACCCACTCCAGTGTTCTTGCATGGAGAATCCCAGGGACGGGGGAGCCTAGTGGGCTGCCGTCTATGAGGTCACACAGAGTCGGACACGACTGAAGTGACTTAGCAGCAGAACCTAGCACAGCACTGTAATTATACTCCAATAAAAAATAATTTCAAAAATGAAAATCAATAGCCACTTTAAAAAGATTAAATGTGTTAATATACCTAAACACTTCGATCAGTGCCTGACATGTATGAAGCATTTCACAGATGTTTGCTTGTATTATCATAGTTCTTAGCATATATTAACACATATCTACTACTGTCCTCTACTCCTCAAAATTATGGCAACATTGAAATATTTTAATTCAACTATCAGCTATGTTTCCATAAAAGGATAAAAGGATCTTGGAAAAGCCTCACTGCTTTCTAGGGTTGCCTTAGTTAATATTATTCATGTTCTGTCCAAATTGAATAGCAAATATTTATTTAGTACTTGATCCTTGCCAAGTACTAAATGATAGGCCCTGGCAAATATCGGTAACCAAGTTAATCAGGAATCTGCTTTTATGAAGCTTAACTTGTAGTAATGGAATTCATATTCCTGTCTTTTTACTAACAAAAATTTTAAGTTATCTTAGAACAGGGGCCAGCAATCTTGGTTAGCAAGCCAAATCCAGCCTACCTGTTGCCCACAGATGTGAGCTAAGAATGGTCTTCACCTTTTGAAATGGGTACATTTAAATCATTAAGTACCTACATAATATCCCCAATATTGTCTCCTGGCCCACAAAGCCTAAAATATTTACTACCTAACCCTTTAAGAAAAAGGTGGCTGGCTCCTGTCACAAATGAAAGCAGCGTTTGTGAATTCCTAGCCAACGATTTATTACCACGCTTTGGAATGTTATTACAGCAAAAGAACTGAAGGTCTTGTCTGGACAAACTGTTTGAAACAAGAGGTCTTATGTCAGAGGGAAACAGAAAAACCCACAGGTTCTCAGGCACAAAGGTAAAGGAGGATATGACGAGCAAACTCGAAGAGCAACACAGCTTCAGAGACAGCAGATCAAGGAACTTATCAAGCGATCCAACTGGGACTCTCCTACCTCTCTGTATTTGACCTAAGCTGGAACTGGTCATTGACTGGTTTCCATCTGTGACAGGAAGACAGAGCATCAAGAGCATAAAGCCGAAGCCCACCACGGCAGGCAAGGCATTGTGGATACGGGGCCTGGGGAAAGTGGAAAGTTAAGAAAGAAGCACGCACTGAGACCTGACTCTGCCTGCTGCTGTCTCCCCAGACAAATAACCAATAGTGCCCAGACATCTACACCAGACGCTGACTCATGTGATCACAGCAGGGGCCCCTAATTCTATACCAGAGGACCCCACACACTGACAGATCCAGTCTATAAGAGGTCCTCTATCCTTATAAATCAGTGCTGGAAGCAAAGATTGGCTATATTGCTTTGACTGCTAGGCCAAATAAATAAATGGCTTTTGTCCTTAATGACCAAAAAAAAAAAAAGGTTTAATTTGATGAGCTTTAAGGCAGAGAGGGTGTATTAAATTGTGTGCAGGAGCTCTAAGTCTTCTTCATTTTTGTACAGATATAATTTGGAGCCACAGGTCAGAATTCCTGTCTAGAGATGTTCGCCCAATTATGTCAGTTGTAGCACTGTCACAAGCATAAGATAACATGTTAAATTGGCCTTGGCACATAAAAGGTGCCCCCGAAATGTCAGTTCCCCTCACTGCGAGGTTTAACAGGATCCCTTCCATCTCTCCTCTTCCCCCTGGCCTGATGGGACCGGGTCTTCTCTTGCTTGTGGCTTTAAGATGAGGGTGGGTACCACCAGCTCTATCAAATCTGGAAGGGTCCTCTTATTCCCAGTACAACAAGGTAGAGTTAGTCACTCAGTTGTGTCCAATTCTTTGCGACCCCATGGACTGTAGCCTGCCAAGCTCCTTTGTCCATGGACTTCTCTGGGCAAGAATACTGGAGTGGGTTCCCATTTCCTTCTCCAAGTGATCTTCCAGACATAGGATTCGAACCCAGGTCCCCCACACTGCAGGCAGATTCTTTACTGTCTGAACCACCATGGAAGCCCACAACAAGGTAGAGTTTGCTGCAATTTTTCCAAAGAAAAGTGGGTGGACCACCATTGCCTATCCAGCAGAAGGGAGTTTTACAGCTGAAAGTTCTTTCCTTTTTCAAGTTAACCACCAGAATATTAGTGCTTTCACTGCCTACCATTCTTCCTATTATTCCCATTCGATTTCCCTAGCCTGTTCCTCTTTATAGAGGTGTTACTTTGTGCCAAGTACTGAGAGAGTTAACTTAGGCAGGTTGATAGGGAGTCCAAGGCCCCTTTAAGGAGGTGAACATTCTTTCTTTTTCACATTCTTTTGCCTTAGCCACATAGGCCTTGTAAGCCCTATCTCTTGCTCAAGGACATGTATTTTTTAAGCTCAAGATGTATGCTGTGGGAAAAGAGGTCTGACAAAACTTTCACAGCTTTGACGCATTCTTTTTATCTATTCTCAACAGCCAGTTGAAAAGTATATAATGCTTTTATATAAATATATTTAATGCTTAAATATATTTAATGCTCTGCTTAAACCAGCGAGGCAGATACTTTTCTACCCCCTTCCTGTGCCTTTTGCCAGAACACTTTTCTATCACTTTCACTTTAATAAAATCTCTGCTACACAAAGCTCTGAGTGACTGAGACTGTGTCTTTGGTCCCAGAGTTAAATCTTCTCCTTTGGAGACCACAAATCCGGCGCCGTTCACCATAAGCTATCAGTGCTGTACTTAGCACTTCACTAACATTAACTTACTTCTAAGCCTCATAATAACCCTTGGAGATGAATATTCTTGTCTTCATTCTACAAATGAGGACACTGAGGCACGGAAGAAACTTGTACAAGGCCCATACTCAGTAAGTAGTAGAGCTTAATGTTTCCAATTATGACTAAAATAAATATACCAACCATGTTATTACTAAATAATTTCCACCAAACAACCTAAATCGTGTTACCCAGTTGCTGTCATTAGGAACACAAATCTGCCAAGGCTGATTTCAGATTTCTTGCCAAAATGTTAGTTTCTAAATCGTCTCTTGTCATTTAAATGACTCTTATTCATGCATAGAGGTCTGAGAGTTTAATCTATTATGTTAAGAAGCAATAGCAGAGGATGAACCTAGAGATTATCATAACAAGCAAAGTAAGTCTGAATGAGGAAGACAAATACCATATGATATCACTTATATGTGGAATTTAAAATACAACACAAATGAACTTATTTACAAAATAAAAATAGAGTTACAGACACAGAGAACAGACTTGTGCTAGTCAAGGGGGAGAAGGGTGCAAATGAGATAGACTGGGAATCTGGAATTAACAGATGCAAACTATTATATATAGAATGGACAAACAACATGGTCTTACTGTATAGCACAGGCAACAATATTCAATATCCTGGGATAAACCATAATGGGAAAGAATGTGAAAAGAATGTATATATATGTATAACTACTCTGCTGTACAGCAGAAAATAACACAACTCTATAAATCAACTAATACTTCAATAAAATTAAATAAAAGAAGCAATGGCAGAGGTGAGTCCTGGAGCAGAATGCCTGGTCCGTGACTGGCTGGTGACCTCAGGTAAGTTATTTAAACTACCAGGCTTCACTTTCTTCAAAGACAAAAGGGAGGAAAACAGAGTTATAAATACATTTACCTCCTGGAGTGACTGTAAGCAGCAAACAATCTAATTCATATGCAAAGGCTTAGAATGGTGCCTGACATACAGGAAGTGCTAAAAGCTGAAACTGAATATAAACAAAATACAAAGCTATTTTCTGTTAATTGAAGAGAACACAGTACTCTAACAAGAATATCACTGGTTAATAAAGGCAAAAGGAAATGAATGACAAGTTATTCAAACTGTCACTGAAAATACTTGTAATAATGATGCACTGACTCTATGAACTAGCCCCTGGTCTATTTTTCACTTCTGTATATACATGACTGCTTCCCAGGTGGCTCAGTGGTGAAGAATCTGCCTGCAATGCAGGAGATGATGGTTTGATCCCTGGGTCGGGAAGATCCCCTGGAGGAGGGCATGGCAACCCCACTCCAGTATTCTTGTCTGGAGAGTTCCATGGACAGAGCTTAGTCCATGGGGTTACAAAGAGTCAGACATGACTTAGTGACTAAACAGCAACAACAAATACATGACTAGTTGAAAATGAATCTGTTAGATTTCCATGACTTAGAAAAATGTATAAGGAGAATTCTGGATAATTTTTAATTTTTTCAGATGTTTCTTCTTGTAGGAAGTGACTACACCTACCTTTGATCAGTTTTGAAAGTAGTCAGAAAAACGTCTTCTTCGGTATCTGACTCATCCACCTCAATCACCTAAGAGGGAGAAACAGCAAATAGTCCTTGTGGGGATGGAAAATTTGAATAAAAATGCATTAAAGAGTCTAAGAATACATTTTTTATAAAAATTTACAAAGAAGGAGGCAGAAACCATGTTAACAGCACCCTGTACCATGGCAGCCTGGGTACGTACAGGAACATGTACCTAGACTGGTGAATGACTCACATAGGGTCACATGCAGATAGTGCCCTGTGATTGATTCTCTTGGGTTTGAAATGAAAGACCGTCGTTGTTTCATCTCTAATTAAAAATGAGGTATATAAGACTGTGTGGCTTCGAAGTACTGAATATCTGTTTTTCTGTTACATTTATCCCTGTTAAATACCACTTGTTGCCTTTAAGCCTCACTAAAGATATTTATGATTCTTGATTATATAATCCAAAATACCACCTATTCTATATTTCTGTTATCTTGACACTTAATACACACATTTGCTGTGTCTTCATCTAACTGATAAAGTCAAAGACAAAACAGTGAAAAAAACAGCACTTGAGATCCACTCCCTCAACAGGTTAACATTGAACTATTAGTCAAAAACCATTAAATGAAGCTGTCTAATCAGCTATGAATCCAGACAATATTTTTGTCCATGAAACTGTCATTAGATTGTCTTATGTACCTTGAAGTAATCTAACACCTTCAGCATTCCTCTAAACCACCACTGCTGCTGCTGCTGCTAAGTTGCTTCAGTCGTGTCCGACTCTGTGCGACCCCATAGACGGCAGCCCACCAGGCTCCCGTCCCTAGGATTCTCCAGGCAAGAATACTGGAGTGGGTTGCCATTTCCTTCTCCAATGCATGAAAGTGAAAAGTGCAAGTGAAGTCACTCAGTCGTGTCTGACTCCTAGCTACGCCATTGGACTGCAGCCTACCAGGCTCCTCCGTCCATGGGATTTTTCAGGCGACAGTACTGGAGTGGGGTGCCATTGCCTTCTCCACTATGTATCCCCAATTAAAAAAATGAAAGAAAAAGTTAGTTTGCCATGACTTAACTCTTTTTGAACTCATATTCTTCCAAAAGTTAGTTTGCCATGACTTAACTCTTTTTGAACTCATATTCTTACATTATAAAAGAAAAATCTAGAAGGGAAGCTTGCTTGTGGACATGATGAAAGTTCTGTTTGTTTTCATATATGAAGCAATAGAGGGCAACAGCTGACGGAATAATGAAATGGAGGTCAGGATAAAAGGACCAGAAGAGGTGGAAAAAAAAAAAAAAAGATGAAATTAAGAGAGATAAAAGAGCAATAGTAGGAGCAGGACAGAGAAGCTTTCTGGAAGAGGAGGTCAGCCACATCACAAGCTCGCAGAGACCAGGAAGGGATGAATTTAACATTGCTAGGGTGGTATGATACAGAGCAGTGATTCTCAGATAGGTGTGATTTTTAACCCCTACTCCCATTGCAGAAACATCTGGCATGTCTGGAGGCATTTTTGATTATTGTATCTCGGGGTGGGGGGTGGGGGGTGGGGGGGGCGGACCCACAGCCACTCAGAGGCAGAAGCCAGGAATGATGCTTGAAAAGTGAGACACATGGGTTTTGAAAACAAGGGAAGAGGAGACTCAAGCCAATTTTGGACTCTCCTTGGAATCCAAAGGAACAGCAGAAGTTTCATGTTAAATCTAGAGTCACACAGAGGTCCATAAACTCAGACCTTGTAATCTGTCTTGAGTCTAGTTTCAGCCATTAAGACACAGCCAGAGTATGTAAGTAACAAAAGGACACCAACAAGAAACAAGACCACTCTGTGCACTGAATGCCCATCTTCTGTAACAGTTTTCCACGCACGGACCCTTCTGGTTCAACATTATTATTCTTAAAACTATTACTGGGGACACATATCTATGGATGTAAATTAAGGTGATTCACTCTTTTTTTTTTTTTAAGAGAGAAAACAAAATAAAAACTCCTAGAAGCCCTCAGCCTTTATAATCAGTAAAGTTCTCAACAGTTTTAACATTTTACATTTTTTTCTTTTATTTACTCTGTAAAGCAAAGAATTGACAATCATAATGTACAAAATATAAAGTAGCCCACAATTATAAAACTTTTGTTCCTTACCTCGGTATAATTTTTAGTAGCAACATTTCGGGAGGGCTGCTGTCTTGTAGATTTAAAGGCTACAATGAAAAAGATGATACATCCATTATGTTTTTCTTAAAATAGTTTAGAAAAATCTGCATGCTTCTTTAGCTGATTATTTTCTAAGTTTTATCTGTAAAAGCTCATGATGACTAATTATAAAACCACTTACATTTCTTAAAATCTGAAGGGAGATGGAATTATATGTGTAATTGTCAGTCTCAAATGATTTTTCTGATTTACTCAAATAAAGTAATAAGCAGTGTTCATAAAGACATCTATAGTAAAAAGTATTTTACAGCAAAATACATGGATAAAATCTGATCACCAAATAGACTGAATTCCAAATAAGTGAAAGTAACCTCCTCAGGTCTTCTCTTATAGTTGGCAAGCTCTTTCCTCGTGGCTCTACTGTGTTAGGAGCCACTTGTTCCAGTAAGAGCTTCCTTACTCTCCTCTACTATGTTAAAAATATTCAGTATCTAAGTAATTGTCCAGAGGGAATTCTAGAAAAACTCCGTTGTTTCACAATAACTTTCCTAGAAATCCTTACATTTTCACCTTTGTAAACCTGGTTAGAATCATGAAGTTTATTCTTCCCAAGACTATGATATTATGATTTTACAGTAAGAAACATAATTTGGTCTTCATCCACATTTCTGGCAGAGAGCCCCTAGCCAGTGTTAGTCACTCAGTTGTGTCTGACTCTTTGCAACCTCATGGACTGTAGCCTGCCAGGTTCCTCTGTCCATGGAATTCTCCAGGCAAGAATACTGGAGTGGGTTGCCATTCCCTTCTCCAGGGGATTTTCCCAACCCAGGAATCGAACCCAGGTCTCCTGCATTGCAGGTGGATTCTTTACTATCTGAGCAACCAAGAAGCCCAGGGAGCCCCTAAAATGCTGATTTCCTGAAATGATGAGAGCCATCAAGGTGCTTTTTACTATGTTAACAAGGCAACTTTGGGACCACAACTGAGGGAGGCTGGGTACCAGGGAACCAACTAGGAAGAGAAGGTTGGAACTTTCAGTCCCCAACCTGATTTCTGGGGAGGGTAGAGAAGCTGGAGGCTGAATCAATCACCAACAGCCAATAATCTCATCAATCATGCCTATGTAATGGGGCCTAGATAAAAACCCAAAAGGAGAGGGTTCAGAGAGCTTCCAGGGAATGAATCAGGATATTTCCACATGCCACCATGCCTAGACCCCAAACTTGATACAGACAGAAGCTCCTTTGTTCTGGCTCTTGCCCTAAGTATCTCTTCAACTGGCTATTGATTCATATCTTTAATATCTTTGGTAATAAGCCAGTAATCCAGTAAGTAAACTAGTTTCCTGTGTTCTGTGAGTCACTCTAGCAAGTAAATTGAATCAAGGAAGGAGTCATGGGAACCTCTGATTTATGGCCAAGTGGTCAGAAGTATGGGAATAACCATATTCCAGCATGTGACTGGCATCTGAAGAGAAGCAGGCGGTCTTGTGGAGCTGGGTCTCTCCCCTGTGGAATCTGATGCTGTCTCTGGGTAGTCAGTGTCAGAACTGAGTTGACTTGTAGGACACCCAGCAGGTGTCTAAGAACTGCATGGTGGTATGGGGAACCACCCCCCAACCCCACACACACTGGAATTAAGAGCAGAATATTAAAAACCCAGAATAAAATGTAAACAGCCCTTCAGAGGTTTAAGTTTCTCCTAAGCCTTACCAGTTTCCTAACATAAAAAAAAAGGTCTCCCCCAAGATAACCCCAAAGCCAAACAACAGGGCAAGAGGAGATAAAAAGACAGAGGATTTAAAGAAGTCAAATGCTCAACCAACCCCACAAAGTCCAAAATTCTCCTAGTAAGAAAACTCAGGAATCTTCCCACCTTAGACCTAAGATACCATTTACTCCCTTTTTCCACCCCCAATCTTGGCATGTCTAGCTAAGAGGGGAGAGGAAAGACAGAAGCAGAGTTCTTACCCACCTACTCTATTACTGGCTTCACATCCTACTCTACTCAAAGGCTGGACAGGGCAACTGAATGAAAGAGCCAGTGACTGTGACTCTTCCAAAAAAATATTTCTGCTCAATTATTATTCACTAATGGACTCCTCAAACTCTCAGCTCCTTGAAGAAGAAACAAGAGCCTTCCTTTCTTTCTATCCCCAATAAATGTTTGTGTGATAAATTAACATTATCAGAAAATTAAGCACTGGGTTCTATTAGGAAGGCAATGCATACTGTACTGGAGGCTAAAAGCTCTGGTTTTAAGAGTTAGACCTATGTGGACTCTCTAGCTGGGTGACTGTGACCAAGTTCCTTGGCTTCTTCAAATCTCAGTTTCCCCACCTATAAAACAGATTAATAATACTTCATGCTGAAAACTGTTGAAAGGATAGAAAGAAGTAGTTAATGTAAATTGTTTTGGCAAGTGACTATAGGAGTAGGTATTCAAATGATGTTGCTAGTAACAGAGACTACTACTATCATCATTGTAGACGGAGTAGCACCAATGGTAGCCATGGTAAATTAAATGCAAAGACAGAGGCTCTTTTATTTAGTCACTATCCTTTGCAGACAAACTTCTATGGAAAAATGTTGCTGCTGGCTATAAATGTAGTATCTAATAATACATTTCCCAATAAAACTCCAACGCAGTAACAAACCTCTACACTCCATGTAGTTTGTTATAATAGAATTGAACCTTTATTTATCTCTTCATTCCTCCATTTAGAATACAAACACAGAAGCTATAGTTTTAAAGCTGCTTTTGTCCCAAAGTTACAGCAACTATAGCTAGTACTCCATGGTTATTCTGTCACAGACTGTATTAAAAAGTCAGTTTTATTTTTCAAAAAAAGGCCCAATGTTGGATGTAACCAGTTAAATGTAAAACCACTGAGCCAAATCAACTGTATAAAAGACAAATTTAGACTAATTTATGGACAATCCATTTTCATAAGTTTATTGTAAACACTGCCACTAATACTATTAATAACAACAGCAATCACTGATTGGATTCTTATCAAGTGCTATGCTCAATAATGGATATGCATAGTTCACTTAACACTTTTAATTACTCTGGGAAGTTAGTACTACTCCCCAGTAGGAGGACAGAGTGAACAGGTTATATTTATTTAATTGAAATCTTAGAAGAATAAGAACAGAATAGAGGTAGTATCTGAAGGGATAACAACAAAGGATTACTAGAAGTGATAAAACACACCAATTCACAGTTTCATGAAGCTGAATAAGTTCTAAGCAGGACAAAAAAAGAATTGAAATCTAGATTCATCATAGTGAAAGTGGGGAACACCAAAGACAGCTAGACGGAGAAAAAATGGACTACTTAAAAAAAAAAAAAAGCAACAAGCTAAACTAACAGCTGATTTCTTAACAAGAACAGTGGAAACTTGAAGACTCAGTTTGAGTGATTAATTCTGTCCCATGGTGTTAGGGAAAGCTTCACATAAAACAATAAAGCCTGGACTTTTCTGATGGTACAGTAGTTAAGAATCCGCCTGCCAATGCAGGGGATGCAGGTTTCATCCCTGGTCCGGTAAGATCCCACATGCCATGGAGCAACTAAACCCATGCACCACAACTACTGAGCCTACAGGCCCTAGAGCCTGTGCTCTGCAACAAGACAAGCCACCTCAAGAAGTCTGCTCACTGCAACTGAAAAAGCCAGTGCATGGCAATGAAGCCCCAGTGCAGCCAAAAGTAAAAAATTAATTAAAAAAAAACAAGCAAACAAACAAAAAACTGAACAAAGCCATGATGAAAAAACTCAGTTTGGGCTCAGGTAAAGGCAGGTAATTTACAATGTCCATGCCTCTGTGTTGCACATTAACCAAATTGTAGTGGCTGAACAACGTGTTCATATTTTATTCTTGTTCCTTTCCTAACTCCCTCTTTTTTTCCAATAATAGCTCTATCTCTTTTTTAACATTAACATTTCACAAAAGCCTACTATGTGCCAGCCTTTGGGGGGTGGGGGGGCACCCTATCATCTGGCTTGCAGGATCTTACTTCCCCAACCATGGATTGAACCTGGGCCCTCAGGAGAGTCCTAATCAGTGGACCACCAGTTAATTCCCAGGTTTTTTGCTTTTAATCTTCAGAATAATCGAATTTGGCAAGATTAGTCCCAATTTACACGTGAACAGACTAGGAGAGTGAGTGACTCATCTAAAGTCACAGAACTTTTCATATGTTGAACTCAGCCCAGATTCTTTACAGTGCTTTTTTTTTCACTTCCTTTCCCCTTCTCTGCTTTTATTTTAGACCTGTTAAGAATGTCTCAGTATCCTTCTAGATGCCATTTTCTAAATGGCAACAGAGACAACATACTTATGAAGTCAAATGGATTTCAGTTGGCTCTATGCAAATATTGAATAATTCTTGAATAAAAACATAGCAGCAGAACTTCTGATAAGAAGATTCTCTGAGAATCATTTAATAGATCTGATGTCTTTATCTGTTCTCCAAAGGCATCTGTCATCCAAAAAATACTGAAAAACTTCCTCTGATGGAGTCACAGGTCATTTCCTTCTGAGGTGGCTTACTCCATGTTTGGGCTGATTGACAGGCTCTTCTGTATAATGCAAAGACTACTGAGAACCAATTAGCTCAATCAACCAATTAGCTCAATCTCTAATTTTATCTCACTCTGGAAACTAGTATAGTGCTTAACTACTTGTCCTGAAGGCCAGAGAATGTGGGGGATCAATTCAAGCTTCAGAATTTACCAGCTGTGAGACCTTAGATAAACTGCCTATCTTTTCAAAGCCTTGGTTCTCTTTTCTGTAAAACAGAGAAAATGTAAGTACTGACCCTACTGAGCAGATGCTAAAGAGTCTGCCTGCAAAGCAGGAGACCCAAGTTTGATCACTAGGTCTGGAAGATCCCCTGGAGAAATGGCTACCCACTCCAGTATTCTTGCCTGGGAAATCCCATGGACAGAAGAATCTGGTGAGCTACAGGCCATGGGGTAGCAAAGAGTCAGACATGACTGAGCGACTAACACTTTCACTTTCCATTGAGCTGTTGACAGGCATCCAGTAATTGTCTCATAAATATTAGTAGTTATAGTTGCAGACAATTAGCAATTGTCTCATAAATTAGTACTATCAGTGGTTTTATCAACCTATGGCAAAATATTTAGCTCAATTCCCTCGTCTATAAAAGAGGGAGTACGTGAAATTGTTCTTAAGTCTTCCAGGTCTCTTTTATCATATAATAAACTTAAATCTGTGTGTGATTAGCTTTTCCCATCTGTCCTCACTGGGGAGCAGTTCTTAACCTAGAGCCCATGGATGGGCTTCTAGGGGATCCCTGAACCCTTTGAAATTGAATATAATTGCATAAGTACTTATTTAAAGACAGGATATGTAGCTTGCAGAATTTATAACTTAAAACAGATTTAAAACCACTGTCTTTAGGACTGTGCAAATCATATCTATTCGATCTTTGACATGATTGAACTTTGTTAATGTAAAGATTTCAATTTTTCCCAGGTTAGCTATCCTAAGTTCCTTCTAAGAGATTTTTTTATATTATATGGTTTCTCTTCTGAATGATCATATAAAGCTGATATCCTTCTTGAAATATGGTTCCAAAGATGAGCACAGTATTCTTGACATGATACATCCAATCAGCACAGAGAGAGAACGTCCTTGCTGTAGAGAAGCACTACTTCTATAAATACTGCTTTAGGCACTGAGAGGGTAACAGGCAGGAAGGCTAGGGGTCTCCAAACGGAGGAAACAGGCTGCAAGTGTCAGACGATTTTATCTCTCTTAAGCGGCAGGAGGAAACAAACTACAAGTATCAGACTTTTTGCCTTCTCTATACAAAATTAAAAGGTTTCTTTTAAAATTCTATGTTGCCATGATGACACCTGGTTCCACCTGAACTTAACTTTTCTCAAACCTTGAGCTAACCAATGTGTTTTTCTTACGGAAATGCTTTTCTTAAGCTATGTTAATGAACTATGTCTTTCTTCAAGTCAGTTCCCTTAAGAGACTCAGAACTGATAAGGGCTCAAGGAACCAGTATGTTTTACTCATACAATTGTTCTCCTAATCTATGTTAATGAAACTATATATTTGCTTGGAAACCTGCCTTTCTTCAAGATTCATGTCAATGGCTTTATGGCCCAGGATGACTCACCTTGTGCCAATGTTATGTCAAAATGCATGTTGTGGATGAGGGGCCTGGTGCTGGTCTCTGAGTTTTGAGATAATTCCTTTCTCCAATTAGCAGCCTGCTAGTAGCTATATAACATCCAGCTAAAAGCTAGCAGGGAGGCACTCTTTCCTTCCACTTCTGATGTCTATGTCCATAAGCCTTCTCTATCTCTTTTATACTTTAATAAAACTTTATCACACAAAATCTCTGAGTGATTGAGCCTCGTCACTGGCCCCAGATTGAATTCCTCTCCTCCAAAGAGCAAGAATCCTGGTGTCCCTTATGGCTCAGCAACAGCCTTTCAGGCACCATCAGATTGAGACAGTTAGATCAACCTTTGTACAACCTTAGTGACCTAAGTCTTTCTTACTTGGTTTCCTGCTAATATCACATACTTCTCAGAACTCTCTCTGTGCAGCCATCCTCTTAGACATATATACAGCATGTATTTACCCTTTACAAATTTCATCTTGTAAGATTTAATCCAACTCTTTAATCTGTCAAAAATTAATCTCTAATAAGATAATATAAATACAATACATATGGATATACTCTCAATTCAAAGGAGAAAAAAAATCACCTATTTTAACATATATTTTCACAAATCTGACTTATAATTTCTGCTGATCTCATAAACTATAATATTAAAAATAGTTTATTAAATTTCTATAATAATTATCTAAATAGTTTATAAAAAAATAGGTTCCCTTAGTTTGAGGCTAGCTTTCAGACACAACACATATACAAAATCAATGCATAGAATTCTGTCTGTAATTTCCCTTGAATGCAGCTCACATGACTATATTAACAGTAGAGATGGACAAAAGCAGCATTAGAAAAGCAAGTTAACAGTATGTTAAGAAGCAGTTCCTTGTCTCTTAATCACTGTTGATACACTGACCAACTGCCTTTTCTATGTCTCAGTGATCCCTCTATTAAAGGGAAATCATCAGATCTAATATCAGATATTATAAAAAATACATTTTAGAGCTCACCTTCTTCAATAGCCCCCCTGAATGGCAAAGGTCTTTTAAATTAATATAATTTATCCTGTGATTCCAATAACTCTTTTGACTCCCCAGTGATGACAACACAAACCAGTAAGACTTATTCATGGGGTTTCCTGGGTCTTTTTGCATTGGAATTTATAAATAACTGAAAGATGATCACTTGCAGTCTATACTCACCATCTATAATAGACATATTTCTAGACGTTGATGTAGTGGCCTTTGAACCTCTGCCTTGAGTAGAAATCTCCAGACTAGTGCCTGCTGTTAGAATATTGAGCAGTTAATATACAGTCCATCAGTAGCTAAAGTTTTCTTAAAAAAAATAAAATCAAAATGAAATCTTAAAAAACTTATCTCAAAACAGTTTATGTGTAAAATGCCAAATATATATATATAAGAAGAAACATCTAGAGTCTGATCAGTCAATTTTCAAAGACTATACTTAGGCCACATCTGGTTCATATTGCTCCATTTAAAATTTAAGGAAAATATTTATAAATGCAAGGATAATAAAATAATCATCAATAGAATATGGAGACTTTTCTCCTTGGAGATTTTTAAATAAATTAGTCCCCATTTTAACCAGTTTAAAATTCCTATAGATAAATATTTAATAAAAATAATTTTTAAATATTCCTAGGGATTTTTATACTTCATTAGGAAGTCACTGGGTGAAAGCTTTTATTATTTGGACTATTCAATGACAACAGTGTCACATTAAACACAATGATGGTAATTAATCTTAACTAACATTAATAAATCAAATTGTTTGAGGGCAGTTTTTCTTTGTAAACAAATTTTATAAAGCCATTTCATGATAATGTGGGCATTTGTATCTTATGACACTAACAAAAATAATTTTTATGATCTGGAGTTTTATTCTTACTGTCAGTGGGCCTTAGTTAATCATTTTCCTTAAGTGTTTCATTCACTATTACTTTGTATATGTGAGAGTAAATGTATCAATTAAATATATCAAATGTATAAGAAAAACTGAAACTTTTTTTTTTTGGCTGTGCAGTGAGACTAGAGGGATCTTAATTCCCTGACTAAGGACTGAACCCACACCCTTAGCAGTGAAAGTTCAAGTCCTAACCACGGGATCTTTAGGAAAATCCCCAAACACAATGAAATTCTTTTAAAAAATAGGAGAGTAGGTATTAAACTCTTTTATTATGTAAAAAAATATATATTAAAAACTGTATGTGCATGTGGCTATTCAATATTTAAGTGAAATGTATATGTCAGAACTACATTAAAGCCTATCTCAGCACATTATAAAGATAAATTTTTGAAGGACTGTGTAACTCAATTCTGCCAATGGGGATACAATTCTGAATTTCCTGCACAACTGCCAAGTGTGAATGTGTAGGGAAGACAGTACTTGGGGCTAACCTCTTCCTCTCTGTGACCCCCTTCTTGACATTGAATTCTGCCCTCTTCCTCCTCTTTGGCCTCTTCCTCGGCCTCTTCCTTTGTTGGCTGCTGCTTTGATGCTATCATCAGAGTCATCAGCCATCTGTTCTGCCAAATCTATGCTCATAAGGTCTTCAGCAGTCAAGGCGGAAGCGGCGTCCTCTGACTGAGATCTGAGGGCTCTGGCCCTACTCATGGCCTGACAGGGATGATAAGAGGAAAGCACGTTAGTGGACAATGCAGCATCCTCCCAACTCATTAATCTGGTCACTCTGGTGAACTTCTCATATTGACAAACTGTCTAAACTATTATTTTTCACTAATTATGCTGTTATTGTTGTTGTTCAGTTGCTCAGTTGTGTCCAACTCTACAATCCCATGGGATGCAACATGCCAGGCTTCCCTGTCCTTCACTATCTCCCGGAGTTCACTCAAACTCAGGTTGACTGAATCAGTGATGCCATCCAACCATCTCATCCTCTGCCGCCCCCTTCTCCTCATAGTCACACTAAAAAATGCAATACAAGAGAAGCCTTCTCCACCAGCAATCAAATTCAGTGCCTGTGATTTGCCAGACCGATTTGCAATACTACCTATAAAAGGAGACCTTTTGAAAGGTATACTAAGGAGAATAAAATTTCACAAAATCAGAAGTTTCAGAACTGGGAGGAATGGCAATTCTGGCAGGAGTTAGCAATCAACCCTAATTCAACAGGCTTTGCAAGTGGTGCCAGTGGTAAAGAACCTGCCTGCCAATGCAGGAGACATAAGAGACGAGTTCTATCCCTGGGTTGGGACGATCCCCTGGAGGAGGGCCTGACAACCTCTCTTGTCAGGAAAACAAGAGGAGAAAATCCCATGGACAGAGGCACCTGGTGGGTTACAGTCCATAGAGTTGCAAAGAGTTGGACATGATGGAACTGACTTAGTACACATGCACGCATGCCTAATTCAACACCACAATTTGTAAGAGACTGTCATCATTTGAACTTCTCTATACAATGCGCTATTGATAAATAACAAGGAAAAAACCTCACGAAAAATAGCTTCTATCTCTGAGTGATGACATTTTAGGGTGCTTTTCTTTTCTTCATTATTATTGAATATTACAAATTTGCTACAATGTACATTTTCTAAAATATGACTTTTATAATCAGAAAAACATAAGCAATAATTTCTTACAAATATATATAAAAAGAGTTAAGTAGAACAAAACAAGTGAAAGCCTGGAAAAGGATTAAAACCTTAGGATCAAGATTTTAATTTAATAAATAAACTGTCTAAAGAAGACCAGTTTGACACTTAACGAAATATCCTGAATAACTCTGAAGTGATAATAGATTTCCTGATTAAAAACAAAAAGAGCAATGCTCTGATCTCTTCCTTTAAATCTATCAAAATGTAACAAGAAGAACAAAAATGTTTTTTAATGTTTTCAATGAAATTAGAAAAATGCTCTACCCACAAAACACAAAGCCTAGGAGAAAGAGTTAATGGGTAGGAGAATGAATAACTGGCTTGGCTAAGGAAGAATGCTGAAGAGTTTCAGACAGTGTAGAGAGCTCCAAAATTGATCTATCCCTCCCAAAAGACCATGACAACAGTCTCTCTTGCTTAGAATGACAAGTTCTTGGTCTAAGAACAGGCAGCTAGAGTGTTTCCAAGCTCTCTGTGATCCATGAACTATGGACAGACAGGGCTAACTAAGGAGATGAGAACAAAGCAGGCAGGGCAGAAGCAGGAGGGAAGTGGTGGTGGGAGGGAACCAAGCTTCACGATGAGGCATCTGTTGGAGTGGAACAGCTAACTCACTACAAGCGTTCAACATGGCATTACAACTCAAAAAGAAAAAACTTCAGGGAATACAACAAAAAATATAAAAAAACTGTAAAGATTTCAATTAATCTTTCTTGTCCCAGATAAAGTATGGCCAATCCTCATAATTTTCACATCCCATATATGCAAATTCACCTACTTGCCAAAATGTTTTTGTAACCCCAAAACAATACTCCTGATGTTTTTGTGGTCATTTATGGGCATATGCAGTGAAAATTTTTAATTGCCTGACACACACATTCCCAGATGATGTCAAACAATGTGACACTCAGCCTTCTGGTTTCAGCTCTCGTATTTGTAAATGAGTGTCCTTTTCAGAATACTTGTAGTGCCATGTTGTTCACAATTCTGTGCTTTTGGATGGTGATTTTACTTTTAAAATGGCCCCTGGTGTACTGCTAAAGTGTTGTTTACTGTTCCTAAGTGCAGGAAGCTAAGACGTGCCTTGTGGAGGAAATACATTTGTCAGATAAGCGTCATTCAGACATGAGTTATAGGGCTATTGGCCACAAGATCAATGTTAATGAATCAATGACATATACTGAATAAGGTGTCCTCAAACAAAAACACACACAGAAAAGGTACTGCATTAATCAGTTAGCAAAGATTTTGTAACCAGTGGCTGGCAAGAGCCTATTGTATTTCTTCTTGAAGCAGTAAGTTAAATACTCACTCAGTGTTTGTAGTGACTTTATAGAATACAACTACCATAAATAACAGTACATTAAAAAATGTACTAAAGACCTAAATTACACACTAAGTCAAAGTGTGCTCAGTCGTGTCCGACTCTTTGCGACCCCATGGACTGTAGCCTACCAGGCTCCTCCGTCCATGGGATTTTCCAGGCAATAGTACTGGAGTGGATTGCCATTTCCTTCTCCAGGGGATCTTCCCGACCCAGGGATCGAACCCAGGTCTCCCACATTGTAGACAGACGCTTTACTGCCTGAGCCACCAGGGAAGCACTGTAAATTACATACTAAGGTAGATGTAATTGATACATGTTGAACTCTGTACTCTGAAAATAAATAATATACTTCTTTTCAAGACCCCATGAAATGGTTTAACTGATATATAATGGGATGCTAAGAAAAAGATCAATTCTAAATAGCAAAAAAGAATAGCATACTTTCTCATCACAGTGCAATAATATTAAAAATGAAAAATACCCTGACTTCAAATTGCAAAATAAAACAAAAAGTACAGAATATCTAGAAAATTATAATAAAAATAATGAATATCAGAACAGATGAAAGTATTTTAAAATGAATTGTTAAATTAAAGCAAAGAAATGAGAATGGAGGGAGAAAAAAGATCTAAGGAAAATTGAAAGAATTATGACAAAGCACTCTGTTCAATTCTAAGTAACTTGGAAAATAAATGACCTCAACTAAACCAAGAAAGTCTCAACAGACTAATTAACAAACAACATTTTGAGAAAATTATTAAAAGATCTACACTCCAGAAAATGACCACAACCAGAGAGTTTCACAAGTAAATTCTACCAAATCTTCAAAGAATAGATGATTCCATGGCTATTTCGATAGCATTAAGAAAGAAAGCTGCAAACTTCTTTTTATAAAGCCAGCATAACATAGTACCGAAAACTGACAAAGGACTGCATGCACAGAAGAAAAATTACAGTATTTTACTCATGAATATCAAAGCAAACAAAAGGAATCCAGGGCACACTGAAAGACCAGTACACCCATTACCAGGGGGTTCATAAAGTGATACTAAGGATGTGTCAATAATAGAACAGAAAATAATATAATTCACCATATTAACAGAAAACAGGAGGAAGAACCCCACAGGCGTTATCTTCACAGATGCCAAAAAAGCTTTTGATTCATTACCTATTCCAGATTTAAACAAACAAAAAACCTTCAGGAACAAAAGGAGACCTCTTTTACATGACAAAAACCCCTAACTCTGCTACCCAAACACTCAGTATGAGTGTGCACACACTTCCACCTGAGTGCTCTTATAAATCAATTAGAGAAAGGCCAATGACCTAGGCAAAAAAAATAATACTCTATGTAAAGAACATGACAAAGTGTTTCATATAATGTAACTTATAAAAACTGTTCAGACTTACTAGTAATAAAAAAAGTATGAATTAAAAACAACACTAAGAAATGATTTTTCACCACTTAGATTTGTAAAGATCATATAGCAATTCCATGTTTAACCTTCTGAGGAATCATCATACTGTTTTCGACAGTAGCTTTTATCTTCCCACTAGCAATGCACTGGCAATCCACTCCAGTACTCTTGCTTGGAAAATTCCATGGACGGAGGAGCCACCATGGTAGGCCGCAGTCCATGGGGTTGCTAAGAATCAGACACAACTGAGCGACTTCTTTTACTTTTCACTTTCATGCATTGGAGAAGGAAACAGCAACCCACTCCAGTGTTCTTGCCTGGAGAATCCCAGGGACGGGGGAGCCTGGTGGGCTGCCATCTATGGGGTCGCACAAAGTCAGACACGACTGAAGCGACTTAGCAGCAGCAGCAAAGCACAAGGGCTGCCATTTCTCCATTTTCTTGCCATTATTTGTTACCTTCTAATTTCTTGGAGAACAGCCATTCAAAGGAATACAAAGTGTATCTAATGGTTTTGATCAGAATTCCCTAGTATTTCATGATATTGAGAATCTTTTCTGTGCTTAGTGGTTAACTGTATCTCTTCTTTAAAGAAATATCTAGGCAAGCCCTCTGTCCATTTTTAAAATGGGTTGTTTCGTTGAATTTTAGAGCCCTTTATATATTCTGGTTATTAATCCTTTATCAGATATATGATTTGCAAATATTTTCTCTCATCCTACTGGCTGCCTCTTCACTCCATTAATAGCACTTGGTATTACAGCTTAAAAAAAGATACTGACCCTGAATCAAATTCAGATAGAACATAAGAAAGAAATCAGAGGCCAGTCCAACTATGAACTTTGGATCAGACTAAGAACAGTTTCTACATTTTTAAAGGGCTGTTAAAAAAAAAGTGACATATACCACAGATGGCCAGCAAAGCCTAAAATATTTACTACTGATATTTGGCTTTTTATTTAAATAGGAACCTACAGTTAAAGAAAATACTTGAGAGTTTTTCTATGTGAACAAGACATTAAAGCATGTTTTTTATCTCTAAAGGAAAAACTAATGCTTTTGTTTGTCTGTTTAAGTAACTTAAGTATGATACTGGGATTCATGTTCTGAGCTAAATAATTCTACAAAGCTGTGAATTACACCTTGGGAAAGCCTCGAACTATATTAGTCAAGTTCTAAATAGTATCAGTTCAGTTCAGTTTGGTGTCACTCAGTGGTGTCCAACTCTTTGTGACCCCATGGATTACAGCACACCAGACTTTACTGTCCATTACCAACTCCCAGAGTTTACTCAAACTCATGTCCACTGAGTCAGTGATGCCATCCAACCATCTCATTCTCTGTAGTCCCCTTCTCCTCCAGCCTTCAATTTTTCCCAGCATCAAGGTCTTTTCAAATGAATCAGTTCTTCACATCAGGTGGCCAAATACTGGAGTTTCACCTTCAGCATCAGTCCTTCCAATCAATATTCAGGACTGATTTCCTTTGGATAGACTGGTTGAATCTTCTTGCAGTCCAAGGGACTCTCTCTCAAGAGACTCTCTAACACCACAGTTCAAAAGCATCAATTTTTCGGTGCTCAGTTTTCTTTATAGTCCAACTCTCACGTCCATACATGACTACTGGAAAAACCATAGCTTTGACGAGACAGATCTTTGTTGGCAAAGTAATGTCTGCTTTTTAATATGCTGTCTAGGTTGGTCATAGCTTTTCTTCCAAGGAGCAAGCATCTTTTAATTTCATGGTTGCAAACACCATCTGCAGTGATTTTGGAGCCTCAAAAAATAGTCTGTCACTGTTTCCATTGTTTCTCCAACTATTTGCCATGAAGTGATGGAACCGGATGCCATGATCTTAGTTTTCTGGACGTTGAGTTTTAGGCCAACTTTTTTACTCTCCTCTTTCACTTTCATCAGAAGGCTCTTTAGTTCTTCTTCGCTTTCTGCCATAAGGGTGGTATCATCTGCATATCTGAGGTTAGTGATATTTCTCCTGGCAATCTTGATTCCAGCTTGTGTTTCATCCAGTCCAGCATTTCTCATGATGTACTCTGCATATAAGTTAAATAAGCAGAGTGACAATATACAGCCTTGATGTACTCCTTTCCCGATTTGGAACCAATCTGTTGTTTCATGTCCAGTTCTAACTGTTGCTCCTTGACCTGCCTACAGATTTCTCAGAAGGCAGGTAAGGTGGTCTGGTATTCCCATCTCTTTAAGAATTTTCCACAGTTTGTTGTGATCCACACAGTCAAAGGCTTTGATATCATCAATAAAGCAAAAGTAGATGTTTTTCTGGAACTCTCTTGCTTTTTTGATGATCCAACAGATGTTGGCAATTTGATCTTTGGTCCCTCTGCCTTTTCTAAATGCAATTTGAACATTTCTAAGTTCACAGTTCACATACTGTTGAAGTCCGGCTTGGAGAATTTTGAGCACTACTTTGAAATATGTCAGGTGAGTGCAATTGTGCAGTAGTTATAACATTCTTTGGCATTTCCTTTCTCTGGGATTGGAATGAAAACTGACCTTTTCCAGTCCTATGGCCACTGCTGAGTTGTCCAAATTTGCTGGCATATTGAGTGCAGCACTTTCACAGCATCAACTTTTAGGATTTAAATTAGCTCAGCTGGAATTCCATCACCTCCACTAGCTGTGTTCATAGTGATGCTTCCTAAGGCCCATTTGACTTCATATTCCAGGATGTATGGCTCTTGGTGAGTGATCACACCATCATGGTTGTCTCGGTCATGAAGATATTTTTTATACAGTGCTTCTGTGTATTCTTGCCACCTCTTCTTAATATCTTCTGCTTCTGTTAGATCCATACCATTTCTGTCCTTAATTGTGCCCATCTTTGCACAAAATGTTCCCTTGGTATCTCTATTTTCCTGAAGCGATCTCTAGTCTCCCATTCTATTGTTTTCCTCTATTTCTTTACAGTGATCACTGAGGAAGGCTTCCTCATCTCTCCTTGCTATTCTTTGGAACTCTGCATTCATATGGGTATATCTTTCCTTTTCTCCTTGGCTTTTGGCTTCTCTTCTTTTCTCAGCTATTTGTAAGGCCTCCTCAGACACCCATTTTGCCTTTCTGCATTTTTCTTGGGGATGGTCTTGATCACTGCCTCCTGTACAATGTCACAAACCATCCATAGTTCTTCAGGCACTCTGTCTATCAGATCTAATCCCTTGAATCTTTGTCACTTCCACTGTATATTCCTAAGGGATTTAATTTAGGTCATACCTTAATGGTCTAGTGGTTTTTCCCTACTTTCTTCAATTTAAGTCTGAATTTGGCAATAAGGAGTTCAGGATCTGAGCCACAATCAGATCCTGGTCTTGTTTTTGCTGACTGTATAGAGCTTCTCCATCTTTGGCTGCAAAGAATATAATCAATCTGATTTCAGTATTGACCATCTGGTGATGTCCACGTGTAGAGTCATCTCCTATGTTGTTGGAAGTGCTATGACAAGTGCGTTCTCATGGCCAAACTCTGTTAGCCTTTGACCTGCTTCATTCTGTACTCCAAGGCTAAACTTGCCTGTTTCTCCAGGTATCTCCTGACTTCCTACTTTTGCATTCCAGTCCCTTAAAATGAAAAGGACATCTTTTTGGGGTGTTAGATATAGAAGGTCTTGTATGTTTTCATAGGACCAGTCAAATTCAGCTTCTTCAGCATTACTGATCAGAGCATAGACCTGAATTACTGTGTTCTTTAATGGCTTGGCTTGGAAACGAACAGATATCATTCTGTCATTTTTGACATTGCACCCAAGTACTGCATTTCAGACTTTTATGGACTATGAGGGATACTCCATTTCTTCTAAGAGATTCTTGCTCACAGTAGTAGATATAATGATCACCTGAATTAAATTCACCCATTCCAGTCCATTTTAGTGCACTGATTCCTAAAATGTTGATGTTCATTCTTGCCATCTCGTTTGACCACTTCTAGTTTACCTTGATTCATGGACCTAACATTCCAGGTTCCCATGCAATATTCTTCTTTACAGCATCAGACTTTACTTCAATCACCAGTCACATCCACAACTGGGTGTTGTTTTTGCTTTGGCTCCATCTCTTCATTCTTTTTGGAGTTACTTCTCCACCCTTTTCCAATAACATATTGGGCACCTATGGACCTGGGGAGTACATCTTTTAGTGTCAGATCTTTGTGCCTTTCATACTTTTCACGGGATTCTCAAGGCAAGAATGCTGAAGTGGTTTGCCATGCCTTTCTCCAGTAGACCATGTTTTGTCAGAACTCTCCACCATAACCCATCTATTTTGAGTGGCCCTACATAGAGTGGCTCATAGTTTCTTTGAGTTAGAAAAGGCTGTGGTCCTTGTGAGCAGTTCCAGCTCTTTCCAGTTCACCACCTGTCAGCTGCTGCTGCTGCTAAGTCGCTTCAGTTGTGTCCGACTCCGTATGACCCCACAGACGGCAGCCTACCTGGCTCCCCTGTCCCTGGGATTCTCCAGCCAAGAGTACACCTGTCAGCTACAGTTCTGAAATATTTAGGCAACAAAAATGGACTAATGGGACAGTTGTATGAATTCAGTGAGGATGAAACTTCTGGTCATATAGTTTAAATTTTTCTTTCTGCATATCTCTGTCTCACGTACTAAACTGAGACTCTCTGGGGGAACCAAACCATCTTTTTCATGTTTATATCCCTAATAAAAAACACAACGGCTACCCATAACAGATACTATAGAAAATGCTGAAGGAAAGCAATCAGAAGTCCAAAATAAATAATTGATAAAATAATTTTTAAGTACTAGACAGCAATCATCCAACACTTACAGCAATTAGAAAATAGGAAAATATAGTTCAATTTGAATTTCAATCATGAATTCACCAAGTACCAGACAGAGGCCCAAAGTTTAAGTTAAGAGTTGCTAACCCCAAATTCCTAATCTAAAAAGAGATGGAAAAGACAGTGATGAGGGCAATCAAGAAAATTTCAACAGTTTAGAAAGACCAGTGGACACTGTGCATTTACGTTTAATGACACTGCTAACCAAAACACTAAATCTCTTCTTTTTTTGCTGCAAACAATATCAGCTCAGTGGGGTAAGGTTTTATCTTATATTGATAAGATGTTCTAATAGCAGTTGGGAATTATTTTGACTAATAACAAGTCTTCAAACTATTATTCCTGCCCCCTGCCCTCCCACTCCATACACGTATCAACAATTAGTTAAGTTTTAAACAATAGCAGAAGGTTAAAAAGAGAATATCAGCAACCACAATATTCATAGGTTGAACTGGAATAAGTCAAAGGCAGCTGTCATCAGCCAACCCCTGCTCAGTCCCACCCACCAAACCAAGATCCTGTAGACTAAGTAAACCTACTAGTTATTCTGATTTAACAAGCTGACAAATATGCAAAGGAATTAACAGGAAAATTACCTCTCGAACTTCATCATCTTCTTCATTCGTATTCTTTTGTCTGCTTTCTCTGAAACGACGTACCTGGATTGTAACAGAAAAATTCATAAATATGTTACAAACACGTCTGTTATGTAAATACAAAACTGCTTAACAGACGCTTTTCATTTCAACATAAAACTTGGAAATTCAAGTATAGTTTTGTTTCACAAAAGATTAAAGAAGTCGTATTTTCCCAGTGCTGCTGCTAAGTTGCTTCAGTTGTATCCGACTGTGTGTGACCCTATAGATGGCAGTCCACCAGGCTCCCCCATCCCTGGGATTCTCCAGGCAAGAACACTGGAGTGGGTTGCCATTTCCTTCTCCAATACATCAAAGTGAAGTCGCTCAGTCGTGTCCGACTCCTAGAGACCCCATGGGCTGCAGCCTACAAGGCTCCTCTGTCCATGGGATTTTCCAGGCAAGAGTACTGGAGTAGGCTGCCATTGCCTCCTCCAGTGACTTACATTAAAAATTCAGAAATGTACTCTAAGAAAAATTGGCCATAAGCAAAATTATATTACCTGCTGCCAAACAGCCAGTCAGACTACAGAGGAAGAACCTGCAATGTCCTATGGGTGTTATACTTCAATAAAATAGCTAAGAACAAAAACCTCTCGAAAACAGGTTTGAGTTATTACACTACACAAATTATCCTTAGGCTCCTCTAAAATAGTGTCCCAAATGGGTGGGCCCTTGAAGATCCGTTTTGTTAACAGTCAACCACTGAAAGTTTAATGATTGCAAACCCTGGTCCTGGTGCCACGGATACAGAGCTTCCTTTGTTACCAGTTGCTGCTCACAAAGCTCTTACAATTTAGTTATGTTGCTGGAGATACGCTCCATTTATTTAATAATTTACTCAGCACATATTTACTGAGCCAAGCCACTAAGTACCAGGTACTACTGTAGGGGTGGAGAATACAACAATCAACAAGAGTCAGAAAGTCTGCCCTTAAGGAGCTTATAATCACCGTGTGCATGTTGTCTGTGTTTGAAAATCAGAAACAAATAAGCTATATTGTATTTTAGAAGGTGTATGGGATCAAGTCTAGTTGGGATCAGCTAGACTGGGAAAACTGTTCTTACTTACCTCTGAGGAGCCTCTGGCATTCCCAGCGCCAATTTACTATGGTTTCCTACCTGGATGAGCAGTTAGCATGGCTTATGTGACTAGAGTGGCATTAAAAAAAAAAAAAAACCCTGTCAACTTCTGCACATATCTTGCTATGTGTCCAGTCCTGGGTTTGCAATGTGCATACAAGGAGAGGAGGAGTGGGTGCCTGGCATTTCCCAGATCTCTAATGCCTGCCTATACTCTATACCAGCTGCCTTTAAGTAAAAACCTGGAGTATGCTCAGTGGAGTCTTCAGAGTCCTTTCAAGTACGTGAACCTGTGAAATTTTTGCAAAAGGTGTTACATGCTCCCAGAGAAATAATGCAGGAAGAGGGAGAGAGAGTGCCAAGGAGAGGCTACAGGAGACCTGACTGAGAAGGTAATAAAGTGATAAAGTGGCAAGGATTTTAAAAGGTAGGGAATGCACTTCACAAGTACCTGGGGGAAATCATTCCAATCAAAAGAAAGAATACATGCAAAGGCACCGGGGCAGAAACACTATATGTTTAAAACAGCAAGGGTGATGCTGGGCTTGAGCAGACAAGTGGCTGAAGAAGTTACAAAAACCAGATCCAGTAAGGCCTTGGGAACAACTGTAAGGGCTTTTTCTTCTCTGGCAGGAGTGACTTCATCTGAATTACTTTAGGACCACCAACAGTGGAACTGAGGACAGAAAAGAGGGTGGAGGACAAGAAACACAGGCAGAACAGCGAGACCAGTTTGGAGGCAACAGGAGTAACTAAGGTGAGAAACAGCCATGCCTTAGACCACTGATAGTGATGGAGGTGGTGAGAAACAGTCACATCTGTACAGATTCTGAAGGTAGAGTTAAAGGATTTCCAGGCAGGATACAGGTGACAGGAAAAGAGGAATCAAGGATGATTTCAAGGTTGATCGCCTGAGCAAATTAAAGAATGGTGCTTCCACTAGGGGCTAAGGATTAGTGGCTCAGATGAGGAATGCTGGAAGCTGAGGAGGTCTCCTGAACACCTGAGTGGAAACATCCAGCAGGCTCTTGGCTACAGAAGACTTGAGCTGACAGAAGAGTTCTGAGCTAGACTTTTGAAAAGTCATCATCAAACTGATGTTGCTATTTAAAGCCAGGAAGTTGGATGAGAATACAAAAGGAATGTGTAGATAAAGAAGGGGTCAAAGGACTGAGTTCTGGAGACTCCAACGTAAGAGGGTTAGAGAGGTAAGAGGAATCAATAGAGACTGAGAGGCACAGATAATGAGGTGGGAAGACAACCAGAAGAGTGTGGAGCCCTAAAAGCCAATGGAAAAAAAGAATTTAAGAAGTGGTCAAGTGAGATTTAAGATGGAGAATGGACAGTGAATTTAGCACCGGAGTTCACTGGTACTTTGACCAGAGTAAATTCACTAGAAATATGGGGTCAATACCCCAGAAGGAACAGGTTTAAGAGAAAAATGAAGGCAAAGATTCCGAGCAGCAAATATAGAAAAAAATTCTGCTGTGAAAAATGAACAAAGAAGCAGAGAAAGAGCTAAAAGGAAATAAGATCTAAGCTCCAGAGTTTTGTTAAAAGAAATAGCAGCATGTATGTTATGATTCAGTAAAAGGGGGGAAATATAGGAAAAATCATTGTTTTTTAAAAGATAGCATAGCATGTAATAGTACTCCAGGTAGCATATGATATACCAAAAACACTGGGTCATTCACAGACGAGAAATGAGAATCAGGGAAAAAATACAGAGCAGGCATTATGTGCCAGTGTACCTAGGACTTACATGTGTTCTTTTAATCCTCACAGTTTTGATGGTAGTTCTATTATCCCTATTTCATAGATGAAGCAGAGATATTAAAACAGCCCACTGACAGTTCCACAGCAAGTAAGGTCGTCCAGTCTTCAGTACATACGCTTAGCCCCCATGCTACACACACACACACACACACACACACACACACACATATTCTCTCTCTTTCTCTCTCTCTCTCTCTCTCTATCAAAAGTCATGATGTCACTCCAGGTGTAGATGGTCCTTCTGGAGGGTAGAGTATGAGGAGGGGAGCTTATTTTATTTATTTTTTTTAGAGTAGCTTGGGTTCACAACAAAATTAGAATGAAGTTACCTAGATTTCCCATATACCCTGTCCCACATATGCACAGCCTCCCCTATTAATATCAACATCCCCCACCAAAACTGTTCAGCTGACACTCCACACTCCATACTCTGTATCACCCAAACTCCAGAATTTACCTTAAAGTTCACTTTAGGGTAAATTTACCTTAAAGTTGGTAAATACCAATTGGTATTTACCACTTGTACCTTAAATTTACCAGAATTTACCTTAAAGGTCACATATGCTCACTTGCCAATGCTCACTCTTGGTGCTGTGCATTCTATGAGGCTGGACAAATGTATAATGTATACATGTATAATCCACCACTTTAGTTTGATACAGTGTGGTTTCTCTGTTCTAAAAAACCTCTGTGAATCTATCTATTCATCCTTTCACCCCACCCCCACAACCACATCTTTTTACCAAGTCCATAGTTTTACCTTTTCCAGAATGTTACACAGTAAGGAATCATGTGCAGTACATCAAGTTACTTTTTCAGATTGGCTTCATTCACTTGGTAATATGCATTTAAGGTTTCTCCATGTCTTTTAAATGCTTGATAGGTCATTTCATTTTAGTACAGAATAACATTTCCTTATCTAGATAGTTTCACAGTTCACTTATTCATTTCCCTACTGAAGTACATTTTGGTTGCTTCCAAATTTTGGCAGTTCTGAATAAAACTGCTATAAATACCATATGCAGGGTTTTGTTTGGACTTAAGTTTTCACCTCTGTTGGGTAAATACCAAGGAGTATGACTGCTGAAGAGCATGGGAAGAGTGTGTTTACTTTTCTAAGAAACTGCCCGACTGTCTTCCAAAGTGACTGTATCATTCTGCATTCCCACTAGCAATATAAGAGTTCCTATTGCACTACATCCTCACCAGCATTTGGTGCTGCTGGTGTTCAAGAGTTTGGCCATTCCGATAAGTGTGTAGTAGCCTCGTTTCCCTAATGACATGAGATGTGCAGCATCTTTTCATATGCTCACTTGGCAATAGTCTATCTTGTTCTGTTAAGGTCCCTGGTCCATTTTTTAATTGGATTTTAAAAATTTTCTTATTGTTGACTTTTAAGAAATTTTTTCATATTTTAGATAATAATCCCTCATCAGATGTTTCTTTTGCAACTATTTTCTCCCAGTCTGTGGCTTGTCTTCTCATTTTTTTAGTCTTTTGTAAAAGAAAAGTTTTAAATTTTAATGCAGTCTAGATTATCAATTACTTCTTTAATAAATCATGGTTTTGTTGCTGAATCTAAGTCATTACCATACACAAGGTCATCTAGGTTCTCCTACGTTATCTCCTGGGAGTTTTGTAGTTTTGCATTTTACATTTAGCGGGGGATGGTCATATTATATTTATGACACTTAACTGAGAAATCTACCCATGCTAAAAATTTATGAACCTAACACATCCAGAATCACAGAGTAAGGGGTTTTAAAGTGTAAATTATCTGCCTTCCCTGTAAAAGTACCTGGCATTTAATATTACTGGTTGTATACTAGCTGACATCATTAGGCTTTAAAAGAATTATGTTAAATAATTAAAAGCACAAAAATAAAAGTCAAGTGGAATGAGTTTTAAAAATAATACTTTGTTCTTCTGCCTAGAGGGAATTTGGAAAACACAGGAAATGATCCCTTATAATCCTACTACCTGAAATAACCACTGATAACATCTGGAATATTTTCTTCCACTTTTTCGCATACACACACAGACATACTCACATAGAAAATACAAATAATTGTGATCACGTGTATAGTTTTACTTCTTTGGAATTCTTTTCCCACTTAACACTGAAAATACTTTTCCATGTTCTTAAAATATAATTTTTAATAGCTGCATAGTATTCTATGGGCTTCCCAGGTGGCACCAATGGTAAAGAACCCACCTGCCAATGCAGGAGACTCAAGAGACATGGGCTCAATTCCTGGATAGGGAAGATCCCCTGCAAGTGGGCACGGTAACCCACTCCAGTATTCTTGCCTGGAGAATCCCATGGACAGAGGAGCCTGGAGGGTCCTAGTCCACAGGGTTGCAAAGAGTCGGACACGACTGAAGTAACTTAGCACAAACACATAGTATTCTATAGTATCTATGTGCCAACATTTTACCAAAACATTTCTGACATCTCCCCTACAGGTAACACTGAGATAAATTACATCCCATTCAAATCTCTATCTCATTATTGTCTTAAGAAAATTTCCTAGGGCTGAATTAAAGGGAAAATCTTAAGCCTCTTGACATACACTGCCAAAATGCTTTATAGTGCAGCTGTTCAAACTCAATACTCTACCAGCAGGGTACTAAATATCTGTAACAAATCATTGCTACTTTGACAAATAAAAAATTAATTTGAGTTTCTTTGATTATCATAGGTTAAATACCATTTTCATATGCTTATTAGCCATTTGTATTTCTTTTGTGAACCACCTATTCAGGTCCTCTGTTCATTATTTTATTGAAATGTTTAGTAATCTTAAGATTCATAAGAGCCCTTTAACATTATATTAAGAATATTAACCTCTTATTCTGCCCACATACAAGTATGTTTTCCATGTCAGTACCATGTGTTTTTTTGACAATCTGACATGCAAACATTCAAAAATTTTATGTAGTCAAATCTAAAGAGTTTTTACTCTGCTTTTATGCTTACAGGAACTGCATTTTCTAAGTGAAATTCAAAATCTTAATCAAAACTTACTAAAAAAATTGAAGTAGACATTTTCACCCTATGAGGTTCATTTTAAAGCACTTAACATTCACTAGGTATCAATCATTTTTGAGACCATATTCTAGACACTTATTAGACATTTTATAATTTAATCCTCATTTTGTGATCTCAATTTTAAAGATGAGGAAACTGAACAAATCAGAGAAGTAGTGATTTACCAGAAAGGAATGCAGAGCTACTCTTAAGGAGAGACTATCTAAATAGATTTTTCACCCCAAATTATTCACCTCTTCATCAATTTTATCTTCTAGGGCATCAATATGACGTTCTTTAAGAAATCGCTGTGTTTTTTCCAACTGATATTTCACTAATTCCTCTATGGCATCTTTTTCTTCCTTGTCCACAAATTCTTGTACTGCTTCACCCATTCCCCTTTCTGTTAGAAGTGAGAGCTGTACGTTCTGTAAGAGACAGAAAACAGTATTTTCTGATGCAGAAAACAGTATTTTCCCTACAAAACAATTCTATACAAGTAAGGAAAATTACAGAATCAAGGAAAAAGACAAAAAAGTTATCTAGTTACTGGAGGAAAAATGAAGCAAAGCAAAAGAAAACAAAGGACAGTAATTAAGCCTAGAAATATTACAGGCCAACAACAGCAAAGTGTAAAGAAACAGGAGTAGAGTCCAGGACCTATGAAAACAGAGAGGCCTGAGTGTCTGGGACACAGAGTGCAGAAATGGGAGCTGATGATCAGATTAGGTTGACCAGCGTGGAAGGCAGAATTGTTTGCTGTTTAGTCATTCAGTTGTGTCTGACTCTTTGTGACCCCATGGACTGTAGCCCATCAGACTCCCCTGTCCATGGGATTTCCCAGGAAAGAATACTGGCGAGGGCTGCCATTTCCCTCTCCAGGGCAGAATAGTGGCCCCCTTAAAGATGTCCACATCCTAACCTCTGTGACCCATGAATATGTTACATGGCAAAGGAGAATTAAGGTTACAACTGGAATTAAGATTGCTAATCAGCTGGATCGGAGAAGACGATGGCACCCCACTCCAGTACTCTTGCCTGGAAAATCCCATGGACGGAGGAGCCTGGTAGGCTGCAGTCCATGGGGTCGTGAAGAGTTGGACACGACTGAGCAACTTCACTTTCACTTTTCACTCTCATGCATTGGAGAAGGAAATGGCAACCCACTCCAGTGTTCTTGCCTGGAGAATCCCAGGGACGGGGGAGCCTAGTGGGCTGCCATCTATGGGGTCGCAGAGTCGGACACAAGTCGGACACAACTGAAGCAACTTAGCAGCAATCAGCTGGATACAAAATGGAGATGAGCAGGGACTATCTGGGTGGGCTCAGTATAATAACAAGCATCCTTCATAGCAGAAGTGAGGCACAGAAGGGAGTCAGAGAGATGTATCTGGGGAAAGACAGCAAGGCAGATACAATGTTGCTTGTTTTGAAGATGGAAGAAGGGGCCTTGAGCCAAGTAAGGTAGGAACAGCCAGAAGCTGGAGAAGTTGAGAAAATGAATTCTACTCTACAGCTTCTAAAAGGGAACACAGCCCTGCTAATACCTCAATTTTAGTCCAGGGAGAAGAGTGAATTTCTGACCTAAAAGATTGTTAAAATAATAAATTTGCATTGTTCTAAACCACTAGGTTTACATTGTTTTAAACCACTAAATTTATTTCGGCAGCAACAGGAAGATAACATAACCAGAGGATCTCAAAATGGCATATACTCATGATGATAAGAGTAGCATCACCATCCTGTGGCTATACAATAAAGCAATTCTGAAATTACATCCTGATGCAAGAAAATTAAATCCCAGATTCAAACTTATGTAGCAGAGGTAAAAAGAAAGGATAACAACAATAATACACAATAATTGTGGTGTTAATAACTAACATTAATTAAGCAGTTATTTTTCTTGATATATAATAACTATAAATGAGTGTAACTGATTATCACCCTACTTACTTCATGAAAACATTCTGAGGATTCATTTTGTTTAAATTGTCAATTATACATATCCTAAATTGAAATCTGTTATTATAAGATCACCACTAATTCAAATGGAGAACTGTAATTAAGAAATTACCTTCTCCGCAGTTTGAAAATACTGTTTTACAAGGTCTTCAACCCTTAGTGTTGTTCCTTCTGAGGGTTTTGAGATGAACTTGCCAAAGTTGATCTCTTCTCCTAGAAAAAAGACATCCATGAAGAGAAAAAATAACAGTTTCTATTTCAATGTTGGGGCCTTCCTGGTGGCTCAGTGGTAAGGAATCCACCTGCCACTGCAGGAGACGTTGGTCCAATCTCTGGGTCAGGAAGATCCCCTGGAGAAGGAAATGGCAACCCACTCCCTATTTTTGCCTGGAAAATCCCACGGACAGACTGTAATCTGTGGCGGACTACAGTCCATAGACACGACTAACCGCACACAGACACCTTAATATTAAAGTACCCAAATTCATTGCACATTCCTGTCAGTAGAGGAGGTATGCCCAAACTTTATCAACTGTCAGCTTGCTCAACGTAATAAATTTTGAGACAAAAATATGGCATTTTTGCTAGTTTCAAGAGTCTTTCCCCCCAAGTCTCTACTTCTTTTCCTGATCTCCAAGTGACATGTCTCTTGGCTCCATCTTCAAGGGTGGTCCACAGATCTCTGGGAGTTCCCCATACTGCTTCAGGGGGCTCAATAGTAATACTAAGACATTATTAACCTTTTCCACGGTATTGCCACTTACACTGATGATACAAAAGCAGCACTGGGTAAAACTGCCAGTGCCTTGGGATGAGTGAAGGCAGTGGTTCTGAGCTCTACTAATAGTCATCACCTTGTATTCACAGTTCAAAACAAGACAAAGCAAACAGCCAGTTTCACTAAAGAATATCCTTGATGAAACAGCAAAAATTATTAATTAAATCTGAGCCCATAGTACATATATGTTTAATATTCTGAGAGACAAATAGGAAGCGTGTGTAGTAAAGCAGATTTACTGCATTCTTACGCAGGATGGTTGTCTCAAAAAAAAGTAGGTACAGAATAAAAAGAGTACTGGGTAAGAAGTCAAAAAGCATAATGTCTGGTAATATGCTCTGTTCATAACTTTTGTCAGGGAAAATGAATATTAACTGTCCAGCAGGTGTGCAACATGGTGTGGAAAATACAATAATAAAATGATAGGAGACAGCCCATAATAGCTAATGATTACAAAAAAAGGTGGTAAGTGCTACAACAGAGCTGAGAATAAAAATATGACACACCAAGAAGAAATGAACTATTTCTTCCCCAAGAAGACTCAAAATAATGTGCAGATAGCAAACACTACTATCATTTGACTCAAGACTTGCAGAATGAGTAAGATTCACTAAGCAAAAAAAGAGAAAGACAAAATATCTTAGGCAGAGGGAAAAGCTTATGCCATGGCTTACAGGATAAAGAGGCACAAAGTTCAGCATGCCTCTTGCAAAGCAGTGAGGACAAGTAAATAGAAATCCTTTTTGAATTTCAAGATGGGAGAATTAATGCTGCTGCTGCTAAGTCGCTTCAGTCGTGTCCGACTCTGTGCGACCCCATAGACGGCAGCCCACCAGGCTTGCCCATCCCTGGGATTCTCTAGGCAAGAACACTGGAGTGGGTTGCCATTTCCTTCTCCAATGCATGAAAGTGAAAAGTGAAAGTGCGACCCCATGCACTGCAGCCTACCAGGCTCCTCCGTCCATGGGATTTTCCAGGCAAGAGTACTGGAGTGAGGTGCCATCGCCTTCTCCAGGGAGAATTAATATTATTTCATAAATATGATTACTACATTTCACTACGCCAGACACTATGTTAAGACCATTTACATACATTATATCTTCTAATCCTCACAACAGTACTCTGAGGCAGGTACAGTTATTATCCTAATTTTGATGACAAGAAAACTAAAGATCAGAGAGATTAAGCGATTTGCATGATTTCACACAAGTGGTTGAAGTAGCAGAGCTGGCCAAAACAATAAACAATTTCAGGCTTTCAAAATGATACATGAAAGGGTCATTGTTTCCATTAAGCAATTAATGTTTAAGCAAAAAAGAGATCATCAGAACAAGGCTGACTATGGATGAAACAAATAAAATAAGGAACCAGTTCTAAACTCCATATTCTCACAAATGCTATACCAATAAAACTCCAAGGAATTGATAAGGATGAGTGATTAAAGTAAATCATCATCAATAACTAGGTAAAATTAATAGCATAAAAACCTTTCTCTGATATGGATTGTTTTCCCCTAAAACAGTATTCTATGAGCTCCATTTAAATATCCAAATGACTATTTCAGGCTGAATTAACAGTACACACTATTTTGATCACAATTTAACTATGAAAATAGAAGCTCATTAAATCAGGGTTAATAAAAACCAATGTGGTATATATGTAAACAAGGGACATATTAATTCTGACTCAATAGTTCTAAGGAGAAGAGCCATTGTATTTAAAAAAGGTCAATATTTCTTATGAAGAAGCACTATTTCAGTCAGGTTACCTGTTTTTGATAAATGCTAAAATAAAGGCAATTAGTTTTCACAAAACTTAATTAGCCCTTAAGTATATATCTTTTTAATATTCTGGGACATCTCTTAAGTCCGGAATCTTAAATCATATATGCCGTGAAGTTGAAATATTTAGCTGTAAAATTTAAGAGTATATTCTCTAAACATTAAGAATATATAGTAATAATAGATAAGTAAACACTAAATCTATAAAGTATGTGTTGTTAATCAGCAGCATGTTTAAAAAAAAAACTATGAAAGCTATCATTTCTTCACTGATACCCGCAGGTTTATAAGCGATTGCTATCTAATTTTTGCCTGCATGCGTGAGTGTTTAGTCACTAAGTCGTGTCTGACTCTTTGTGAGTCCACTGACTCCTCTGCCAGGCTCCTCTGTCCATGGGATTTTCCAGGCAAGAATACTGTAGTGGGTTACCATTTCCTTCTCCAGGGAATCTTCCTGAACCTGGGATCAAATTTACCACAGGTGGCTCAGTGGTAAAGAATCTGCCTGCCAATGCAGAAGACATGGGTTTGATCTCTCATCCGCGAAGATCCCACATGCCTTAGAGTAACTAAGTTTGTGCACCACAACTATTGAGCCTGTGTTCTAGAGCCCAGGAACTGCAACTACTGAGCCCACTTGCCAAAACTACTGAAATGCAAGTGCCCTAGGGCCCCGAGCTCCACAACAGAGAAGGCACAGCAATGAGAAGTTCCCATACCCCAACTACAGAGTTGTCCCCGCTTGCCAAAACTAGAGGAAAAACTGCAAAGAAACAAAGACCTTGCATAGCCAAAAAAATACCTTAAAAAGAAAGGTGCTAAAAATATCTTTAAAAAAACAGATAACCAGCTTACCCGTGTTTTCCTTTTGTTCTCTGTGCCTGAAAAAGTGGATAACATCTTTTGGATTAGCTACCCGATCCACAAATTTCTGGCTAAAGCGAAGAACACTGAATGGTTCAAAGCCTCCACTATAGTCCACCTGGAAATACAGAACAAGTTACAAAGGCTAGCAAACAACAGAGCAACAATTTCAGTATTTATGGGTAAGACTTTTAAGTTAGTACTGTATGTTAATATTCTACAATTCATTTTAAAGATCATGATGATGTTACACAATTTATTCTATGAAAAAATAAAGCTTCAAAGGTTTATGCTTCTGCAAAACATTGTTTGATGGAATCAAGGTACAGCAAGAATTCCCACAATGTCAGAATCACTGTATCTCCCCATGGTAAAAACACTCTAGGAACCAGGAATATCATCTGAAAAGGATGTGATATTTCTAAACAAGTTTTCTTAAACTTTTAAAACAGATATCCAAATAGAATGCTGGCTGGCACTAGGTGTATTTATTAATTGGTTTATCACGTAAGGATAAGCTTTCACATCAGACAATAATAAACACTGGGAAAATTCATGGAGGAAAAGAAGCAAGTCTGTGAGCTTTGAGAAATGATCACCTTCAAAACACGTGACAGTCATCTCTTGGTATTTCAGGGGGATTGATTCCAGGACCCCTGGCTGGGAACACCAAAGTCTGCAGATGCTGAAGTCCCTTGTATAAAGTGGCACAGTTCAATCAGCCCTCCGTATCTGCAGATACGAAACTGCAGGTACAAGAGGGCTCACGATTTCTATTTAGAACTAACAATGATTCTCAAGGCAGGCTTTTTCTAAAGACATCTCTTATGGCACCAAGCCCCTTACAAAGAAAAACAGATATAATCATTTTCCTAAACCAGCTGTTCTCAAAGGATGCTCTGGGAACAAGCTTTGTACCACATCACCAGCCTCTCCAGACTACACCTAACCTCTACCCCACTTACACTCTCTGTCACACTTAGCACTAGCTAAGATTCTGTTCACATATTTGCTATTTGTTTATTTTATCTCTTCTCACACCTCCACCTCCTGTAAGCCTTGTCTATTTTATCTTCACTGCCCACCCCACACTCTCACATGCAGAAAAGAAGGCACTCAACAACTCAGTAAACATCTGTTCATTGAATTAGTGAATCAATGAGGGTCATCTAGCCAATATTTTGGAATACTACCTACAGGAAGATATTTCTTCTTTTTATCATTAATGAATTAGTAATGTGTTTGGGAAAAGGAACGCCTATTTCCAATTTAAGTCTGATTAGTTTTAACAGTATCAGGCAGACATAGATGAGAAACATGGTGCTTCTGCCCTGATAAAGAGATCTGTGTGGTTCTCTTAAAGCAGCTAAGTTTCTATTACCCAGACAAACCATCTCTACAGCTGCCACGTTCTAAACCAGAAAATGCCAAATGCTCAAGCTAGGGGGTCTCCCCAAAACACATTTTTAACAACTGAACTCCAGTCTAGTTTTATTTGTAATTTTCTGCTTCTAAATGTTACAAAATTATTCACTAAGCAAACTTTACTGAAGTGTCCACAATGTCTAAGTACTCTGCCAAGGGCCAGATATAACATAAATAAAACAGCATCCTGGTTGGAAAGAAACTAAGAAGCTGGCTAGGAAGACAAACCATGTAAAGAAGCAGCTGCAAGCAGAACCTGAACAGTGCTGTAAGAAGTATGTACAGAGGAGATTGAGGACACAAAGGAAGAGACTGCTAAGAGAGCATCCGGGCTCAGCTACAGCAATGACAATGAGATGGAGAGAATTCACTCAGATCTAGAAAGCACATACCCAGGGACAAGGTCACATAGCTAGTGATAGAGCTGGAATCAAACCAGACAGTCTGACTCTAGACTGTCTTCTTTACCTTCATCCTGTATGGCCCAGGGCTTCTCAAATTTTCATGTGCATATAAATTTTGGGGGGATCCTGTTAAAATGCAATTCAGTGGGTTTAATATGGAGCCTGAGATTCTGGATTTTTAAGATTTTCCCAGGTGATGCCAGTGCTGCTGCAGTTTGAGGGCCATATCCCTTGGGCACAAGGCTTTAGAAGGACTCTTGGATTCCAACAAGGATGTCTCAGGGGTAGGTCAAAATTTGGGAGCCATCATTCTATAGGTGATCATATGCCTAGACTGGACACAGGACTAACTAAAATATAGGAAGGTACAAAGAAAACTTGTAGAAGAGAATGCCGAAGAGTGACTCACTAAGATGAAAAAAATCTACTGGATTTGACAGTTGAAGGTTCCATTTTTCACCTGAGATGGTGGTGTCACAGCCTTGATTATAGTGGACTGAGGAAGAGACTGTTATATGAGCAATAAAGACAATGTATTATTTTGGGGGGAAGAAAATCAGAAAAGGTAGGAGCTAGAAGAGAAAGGCACAGGGGTGGCAAAAAAAAAGAAGTCTTGTTATTTGTGAATATCATGATGCAAAAGATAAGCAGGTTTAGAGGCACAGGAAACACTTCAATCTCTTAGAGTTTTCTAACTCTGAAATGTCAGTTCTTGCCACGTATTTATCAAGCACTTGCAATTGCCAGGGACTGTTCTGGGATCTTTGGCTACATTAGTTAACAAGATTCACCAAGTTCCATGCTTCCGTAGAGCAGATAGTTTGGTAGCTGAGGACAAATAATAACCAAAATAAATAAACAAATAAATTGGATGTTGTAGTTCAGGTGGATGTGTTGTGGGGAAAAAAAGAAGACACAGAGAAGGGTAAGTGAAATCAGTAGTGCTGGAGAGAGGACCTGGGGGTTACAGTCTTAATCAGGCTGGGGTCCACTGAGGTGACTACTTGGGTGACGTGAGCAGACCTGGAGGAAGTGAGCGGGTCTGATATGTCCGAGGCACTGCAAGAAGTCCGAGTGCCTGGAAGGAGGGGAGAGCGGGGAGCCGCAAGCGATGAAGTCCGAGAGCTCGGCCAACCTAGTCAACACAACACTATTTAGAAATGAGGGAAGCAAGAAAACAAAAACATCAAACCTATCAGAATAAACTAAAATGGATAGCCAACAAGGACCTGCTATATATATAGCACATGGAACTTTACCAGTGTTATGTGGCAGCCTGGATGGGAGGGGGATTTGGGGGAGAACATATATATGTATGGCTGAGTCCTTTCACCGTTCACTTGAAAGTGTCACAACATTTTTAATCAGCTATACCCCAATATAGAAGGCAACGGCAACCCACTCCAGTACCCTTGCCTGGAAAATCCCATGGACGGAGGAGCCTGATAGGCCGCAGTCCTTGGGGTCGCTAAGAGTCGGACACGACTGAGCGACTTCACTTTCACTTTTCACTTTCATGCATTGGAGAAGAAAATGGCAACCCACTCCAGTATTCTTGCCTAGAGAATCCCAGGGACAGAGGAGCCTGGTGGGCTGCCGTCTATGGGGTCGCACAGAGTCTGACACGACTGAAGCGACTTAGCAGCAGCATAACCCAATATAAAATAAAAAGTTTATAGAAAGGAATGAAACTATGATTAAATCAAATACTGGCTGCTTTATTATTTTCTTCACCAATGATGATAGCTCTTTTTACTATACGTACTCTCTTTGCTATTTTACCAAAAAAAAAAAAAAAAAAAATTCATGTAAACTGTACAAAATTCTCCTTTGAAAATCAATAAAGCTGAATTCATCTAAACAGGACTTACTCGCAGTCGTATAAGAGGCTTCTCTGGCTGTTGAGAATTTCCCAGACGTTCCCGTTCTGCATTTTCAAGCATTTCTTCAACCTCAAAATAAAGATATTGTCATGACTAGGGGGAAGAGGTATTTCTGGCTGGCATCTAGTGGTAGAGGTCAGAGAGGACTTGTAAAAATCCCACTGTGCACAGAACAAGCTCCCACAACAAAGCATTTCCCAGTCTAAACTGTCAGCTGTGCCAAGGCTGAGAGACCCTGAGCTCCCTGAGTAGGCTGGGACAATCCACTCACTCATGCTCCATCTCCCTCACCTGAGAGATCGGGATCAGGGACGAGTACATGACCTCAGTCCAGGGAAACTCAATGTTTAAGGGGTTTATCTGGAACCACTGGGAAAAAAATGATTCTTTTAGCTGTAAAGGCAATGTAAGTCTGTGGGCCACTGCATGACAGACTTCCTTACATACAGTGAAGCTTGAGATAAAAACCACAGGACTGGGTGGCACAGGACTAAACATGGAAACAGAGACAGAAGGACCTGCTATCTTAATCTAAGTTTCTGAATCTGGTCATCTTGAAACCAGCAAACCTAAACCTTTCAGTTATTTGAGTTACATGCTGCTAGTAAAGTTGACACATTGGGTGAGTTACTTTAAGGTTCAGCTCCAGTGGGTGTTTCCACAGTTTACTGGTTATCATGTTTGTCTCACTTTAAGGTTCAGCTCCTCCTTCTATAAAATGTGGATGGTAGACTCTACTGTTCTATAGCATTGTTAAGTGGATTAAATGCAAAATGCTGTCAACAGTGTCAGGAATATACAAGCAATGAAAGCATTATCATCATGCTTTTTGTGAGAATAAAATGCAAAGCAGAAGAGCATACACAGAGTTAAGAACTGAGTAAGTGTTAGCAATTAATGTTACATATGAATGACTTCTGTTCCAACAGCAAATCTGTAAGTCTAATTTGTTTGTAAGTCTAACAGTTATCCTAGGTACTCAACTAACACAATCGGCTACATAATCCTATTCTGTAATAGGTTTCCCAGGGGGTGCTAGTGGTAAAGATCACATCTGCCAATGCAGGAGACACAGAGATGCAAGTTTGATCCTTGGGTCAGGAAGATTCCCTGGAGGAGGGCATGGCAACCCACTCCAGTAATCTTGCCTGGAGAATCCCATGGACAGAGGAGCCTGGTGGGTTACAGTCCAAAGGGTTGCAAAGAGTCAGACACAACTGAAGCAATTTGGCACACATGCACAAATAGGTTTATAATACTTTTCATACAAATAATACATAAAAACAAACACAAAAAATAAAGAAAATATTTTTAATCTTAAATGTAGTACTTTGAAAAGTACAACAGTACCAGCTACATCACTGCTGCTTTTACGCTTCCTTCCAGACATTCTTCAGCTTGAAATAAAGATACTGTATTTTACTATACTCTATACAGTGGTTGTGGTGGTTTAGTCACTAAGTCATGTTGGACTCTTACGACCCCATGGACCATAGCCCACCATGCTCCTCTTGCCTGGGAGTCTCCAGGCAAGAATACTGGAGTGGCTTGCCATTTCCTTCTCCAGGGGACCTTCCCAACCCAGTGATCAAACCCATGTCTCCTGCACTGCAGGCAGACACTTTATTGCTGAGCCATCAGGGAAGCCCTCTGTACAGTGCAGTGCAGTACAGTACACCAGAGTACAGCCATTTGCAGAGGATGCATGCATGTGACAATGTACACCAGACATGTGAACTAATTTAAGTGATGGGACATGCAAACGCATGTCCGCATCTTTCAAAGTTTGCAACTTAAAGGTTCACGTGTAGGAGACTTACTGTATTAAGATGTCAAGTTCCATATTATCAAATGCATTCATCCAATTTCAAAGTGGCTCAAGAAATTCTACAGAGGTTTAGGGATGGTGATCTGTATGGGAGGAGGTATGGGACTTACACTGAAGTGACATGGTCCCTGTGCTGTGCTTAATTGCTCAATCATGTTTGACTCACTGCGACCCCAGGGACTGTAGCCCACCAGACGCCTCAGTCCATGGCATTCTCCAGGCAAGAATACTGGAGTGGGTTGCCATGCCCTCCCCCAGGGGATTTTCCCAACCCAGGGATTGAACCGAGGTCTGCTGCATTGTAAGCAGACTATTTACCATCTAAGCCACCAGGGAAACCCAACAATACTGGAGTGGGTAACCTATCCCTTCTCCAGGGGATCTTCCCGACCCAGGATTGAACGAGGATCTCCTGCATTGCAGGAGGATTCTTTACCAGCTGAGCAACCAGGGAAGCCCTAGCAGACATATTTCAAGATTTTATCTGGAGGCAGATTTCAGGGTGAAAGGATGTGTGAGGGAGATTACTAGGCTAAGGTTCTCCTCATCTACCATAGTATCCTGTGATTCCCCAAAGTTACTGCTTTCATTAATAAAATGAACAAATTATCAAATCAGGATAAAAAGAGAAAAGTGATTATACATACGTCTCTGAGAAGGAGGAAAGGATCTGGGAGGGGGGCTTAAAGTTTCCTCTATATGTAACATTCTTCCATCTCAAAGACTTAAAAAAAAAACCTTACGCCTAAACTCATTTACTGAACAGTGGTTCCTTAAAGGTTTCATGAGAATATAGCAAATGTAATGTCTTCCCTCTAGTCTACTGAAGTACTTAATTCAATGTAAATAACCTCTCAACTAAAATAGATTTCATTGACCTTTATCTAGAAGAATTACCTTCTCCAAGCAGAAGTTCTGTATGACTTGTGTTACTTTAGGATTATCTGGGTTAAAAATGTCTGGATGATCAGCCAGAACAACATCTTCCATGAAAAACTGCCTCACTGTGCGGAGAGGAATTTTCTGCATATTCATCTTCCTTCCTTTAATACGCAGCAAACCAATGTGTCTGAAATGAGGAGGGAAATGAAAGCCTAGTCACATTGTAAATTTCCTCAGGAAGATGTGCACATCAAAACGATCATATTTGTTAATGTCTACAAAATCCTTACAACCTCCCCTCCTTAAAAAATGTTTAGTAATTTGATCTGGTTTTTTTTTTTTTTTATATTTATTTATTTGGCTGTGGACTTTCTAGTTGTGGCATACAACGCTTAGTAGTTGTGGTGCCTGGGCTTAGTTGCTTTGTGGCATGTGGGATCTTAGTTCCCTGATCACGGATCGAACCTGTGTCTTGCACATTACAAGGCAGATTTTTAACCACTGGACCACCAAGACTTTTAGTAATTTGATCTTAATGTTATATCACAGGAAAAAATGTAAACATTCTTCTTTCCCAGAATAAAATCTACTCATCCATCAACTTTCCTATAGCATTCTACTTAAAATTTAATTAATAAAAAATGTTAGCCTTGAATTGGCCTAATGAACAGCAAAATCATTAATACCACTGGGGTCTTCTCCTGCTGAAAACAGCTTAAAATCTGGGAAAATAGTAACAGTATATGGAATGATCAGTCTTTATAAATAAATTTATCATATAAGTAACAGCACCATCAGTACTTTTGGCCTATGAGATGACCAGATTATTATAGCAAATATTTTTAAGAACTGATTTGGAAAATATAATCATTACTCACTTCTTTACAGCTTCTCCTGGGGAAAGAGAAGTGACCACTGAACTTCCAGGCTGTGACACGTAGAAGAGCTGTTGTTCATTTTTGGTTGGAGCTATTTTACACTCATGTTCATGGCCCCAGATAACAAGATCGATGAAGTCATCCAAAAACTGCTCTGGAATGAAGTTGGTACTTCCGTGTTTACTCCTATGCCAAGATTTTTAAAAACAAGTATTATAAATGTCCATAGATATAAAAAAAACTTCATAATAAGTCTTTCTCCAGTCACTAAAGATTTATTATCCCTTCTGTAAGCCAGAAAGTATTCAAGGGGTTGGGGATACAAAGATAGTATCTAATTCTTAATCTTAAAGGGTTTACAAGCTTGCAGGACACAGACAAGTAAAAGCCTCAAAAGAGAAAGCAGTCAATTCTACACAAAGGCAGGTCACAAAAGGTAGAGAGGAATAACTCTCCCTGTGGGAAAGCCAGAAAAGCATGAGCTCCAGAAAGAGTAAAAAACCTATAAACTGGTCTGAGTGTATACCAAACAGAAAACAGAAGATGACAGTGAATTTAACCTAAGCTTTAAAAAATAAAGTCAAATCTCTGAATATGTCCCATCACTTTTAACATGTTTCTTTTACTGATTAAAATAATGAGAATGTCAGTTTTATATAAGAGAGGAGAGTTTTCAATATTAAATATTGTATGAATGTGATTTCCAAACCCTTATTTTAAACCTAGATTAGCTGCTATTATTAAAAGATATTTGAAAACACAAAGAGAGGAAGATAAGAAAAAAATTTTCTACAATACTGATTTATATCACTGAGAATTTAAGTACAAGTGTTCAACTACTTCAACCAGCATTCACTTGAGGCAAGCCGACATTCATTCACTCAACAAACATTTACTGAGTGTCTATGTGTCAGGTTTCCCAGGTCTCTTCTAGATCCTGAAGACAGATATGAACAAAGTCCTTGCTCAAATGGGGAACTAGCAATAACACAACATGCTCATGCATATGCATACACACACACATATACATATATAAATCTTTGTTTTTTATATAAAGTTTTGTCAGATAGTGATAGGTGCTATAGAAAAATAAAGAAAAAATAAAGGGGAAAGTTACATGTAAAAGGGAGGCTACTATGCACAGGGTGGTCCAGAAAGGCCTCTCTAACAGGAGACAAGTAGCAGAGCATTAAGATGAGGGACCAGGAATGCCCGAGACCTAGGCAGAGGGAGGAAACTGATGGCAAAGGCGCTGACATGGGAATGTGTCCAGTGAGTTCAAGAGCAGCAAGGGGACCAGTGTAGCTGAACAGAACGATGCACGGAAGAGCAGGAAGTGAAAGAAGCTCATGTATCTAGGAATGTTTATGTAAAAACAAACTTTTATGTAAAAAATGTATAATGCTATCACAGTGACTGAAGAGAGCAGAATAACTCAAATAAACATGAGGTATGTGTGCCTTCCTGGAGCACTGGAAAAGGGAGAATTACGCTGGTGGGTTGATTCTGACTTATGACATAGAAGCTGATTAGAACATCCTTGTGGAAATATTTTGCATGACAAAATCTGTTTAGGGTTTACCTTCTTTTGCTGCAAGAAAAAGAAAACTGATCAACATATAGAAACAAATAGGAAATAAAGTAAAATATAAAAGGCTCAAAAATTCTTGCTCAACATGAGAAAATCAGTTTTTCTTTTACAAGGCCCTGAAAACATACTTACCCTGAAAACAATAAGTATGTAACAATGCTGAAGGTGAAAAATGATCCTAACAGCATTATAATAAAAACCTATTATAACCACAATGAAGGGTAGGAGAAAAGGAATTGACCTAAGGAACTTTAGAAAGTGGTGTTTTTTACTAGATATAGTAAGGCTATGGACTAAAATAATATATAAACACTGAATCCTGGCTGGTAAATTTTCTCAATTTTAAAATTATATGTGAATTAAGATTAAAAAATAAGTAAACATAAAGATGATACAATCCAGGTTTCTATTACAGAAAGAAGTCTCAAATAAGGGAGAAGACAAAAATGAACCCTGTAGGGATGGATTCGAATCAGTATGAACTTGCGCTAGGGTTTGTTTTTTTTTTAAACACATATATTTGTTGTTCAGTCGCTCAGTCGTGTCTGACTCTTTGCGACCCCATGGACTGCAGCACGCTAGGCTTCCCTGTCCTTCACCATATCCAGGAGCTTGCTCAAACACATATATACATACAGACATGTATGCATGAATTAGTAAATATACATATATTCCTTTAACTCTAGTCATGAGGGCTATGGAGACCTGCAGTAGCACTAAGCACACTTAGTGGCCATATCTGGGTTTCTAAATACCACTCTCTGATAAAAGCAATTAGGGCTCCTTGGCGAAGTAGTTGATTCCTGGGCTTGAGAGAAAAATACAAGAGAAGCCTGGAGCATCTTGTAGGACTGGAAGGTTAATGACATAGCTCAAAAAACAAAAAGTAAGAGGGCTTGCTGAAAGAGCACAGAAGCCGATGTAAAAAAGCTCTCAACGGTCAGAGTTGAAACAAAGTAAGCAACAACAAAAACTGATAATACTGGATTGTACCTCAAAGAATAAATATCTTGAGTCTATAATAAGATAAATAAATGAATGGAATGAATAAGTAAATAAATGAGAATGACAAATTTTCCTAACAGAAGACTTTCAGTCAATAACTATAGAAAGAATGAGGGAAATTTAAAAAGTTACAAACGACACCACAGCATTAATTACTGGAAACAAGTTGCACCTTCAGTTCAGTTCAGTCACTCAGTTGTGTCCGACTCTTTGCAACGCCATGAACCACAGCACACCAGGCCTCCCTGTCCATCACCAACTCCTGGAGTCCACCTAAATCCATGTCCATTGAGTCGGTGATGCCATCCAGCCATCTCATCCTCTGTCGTCCCCTTCTCCTCCTGCCCTCAATCTTTCCCAGCGTCAGGGTCTTTTCCAATGAGTCAGCTCTTCACATCAGGTAGCCAAAGTACTGGAGTTTCAGCTTCCACATCAGTCCTTCCAATGAACACCCAGGACTGATCTCCTTTAGGATGGACTGTTTGGATCTCCTTGCAGTCCAAGGGACTCTCAAGAGTCTTCTCCAACACCACAGTTCAAAAGCATCAATTCTTTGGCACTCAGCTTTCTTCACAGTCGAACTCTCACATCATACATGACCACTGGAAAAACCATAGCCTTGACTAGACAGACCTTGGTTGGCAAAGTAATGTCTCTGCTTTTGAATATGCTATCTAGGTTGGTCATAACTTTCCTTCCAAGGAGTGTCTTTTAATTTCATGGCTGCAATCACCATCTGCAGTGATTTTGGAGCCCAGAAAAATAAAGTCAGCCACTGTTTCCCCATCAAGATGCCCCAGTGGATGCTAAAGCCTGTGGGCCAAATTCTAAGGAGAAACAGGATATTCACATAGTCTCAATGTATTTTTCCCAAAATATTTATTATTATAAAGTAGAAGATGTGACCTTTCCAGTGGAGAAACCTGCTCTACACCACCTTAATCAAATGATCAAGATTATTAACATCACCTTTAATAGCAACCAGCCATACCAACATTATATTACCCATTCCCCTTACCAATGCTGCCACTCCACCTCTCATTCTGGTATGGAATGGCTTATGACCATTCCTTCTGACTTATTCCTACTTGGGGAAAGCAGAAAGTATAGCAGAACTGGGAAGCCCTCAGCAAAAGAAGGAACAAACTCCCTGTCTGTTACATGGAAACCAACATATCAAAACCCTGTCCTGTTCCTCCTTTGAAACTTACCATGTTTATTCAAGAATATACATAAGGCAAAATAACACTGCAGCCTAAAACCTTTCTTTCACTGAGTTGTGGTGATGGACAAGTACCAGAGTATTCTACAGTCAATAAGCATCTCTTCAATAAATAATAATATTTAATAATAAGAAGAAGAAATTATATAATCAGGCCCCATATCCCTTCAGATTCTTTTTCAATAACTTTTCAACTTTGTTCCTTATATATCATTTCACTGCCACCACTGTTACCATCTCACATTTTTTTACTATAATTATCACATAATAAATCGTGTTTCTTCAAATCTCTATTTCCTTTCAATCAACCTTACACCCTGCCACTAGATTAAATTTCTTAAAACTACCAACAAAAAGAAGCTTATCTACCTATATTTGATATTCTGGAAAAACACCTGTATATATGTACCAGGAGTAATGTATAAGAATATTCCTGCGCTCACTTCAGCACCACATATACTTAAAAAAAAAAAAAATGAATGTTCCTAACAAAAAGATTTAAAAAAAAAAATCTGGAAATAACAAAACACTCATCAACAGGCGAAAAAGTTGAAATGTATATACATCAGTGAAAATGAGTTATGCTGTTAAGCAGCAAAATGAATTATAGTAACATAGGGCTTCCTTGGTGGCTCAGTGGTAAAGAATCCACCTGCAATGCAGGAGATCTGGGTTTGATCCCTGGGTTGGGAAGATTCCCTGGTGAAAGGAATGGCTACCCGTTCCAGTATTCTTGCCTGGAGAATCCCATGGACAGAGGAGCCTGGCAGGCTACAGTCCATGTGGTTGCAAGAGTCAGACACGACTAATGACTGACACTTTCACTTTGAAGTAACACACTGTTGAACAAAAATAAGCCAACTGCAAATAAAGCATGGTTCCAGTTATACCAAAACCAAATAAAGATGACTCATGAATAAGTGTGTAATTGAACAATAAAGAAAGCTATGGACAGATTAAATAAAAAGTGAAGATAGTGCTTCCCCTATAAAGTATGTGGGAAAAGACAGGGTCAGAAAAAGGCATGAGGTAATGTACTGCTCATGTTCTACTTCCTTCTGAATTTAGGAGCATTCATTTTACGGTTTTTGGTATACCTTATCCATATGCTAGAAATACTCATTTGTATTAATAAGTATGAATACATATTGAAAATGATTTCAAGATGCAGTCACACAAAGCCTATCTAAGTTTGCCTGATCCTGCATTGACAGCTTTCAAAGAATAAGGAGCCCTTTACTAAAATATGGGCTTCCCATATTTCAGACGGTAAAGCGTCTGCCTACAATGCGAGAGACCCAGGTTCGATCCCTGGGTCGGGAAGATCCCCTGGAGAAGAAAATGGCAACCCGCTGCAGTACTCTTGCCTGGAAAATCCCATGGACTGAGGAGCCTGGTAGGCTACAGTCCATGGGGTCACAAAGAGTCAGACACGACTGAGCGACTTCACTTCATACTTCACTTTACTAAAATATAGGTAAGCTTAGAAACAGAGATTTGGGGAACCTCAACATTTGACTCAAGAATTTTCAGAGACAAAACTTTTACCTGTTCTGATGAATCACAAATAAGTTAAACCAAGAGTTCTCATCTTCTTTGGGTCTCAACATTGTTACTTTTTTGTTGACAAACATTCGATAGAGCCTTTCATCTGGAATAGATCCTGAAATAGACATTACATTATTTTAAAAGTTTTGCTTCTAAATTATGTGCTTCTCTGAGTATCTCGTTTTCCTATCAGAGATATTTGAAATCTGATATCATTATTCACAAATGAAAACGTTCCAAGTTCATGCCTGACAGCTGCTGAGCAGTTGTTGTTTAGTTGCTCAGTTGTGTTGGACTCTTCGTGACCCCATGGACTATAGCCCGTCAGGCTCCATCTATTTGTGAGATTTCCCAGGCAAGTACTGGAGTGGGTTGCCATTTCCTTCTCCAGGGGGTCTTCCCGACCCAGGGATTGAACCTGAGTCTCCTACAAGTGTCCAGGATTGGCAGGGGGAATCTTCACTGCTGAGCCACCGGGGAAACCTGCTGAGCAGTTGCATTCAAAGAATGTTTTTCATGTCAAGCATACTACTACTACTACTACTACTACTACTACTACTACTAAGTCGCTTCAGTCGTGTCTGACTCTGTGTGACCCCACAGACGGCAGCCCATCAGGCTCCACCATCCTTGGGATTCTCCAGGCAAGAACCCTGGAGTGGGTTGCCATTCCCTCCTCCAATGCATGAAAGTGAAAAGTGAAAGTGAAGTCGCTCAGTCATGTCTGACTCTTAGCGACCCCACGGACTGCAGCCCACCAGGCTCCTCCGTCCATGGGATTTTCCAGGCAAGAGTACTGGAGTGGGGTGCCATTGCTTTCTCTGACGTCAAGCATACATACCTTCAAAATCTAGAAAATATAGAATAAAAATCTGTTTTCTATGCTCATAGTCTTATTAAAATTTTTAATAATATTGTTTTCTACTCTATTTTTTCTATGTGTACTCTTGATCTAACATATACATTGTAAAATACACAGGAAATGACAGTAGAAGGGGTGAGATTTTAAAATGTACTTAAAAATAATAGTTTTATGTATATTATGCTTTTAAATAAAAACAGTGTGCTTTTAAATAATTTAATGACTTTTCAATAACTCTTCCTAATTCCCCAAAGGATAGTATAGGTCAATGAAAATAAACATGCAAATTGTAATTTTAAATACTATAAAAGGAAAAAAAGTCAGGATGCTAAGAAGGCAATTATCAGTGGGAGGACAAGGTTACTACTTCATGGAGTGATTAAGGAAGAAAACCCAATGCTGCAGAAGTATAAGAGCTAGAAGAGGTCTAGCTTCTAGAGAGAACTCCTAGTGCTGCCAATGAAATGATGGTGGAATGTATGACTGGGATAAAAAAGGCAAGACATGAAAATCCAGGGCATTAGAAGGTTGATCTACTTAACTGCAGACACACTAAGAACACTGACAAAATTGGAAGGCAAGCAGGTAAAAAAACTGAGGTAATGGAAAGGGCAGTTTACTGGTTGGCAGTTAAGCTTCAAGGGTACCTGAAAAGGAAGGACAGGTGGTGGCAGTGGAAAGCAAGGAGAGCAGGGACTTGGCCTCCAGCCCTTCCGCCCTAGAGCCTGTGAGAGGCCAGGAGAAAACTGCACAAGACACAGGAGCCTCGTGGGCCACTGTCACTGAGAGTGGCACAGCACAGGGAGCATTCAGGGACTGATGATATGAGTCTAACTAAAAAGGGCTCTAGCATATGGCACCCCACTCCAGTATTCTTACCTGGAGGGTCCTGTGGACAGAGGAGCCTGGTGCGCTGCTGTCTATGGGGTCACACAGAGTCAGACATGACTAAAGTGACTTAGCTACAGCAGCATATACCGAGCTGGGGTGAGAGTAGATGCTGGAGGGTAGAGACTGAGTCCAGTTAAGGAAAATAGAACAGGATGAGATGAGAGACTGGGGATAAAAGGGATGATGGAAGCAGTTTGCCTCTGGTAGTGACTAAGGCATAATGGGGTTTGTCCTTGGTTTGAAAGTGTGAGGATCAATCATTTTCTTCAGATATGATCCCCAACATTACAGTGATTAAAATATTGGTAGTTTTTTTTTTTTTTTAATGTATTTTACTTCTTGCTCTATCACTTGCAAAAATCAGACATAATATTTTGGTCTCATCTTCTGTATCTCTAAAATAGAGATTGCCATGATGCTTTTCTATTTGTTGGCAAAATTATGTAACTTGGGCAAAGACTCTACACTTCCTACAGAAACTATTTAAATAAAACATCCATCTTAATTATTCTTTAAAAACATATACAAAGAGAAATGAGTACTAAGGCTTCTATTATACTAAAATCACTCAAAAAATAATGAAAACTATGTTGAGGTTAGTTACAGCATGAATTTTTTCTTAATTTCCCTTGGGGTACTTTAAAACTGGTTTAACATGAAGTATAATTTTTATAATACTTAGGAAATGGCAACCCACTCCAGTGTTCTTGCCTGGAGAATTCCACGGATGCAAGAGCCTGGTGGGCTATAGTTCACGGAGTGGCAAAGAGTTGGGCACAATTTAGCGACTAAATGATATACATCAAAAACAACAAAACTATTGTATTCATATAACAAATATCAAACTGAACTTAACCAAATGAAGACACAAAAAATTAACTGAATGCATGCTGAAAATGGTTTTACCAGTAGTCATGTATGGATGTAACAGCTGGACCATGAAGAAGGCTGAGCGTAAAAGAATTGATGCTTTCAAACTGTGGTCCTGGATAAGACTCTTAAAAAGTCCTTTGGACTGCAAGGAGATCTAACCAGTACATTCTAAAGGAAATCAACCCTGAATATCAACTGGAAGGACTGATGCTGAAGCTGAAACTCCAATACTTTGGCCAACTGAATCAAAGGGCCAACTCATTGGAAAAGACCCTGATGCTGGGAAACACTGAAAGCAAAAGAAAGGAGCAGCAGAGGATGAGATGGCTAGATAACATCACCTACTCAATGGACGTGAATCTGAGCAAACTCCAGGAGACAGTGAAGGACAAACTCAATGGGGTCTCAAGAGTCAGACACGACTTAGCCACTGAAGAGCAACAAACAAAAACAGTCTTCCATTCACATGTAATAAAGCCTAGCAAACAAGCTTTTATCTACTGGAAACTAAATAAATTACAGAAGTTGATAAAGCAAATTTTCTGAGCATTGTAGATGACAGTTCTAAACTAGCACTAATAAAAATATCATGTGAGCCACCAAAACGGGCCAAATATGTAAATTCTAATTTTCTAGTAGCCACATTAAAATAAGTAAAAGAAATTGGTAAAATTAATTTTAATATATTTCATTTAACCCAATATCTGAGTAAGATATTTTACATTTTTTTCTAAGTCTTTGAAATCTAATATGTATTTTATACTTATAGCATGACTCAATTTAGATTAGCCACTTTTCTAGTGCCTGATATCCACATGATTACTGTATTGGACAGTGAAACTTTAAACCTTTCAAAGACTTCCAAAATATCAAAATGCAGTTGTTCTAAATTACTCTACAGTTCTATGTTCAGGATTCTTGTCTGAGCCTAAAAGAAAAAAAAGAAAGAAATAACAAACAATAGATACTAAGGGGAAAATATTTTTTCATCGAAACTGCTATTAAAAACAAATCTCAAGAACTATTGAAATGAAATGAAATGAAATGTCAGTCGGTCCTTCATGTCTGACTCTTTAAAATCTGATGGACCATAGCCTGCCTGGCTCCTCTGTCCGTGGAATTCTCCAGGCAAGAATACTGGAGTGGGTAGCCATTCCCTTTTCCAGGGGATCTTCCTGACTCAGGGATCGAACCTGGGTCTCCT